>NC_081545.1:29520802-29528669 GCF_901000735.1 Corylus avellana | reverse complement strand
GGAATTTGAACATTGACTCTATAGTTTATTTTTTATTTTAATGAAAATATTCTATGTAGTACTGTTTGGTCTCACACGTAAGAGAAAATGTTAATTAAATAATTAAATTTAACATTTCTCATCACTTAAACTTTTAAAATAAATGGTAATTTAGCGTCTATATTAACATGGAGTCAATTAATATATCCATTTACCATGGTCCATGAATGATCATATGGCATATATGGTTAATCGTAAATATTTTTGGAAAAGTGTGATATAGATTATCATGAATTTTATTATATATGTGGGTGACATATTTTATTCATTCATACATATCTCGCGAGAGGAGCCAGAGGGCTGGGAATAGGCATAACTATTTCACTATAAATAGAGGTGCTGGGTAGTCTCTTAGTACTCCATCCGAAACATTCACTTCTTCCACACCCCCACAGCCAACTCTCTCTCTCTCTCTAGATCTCCTCTCTACCGATATCTCCTCATCTTTAATTTCTCCCATAGGAAAAGGGTACTTGGAAGAAGTACTCCTTCAGGCTATCCGAAGCTTCTGAAATGTGTATTAATTAATCTTTAACAAAAATTAATTTGGTTTTTAAATAGAGGAGGCACTGGTGATCGATCGATGTTGTTGACAGAAGATAGAGAGCACAGATGATCATGAAATGCATGGAACTGCAGCATCTCAATCCTTCGTGCTCTCTATTCTTCTGTCATCACCCTCAGCCCCTCTCTCTTGATCAACTAATTCATATATATGTTGTGAAAGTATATATCTTTTTATGCCCTCTATATATATATGCTGATTAATTCTATGCTTCAGTTATCTCTCCATAAGCTAGCCCTACTATTTTTTAGTATTACTATTATTCAAATTCTACAGTTTTGTTGAGATCTATTTTGAGATCTCTAAACACCAATATTATATATGCTAATTATAATTAACTAGAGATCCCACTGAAATATTGTTTTCTATTCTTTCTCTGCAGGTTTATATTAATGGACGTGCTGGGGAAACCGTGGCATCTTATCAACATGCTCTAGCTCTAGAGCTGGCTAGCCCTGAAAACTATAGGTTAGATTGTTTTTCAGGCTAGTGATTGGTACCATATATTGGGTTACATGAGTTAATTGATCGTCCATCACATAAGTACCCAAAGTTAGATTAATTTGTATGTGAATTTATGTTTATAGCCTAATAGCTAGGAATGTTTTTGTATGCGCATATATCATCTCCCCCCTCACAAAATTTCTCTATCCCCCTGATTGCTTGCTGACGAGAGAGCTATTGCTTAGCTTGTTGTTAATTAATATGTATTCAAATGATCAGCTTTTCGTGTTAATAGATTCTTAATTATATCAAATTTAAATCCCAGAAAACTTAAAGAAAATCATGACTGAATATATATAATTAGAATTCGATGCAAAGAGAAATTTGATTGGACCCCTTTAACCTAGATAGCCGGCCAGCAGCCTGGGTTTTAGTCCTTGTTTAATTCCTAATTAAGTTCATGACTTTTTTTTTTTTTTTTTTTTTTCCCTGAGCAAATACATAAAAAAGGGAAGGTTTAAAGCATCATGACTTACATATTCTTTTTTATTTTTTTTTATTTTTATTTTTATTTTTTTCCCTAGGCCTTTACACTGATATTAATTAACAAGATTTACAACAAAATCTATTTAATCCTGAATTTCAAAGCATGATGAAAATCAAGGCCAAACAAACATCGGAAATTAACCCATGAAACCCGAGATTAAATCAGTTAAAACTATCTATTTTTTGTTCTTCAGTTAAACCAAAATCATTTAAACCGATTTTGGGTCAGTGTTGTTGTTGTTCTTATTTCATCATCATAAGAACAACACTTTATTTTTGTTGGTTCCCAAGAGTGCATATGTAGAGCTAATCTGATATATATATATATATATGCAATTCTGGACAAATCTGAATATGTCATTTATGAAGTATTTATGTGCTCTGGGAAATTGTGCTCTTGATGGCTGCGCCTCTCTCACTCCTTATCCAAAAGTATGCCCCCATTAAACATTAGATGCAGGAAGATGGACCAATGCCTTTTTCTTATATATATATATATATATATATATATAGGTAAGGATCATGAATTCTCCCCTTCTTTTGTCTTTGTTATTATCACCATCATATATAGTCATAACTTTTTTGGTTGTTGGCAGTGGTTGGTTGCTGAAAGTAGTTATTCTAAAAGTTTAAATTACTATTTTAATATTTTTTAAGTGTGGGATCACTAAATAACATATAAATTATTTTAATTGAAATAGAGTTAAATTACGAAAGCAAAATTCAAATTTAGGAAATTTGTTTTGAAACTATATTAAATCATCACTAACCCTTGACGTGGAATTATCATTTAAGTTATTGTATAACTGAAGAGTTAGTTCAGTGTTCAGGTATATATAATAAGGGGTGATTCCCTCCAGTACTGAAATCAACTGTCTGGTTGCATGCCAACATTGTGTTGTTAATATTCAAATCAACATCCTAGTAAAGCTATTATTCAAATTTCTTTGAATTTGAATCATCACATTTCTGCTTGGAGTTGGAGAAACATAGCCCTTCCTTCTTTGTGAATGCCTCCGGCAGTGGGCTGTTTTAAAGCCGGTTTTGATGTTGCTAGTAGGGGGTCTTTTGCAGTGGCTGCCGCAGTGATTAGCAATGATATGGGGATCATCTTGGCGACGGCTACTCATAAACTCTCTTTCACTGATGTTTTACAGGGTGAAGCTTTTGCAGCTCTTTTGGCTATTCGTTTAGCTGCATCTTTGAGTCTTGGTTGTCTATCTTTGGAAGGTGATGCGCTTATTGTGGTTTTGGTTGTGAATAACCCGCCTCTTTTTCATTGTTGGTCTTTTGCTAATTGTATTTCGAATATTAGTTTAGTCTTATCTTCTTTTCAAAGTTGGAGTACTTTGAAAATCTCCCGATGTGCCAACTTTAAGGCACATGCTTTAAATGGGCTGCTTCCAATCATGTTTTTTGAAGCATTCTCACAGGGTTTCCTATTCTCTCTTCCATTCGGATCAGGAATGGAAATGACCCTCTCTTGTAACCATTTTCCCTCTTTCAATTAGGAATTTTTATTTATTTATTTTTTTAATTTTTTATCTCATGCAAATAAGCATTATTTTGGATCAAATCCTAATCCTAGACCAGTCAAAAGCATGGTCCATTTATATCCACCACTCTTGCATTATTGCATATGCATACAGCGAATAATCCAGGCCAGATTTTCAAGTTTTCTCTCTGATTGCTCTTGGTCTTGGCAATTCAATGGAAACTGAGGCCACATGTCTTTCTCATAGCTAGAAAGATGAGATTGATCTTGAAAAAATGCCAAGACTATATTAATATTCCATCAAAATTCCCTTGAATAGATTATGCATGAGATGCCACAATATTTTTAATTTTGTTTTTGTTCCGCTTGAAGAAATTATAACAATTAGATCTCAATTCTTTTTCAATACCTATATCATATGGTCCATATATGGGTGGACCATATATATATATGGTGATGCTAAGGCCAAGCTTCTACTGCTTCTTTACGGCCATATAACTGGTTATTTGAAGCCCTAATACGTTTATTAATAATTGGATAATGTAGAAAAAAGGGAGACCAATGAAGCCGCTCATATAATTATGCTTGCAAAGCTAGCACTTTCTGTAATAAATGAAGTAGTTCATATAGAAGAAGTTCATCAATGCGTGACTAAATGTTGTGAAGTTTTTACTATTAGTTAATGAAATATGTGAATGATTTTTTTTTTAAAAAAAAAAAAGTTTTCTCTTGTCTTATTCAGTGATTCTTGATTGCCAATTAAGGCAAGAACATATTCTACATGGACTACTTGCACCTTTTGTAGAAACCTATTGTTTTCTAGCTAGTCACTTCCTTCTGAAGTTTCGCCATGCTTGCACAAAATTAATGAACCTGCAATTGATTTGAGATCATCAATGTCCTTTTCCTCCTTAAAAAAAAAATAAAAAATTGAAGCATTAGGTCACAGAAATCCATCCTTTGGCATATATATATGATTTACCTATATATAAACTATGGGAAAATTCGAATAAATGGTTCTTATTTTAGATCTGTGCGCAATGGTTTCTTTCTTTCTGTTTTCTTAATTTTTGTTACCATTTATTTTCGAGGTTCTAACAAATATGTATATATGAGTCCGGCAAAATGTGCTGTTTGCGTGTCGGATTCGTGTCCAACCCGATTATGACCCGACATGTTTAAGCCCAACCCGAACACGACATGGTCTATAAATGGGTAATACGACACGAAATCGTGTCGTGTTACTCGTTTATAGACCGACCCGACCCAACACAAATGTAAACTCATTATAGTTTACATTTGTGTCGGAACCTAGAATAAACGATAATGTAAACTCATTATAGTTTACATTATAGTTTACACAAATGTTACTCGTTTTTTGTTTTGTTTTATTATTTTTTTTTTAACCAGTTTTTCCTCTACTTCCTAAACCAAATCCTCAAAAACAATAACCAAATCATCACAGGGCAAAGCTTACAAAGTTACAAACCATCAAAGGCAAAGCTTTTAAGTTTAGATGTTTAATGAAAAAAAAAAAAAAAAACACATACGGGTCAAACGTGTCAACCCGCGAACCCAGCGGATTGACACGATACGACACGTTTACTAAACGTGTCGTAAATCCTAACTCGAATTTACGTGTTGTGTTCATGTCGGGTTCGCATGTCGCGGGTTAAATTGTTAGCCCTATATATGACCCTAGACTCAACAATCTCATGATTTCTTTTGCTTTAAAAAAAAAAATCGAGCTTTTCACTCCTTAATTTACATGTCTGCTCATAATTTCTGACCATTTTGAGTTTGTTTAGGTGTTACCAGAAAGCAAGACTGACAACCCCAGCGTCAATGCACTAGAAGAAAAGAAAAATAAAAAACTTATTAGTTAGGCTTTCCTAGCCTTTTGCGTTTGTGAAGAAAATTGGACGCAACTCTAATGATAAATATTGCGAAAGTTGCAGTAAATATTGCAGTTTCATCGTCAGTATCTCTTCTGTGATGCTTAACCATATTTAACTGTATACCATTAGCCTGGCCACATTGCCTACGTCTAATTTTTCCTTTTTCAGGGTTTTGTATAGAGAGCGAGAAAATCTTTTTCTTTTCTTTTCTTTTTTTTTCTTAGGAATTCTGTGAGATCGATCATATCTAAAATATTTGTAGAAAGGTAAAAGAAGAAAAAATGAAAATGATTAGTCAAAATATAAAGCGATGGTGCAGTGACTTTTTCTCTTTTTCTGTGCTTGCCAATTGCAGAGATAGGACACCAGTCTGACGCTGTTGTTGGGAGATAATATAAAATATTAGTTTGCACGATGATTTCACGACGTCGTTTGATTTCACGTGTGACTTTTAAAAATTTTAGGGGGTGTTTGGCAACAGCCTTGACCTAGGCCTAAACACTGTTTTTGTCCTTTTCCTAATGTGAAATAACATTTTTGCCCTTCATATGTTTCACCCAAAAACAGTGGCGCATCTTTTCCTCTTCTCCATTTCCACCGCTCTCTCCGTAGAAGAAGCACTTCCACCAAGCCATGGCTAGGACGTTCAGTGTGGAAATGGAATTCAAGAGAGATGAGGGCTTGGTTTTGTAGCCCATTTCTCCAACCCATGACGCCAAGAGATGAGAGATGGTCTGATCGAATTTTTATCCCTGCATTTCATGGTCTGATCTGATTTTCAGGTGTTGATTTCACGGCCATAAAAACCACACCATGCTTGATGCCCCCTTCAAAATCAGAATTCCAATTTTTCCTCATTTTTGAGACAGAGAGGGTTGAGTTTGCAAGCATTGGGAAGCAGAGAATAACGTAAGCTTTTCTTTTGCTTTTTGAAGAGACAGAGAGGGTTGCTTTTTGTATTTTGATTTTGTTTTTGTATGTTTTCGTTGTGTTTTTTCCATTGAATTGCTTACGTGGGATTCAACGGGCTAGCATGTGAGACTGTTCTTTCAAAAGAGAGAGAGTGTGCGTATAGGCTGTGGCCTGTGGTAGACCTATAAAGTTTCAGATTTGCAGACCAGAAATACAAAATCAGTCTCTGAAGAATGCAGACCCAGAGGACCTCCAAGACTCGGTGGAGCTGCCCTTCGCCTTGCTCCGTCTCAACAGCTTCAACTCCAACAACCACCAACCCTGCACCACTTGCGGCTGTTCTGGCTCCAACCCCATGAAATGGTGCTCTCCCTCGTCGTCTTCCTCTTTCCAAGACCCATGACACCCTGACCCCTCCCGCTCCGAACCTAATCCCAAGAGGCTCTTCTTCGAGCCAGACGACCTCATCCTCCGTGGCTTCTCCAAGCTCTCCCTCCCCACCACCCCCGCTTCCTCTTCTCCTCTCCGCCGCCGCGTTTCGGGCCCACCCACCGCCAACGCTTTTGTCTCCCCTCCGATGGTCCCTTTTGCCGATGCCTCGGGCTGCTTTGCGCTGGGCGATAGTCAGCACCCAAACAGTGTTTGGGTGAACCCGGTTACCAAGCAATGGTTTCCCTTAGGCAGCTTCAAAAGCGTGTGAGGGGGGAGAAATTTTGTACACAAAGCGCAAGGGGTGGGGGGGGGGAGAAATCAGAAATGGTTTTCCCTTCTTCGCAGCTTCAGACGCGTGTTTCGGGGCACTGGGTTCCCAATGATGCTGGCCTTTTTTCCTGAATTCAGCGTGGGAAATTCCACACACGGGCATGTTTCAATCAGGAAGAAGTATGGGTAAAATGGGAAAAAGTGGGTAAATTCTTACCCCAAAAACCGAGCCTTGACCCAGACACTGAACAGTGTCTGGGTCATTCATTTGGCAATTTCACACTATGAGATTCGTTTGAATTCTTTAGGTGAAATCACCGTGAAGATGGCTTTGTTCTTCCTTAGACCATGCATCTACAGAAGCAGTTGGTTGTTTCCAACCTTTTTCAATTAAGTTTCCAATGCAATTGTCTAAAGATTTTACTCTCATGTGAACCTTTCAATAAGTGTAATTGGATATTAAGAGATTGTGGTTGATATTGAACATTGATTATGGGATTAAAGATCATATTTAAAAAATTAATCCAAACAGAGCAAACTAATTAGGGTTCTGATACTAACATAAATTTCAATTTAGACCCAAACAACACCTTAAAAGAGTAATATTTGATCCCACAAAACAATCACCAAAATTATAAAGCAATAAAAATAATCAACAAAAATGATTTTGATGACGAAGTGAAACCCAAATTCTTAATTTATTGCTTGTCAAGTCTTCTTTATAATTAAGAAAGAAACTTAATGACCAATAATAAGAATGTAAGTATGATTTTCAATTCTTTAAGACCAGAACGTCCATGTGTCAAGGCTCATTCAATAATTATGTGGCAAACTCAACAACAAGGAATAAGATTCTCTCCGGTCCATAATAGACTGGAAAATATCTAGTTTATGGCTGAGATTTTTTCTTAGAAATCTTACGGCCACAAATAAGACACCTATCCCATCCAAAAAATAAAAAAAATAAGAGGTGGCTGGCCACTCCATCTTGGCCATAGGGGGTGGCCAGACCACCCCATGTGCCATGGGGTGGTCCGGCCACCCCCTAAACCCAAAGTATATATATATCGTTTGGCCCTTGGAGGTGGTTCGGCCACCCCCAAGGGCCATGGGGTGGCTCCACCCCAGGCAGGCTGGTTTGGGGTGGCCCAAGCCACCTCAGGGCCCTTGGGGGTGGTCCAGTCACCCACAAGGGCCAAAACAAATTTTTTTATTTTTTTAGATCTGGCTCTTAGGGGTGGTCCAAGTGGCCCAAATCCCTTGAGC
>NC_081545.1:29454156-29520702 GCF_901000735.1 Corylus avellana | reverse complement strand
TGTACAATAATTTTTCACTTAAAAATGGCTAACTCCAAGGATTTACTCTTAATTAAGTGGTTTGGTAAGGGGAGTGACATGAATTTGAATCCCTCAGGACACAATGCCATATTGCCAAGGGAATGAGACTAATAATGTCCATTAATCCCTACTAATGGGCTTTTTTTATTTTTTTATTTTTTAATTTAAAGGATGGGAAGGGGCGACCAGTGTAGTTTCCCCCCTTAGGCGTGACAATCGGGGTTTCCATCCGCTGTTGAATGTCCGGTTTGAGCCATAGCTACTGCCTGGGAAGGCGAGCCTGTCACCACAACCCCACCAAAATGTGAGCCGGTAGAGCCCTTTCGTAGTAGCATCTGGTTCACACATCTACTACCGCAAGTGGATTCGAACACGCGACCACTAGGATGAAAGAAGTTCTTCTACTAACTCAACTACCACCTTGGTGGTCTACTAATGGGCTTCTTATTGCTGTGCCCAGGTTGTCGTCCGGTCTGAATATGTGCATCTCATGAGAGTTGAACATTTTCCTAGGTTAGTTGTATATTTTTGTAAATATTTATGTCCTTATGTTCCTGCGGCTTCTATTATGTTGTTAATTGCCTTGACGGCTTTTGCTTAGGGGAGTGTCGTAGAGTAATGTTAAATACTATATTTTTATCCTATAGTTCGATAGGCATGCCAAATCATTTTGTTGCACGGAGGTGAATCTTTTATCTTTGTGTCTCTGTTTAGGAAAATTCGAATACCAGATTTGTTGTGCTTGCAAAACTTCAACATGTGAACCATATATGTTCTACAGAATAAAGGGTTCTTGGCCATTAAGCTTTTTCCAATAACGATTATATATAAGATCACAAAAGAAAGAAGAAATTACAAAAGAAAAAACAGAACAATTTGAGTTTCCCAACTATTCAAGGGATACAAGCAAGACCCAAAAGTTCCTTACAGAAAAAAGACCAAAAATAAAAAATGAAGTGACAATAAGATAGAGTTCCTCTAGATGGGAGTTAATTCGCGAGAAGCCAGGGCCTTATAAATCTCAATAATCAGCCGATTCTCAATTTCTTCAGACGAATACTTTAGGGAAACTTGGCGAGCCTTTGGAATGCGCCTTCCACCGAAAACGTTGCTACTACTCAAGTGGCCGACGTTGCCTGCCAGGCTAAGCATGGTGTTCATATAAGCATTCTTCAGCTTTATCCAGAGCCTCAAAGGTGAGACAATCTTCAACCGCAGCTTTGGGATTGCTCTCAGCCTCCAAACTCTACTTGGGCTGTCTCCCAACCTCACGATCTTTACGTTCTTTCTGCTTGTTTTTGATCCATGGAGCCGCTGGTACCGTTGTCTTCTCCAGTATCTCTTCAGGCTACCTTTAATTGGTTTAGGAATTAACTCCATTTCAGACACACAGAAAGAGACTCAGAGAGAGAGAGAGGCTTGAATGTGAATGAGCTGGGTGAGACACTCTTATTATATATATATATATATATATATATAAGAGAGCGCATGTAAACATCTCGCCATCGCAGCAACTTCAAATTCAACAGACACCCTTTTTTTCATTAAAAATGGTCAAGAAAGCCGGTTTGACAGAGTAATTGCTTTTTGGGAGGATTACGACCTCATTAAATAGTCACGTTTGTTCCTGTAGAAAATTGAGCAGTCTTTTCTTTTTGTTTTATTCAAACCCCAAAATAAAATAAGTTTCTATATTATTCTCTAAGATTAATTAGGTAATAAAAGTACTCATTCAACCTAAGTTTTGTCCGAGCATCGCAGGAGCTATATACCCAGTAGAATAAAATGAGCCTTAAACAAAACCCAAAAAAAAAAAAATTGTTTAATTTGATTATAAAGCATTATTTAACCAGAACAAAACAAACAGAGCCTAGCCAACTAATTGAAAAGGACGATGCCGCTCGTGGGACTTTGAAAGTCCTTAATCCAATTACATGGTAATGTATTTGAGAATGACGCGAATACACGTAATATTAATCATATGTACTAAATGTTTGACCACAGAGCCACACAAAAAAGTCCAAATGTTTAATAATAGCTTTTATTAGGTGGAGATTTTTGAAAAGCTTTTGTAGGTGCGCCTTCACTCTTCCTAGCTACCCACTCAAAAGCTAGGATGCCTAGCTTGAATTAACACGTTGAACACAAATTACCCACAAATTACCAAGGAAATTTTTGTGCAAACATGTCTGCATTGACTTTCTTCCCCTCAACAGAGAGGTGCTTGCGATTTTGTTGAAAATTTCAACCTTGTGCTTAAAGGCATGCACCATCTTAATTGCGGCTAAAGATTTTTCTTGTTGGGCAGCTGAAAGATTTTCCTTGCATTCTATTATTTTAGTTTCGCCGCCTGAAGTTGAATTTCCGGCTCCACCGCCACCATAACTGATTAACCAACCAGCTAATTGAACGTCGACCCAATGGTTGGTTGAAATAGAGAAGAACATAGTGCGATGGAGACGTATTAAGATTCCTTGCTTTGCTACAAGTGGGATGCTAAAAAATTCCTTCATAAACAAACAAAGAGAGATGGGACAAGAAGTGTGTGAGGTGAGAGGTCACACGCTCGCATATCCACAAGCTAACCGATAAGGATTCAACCCAAACGACTGGACCAACTTCTCCTTACGTACCCATCATCTTCACCCGCTAGCTGCTTGACTCACACCATGATGGCGAGCCTTAAAAGCATCAAAGCCGATTCCGACTCGATTTGGAAATGGAATGGGAACCTCAGCAACAAGAAAAAGAAGGAGAATAAGCAATTCCCGGTTGCTAAATTTTTTCAAAACGGCCGGGAGGAGGCGGAGGAACTAGTGTTGGGGCCGGGAGTCGGTGTTGGGATTGGGTGTGGTGTTGGAATGGGGTTCGGGTTGGTCGGAGGGATCGGTTATGGTGGGTGGCCGTGGAACCATTTGCAGGTGGTTTTTGGGGCTGGGATTGGTTGTGGTCTTGGTGTGGGGTTTGGATACGGCCAAGGGATTGGATATGGTTTTAGTTTCGAGTCCTTAGAATCACACATGTCCAAGCAGAAGTCTTCAGATTCAAACAAGAAAAAAATATTAATGTAATTATAATTCTGATATGAAGAGCAATTATTTCTTGTTTACCAATTCTAATTTTTTGTTTGAACTTTTATATATGTTTGTTGAATTATTCGTTCTGCAGGTTGATATATATCCAAGCATTATGGCCAATGGTTTATTTTCAGTCTTTTATTTTTTTATTTTGGGCAAGAGTGATGGTTTACTTTTAGTCATTGCCGACGGTCAGCTTTAAAGGCGGACAAGAGCGTAAATCAAGGTTGTTGAAAAACAGCACATATAAGTCATAAGCTAAGAACAAAACAAATGCAATCTTGTACACTTCCATCTACCTTGTGGAAAATCATCATCCCACGATTTTGTCATGCATGCCCACCAATTACATACGCTCTTTCAAATTTGGTTGTGTTATAGTCCGGTCCAATTCCATCAAAACATCAATTTATGCCCTAGTTAGCGTCTTACCTAATTAATTACGTGAAAATTGCATTGAAAGTCCGAGGCCATAAGTTTGAACTACCACCCTTGATGGTGCGAATTAAGTATCCTAACCTTGATGGCAAGTTATCTTAGTCAATAGCGTGCTAACTGATTGGGAAACATTAAATACTGTCCACGTCCTTTTAATTCTAGACAATTTGCAAACATGCATTGAGAGAATTCTATTTTCTACTACTTGGGTTTGTTTCTCTTTGAACATTTTATATATCAATCAATATTATTAATTCACCAAGATAGTGCCCTGTCAAATTAATCAAGAACACTTGAGATTCTTCTACCATTTGCTAATTGGGAACGTGTTTGAGAGGTTTCAACACATATAAAATCTTTTTGTAAGAGTAAGAGGAGAAAGGGAGACGAGTACGTAATGCTACTGAGTATTGGAGTTTTCTTTGTTTTAATCACAAATATATCAAAATTCAATAATGATTATCTCAAATTCAATTGTAATTTTAAAAGTCTTCCTTTTAGGATTAGAAATTAACAAGCATACTGAATTAAAAATCAACGTTGATCAATTTAAATCCTTAATAACGAACTAGAAGCAATTAAGAAACAAGGTTAAACAACTGATTAAATAAGTACAAGATAGAAAGAAACCCGAAGCCAAAAGTAAAAAGTTAATTAATAATCCCTTCAAGATCATCCCCAAGTAATTCTTGTTCTTCATAACAAATGCTTGTTCTTCATATCAAACTCGCCGATATCATACAAATCATTCACTTGGAAGCCATGGGAAGAAATATTTGGCATCATCATCGGGTACGGGCCATAGGGCAAATATTGTGGCGTGAATTGTCTGGGTAAGTCATAGTAGTTCATCGAGGCACTAGGAAGATGATTGCTCGAGAATGTGTTCTCCAGAACCCCGGCAGGCACCATATTGTAATTAGACGGCGGATATTCAATATTCAAGGGAGCATGAATGTTGCCGGCGGTAGACACGCTGGCAAGTTGGTGGGTCCAATATTGATCATCACCGTGCAACAGCTTCTTGAAAGAATTGTCCATCACACTCGGATGATGATCCAATGGAAGCACGTGATGGAATTGAGAGGACAAGTACTGAGGATCAAGTGGCTTCATCGGAGGGTCGAAAAGCTGTTCCTGGCACAACGCTTGCATGCTGCTATTAAATTGGTTTCGGATTAACTCCGGCGGGCTGACAACCATCGCTGATGTTGGTTTTCCGATCATATGCTGCTGATTTGATCCTTTTATCCTGCTAATCCTCATCCCCGCAGCTTCAACCTTTGTGTCCATAACATCAAGAACCGCCCGGAGTTGATCCTCCGACAACATTTCAATGCGGTCGTCCCATGTTGGGTACCTGGCCTCGAAAATATTCTTCCGCAGTCTTGAAGTCTCATCGTTGACCTTCTTCTTCCTATCTATGAAAAAGTCAGACAAATCGAAGGTTACCCTTGTGGGTTTAACCTTCGTATCAGTCTTGTACCGCTTGATAACCCGCTCCACTTGATCACGGTTTTCGGGCCAGGTATCGAGCTCAATGGGCCGGTCCTTTAGTTTTGGCCCATAGATGATCACGCAGGTATCAACTCCACAGAGCGTGGAGAACTCATAAGCCTTCTTTATCAGACCCTTCTTTCTCTTCTGAAAAGTTATGCTTCGAGTTTTCTCCTTCTCTATTAACTCCATCTCAAGTTTCCCACGACCCATCTTCTGAAATAACAAAATGAACATGTATATATATATATAAAATTCTATGATTATTACATCCCAATTTACAGATCCAGCAATGGCCCATGATTTATTTTGAGTATTTGGTGGTGAATTTCTTACTTCTGAATGTAATAAGTACAAAAAAAAAAAACATCATATTCTTTAAGAAAGACAAGAAGAAAAACGGTTTGTAATCTCCCATGGGGGAACCCATGAGTTAGAGGGACTTAAACTGTAACTAAAGCAAACACAAAGAGGAAGAGCATAATAAAAGAAGAATTTACCTTAACTTCTCTTTAACGGCTTCTCAGTGGTGCTGCTTCTGATGTGTAACGGATGCAGAAATAATAATGGAGTTTCTCCATGAGCTTGCTATATAAAAAAAAGAGAAAGAGTTCTCTCAAGCTAATTTCAAATTACTAACTTTATTCTCTGAGATCTGTCGTAATAATTGCAGTGTTTAATAGCAAATCTTATATTTGTACTATTTCATTGATTACGTCCAATTTCACTGCCGGTTTTGCTAGATCCCTTCCACGAGACGAGATTGTCATCAATCATTGGCCATAGCTAGTTTATTGCATGGTTTTCCTCGTCTAATAGAATATATATAATCACAATATATATATATATATATACAAAATCTCTAGTTTAAAAAATACAAATCTTTCATATCAAAATAAAAATACAAATCTTTGTAGATTATAATCACATAATGAACCATTAATCCAACATCCTACGATTGGACACTACACTACTTTTTTTTTTTTTGGATAGTTTGTCGGTGGAGACTTCTTTGTCCTAAAAAAATATTAGGAATTTATTTATTTTTATTTTAACGATTAGGTTGGAATTAGAACCGTTAAGATTGTGACACGTATGCTTTGTATCTAATTGTGGAACAGTACTTGTCTTGATCCGAATTGATCCAGCTTCAACTATTTACTCTCAGATCCATCTCCTCCCCACCTCTAATTTCTAGTTGTTTCCAATTTGATATGCTCGCATGCTTAGATTGGGCAATTTAATTTACAGATTAGTTTAAATGTAAGAAAATAACTTTGAAGTGATGTTATTTTATAAATAAATAAAAAAGTTGACTTCCATGTGCAATTTTATTATAGATCCACGCATATAAGCATTTTTCTTGCGATTAAATGACAACAATAGAAGAGAGATTGAACGATATATTTTGCAAGATTAATGTAATCGTTTAACTAAATATGGAAGTTGAATCAAATTCAAATTCATTAATAGTTGTAACGTTGATTGCGGCCTAATTTGTTCTCAAATAATGCAATGCGATTTCCCCAAGGATTTAATTAGAAAAATATTTGGGGAAATTTCACTTTGGCCTCATGAACTTCTACTCGAGTTTACAAACTCCCTCTGAACTTTTAAATCTCTCATTTTAAACCCCTGAACTTTTAATTACTTTCAATGTAAACCCCTCCGTCAAATTTTAAACGTTACATGATGTTTATACCCGACTTTTGTATAAAATTTCAACTTCCAAAACTTTGTTTTTTTTTAAAAAAAAAAAAAAAAATTAAGGACATTTTGGTCTTTTTTATTTTCAACGGCTAAAATTAACGAAAGGGTTCTAATTGAGAATAATTGAAAGTTCAGGGTCCAAAATAAGAGATTTGAAAGTTCAGGAGGCCAAAGTGAAGTTTTCCAAAATGTTTTAAAAAGATCCATCATATAAAATTGGGTAAAGTCTACTTAACTCCCTCAAACTATCACCCCAATGACAATTTACCCTCCAAACTATTAATTATGACAATTTACCCTCCAGCCAAACTACCAAAACGATAACAATGTACCTCCCAATGCTAGCAAAATAACAAAATTACCCCTATATAATTTTCAATAAGACAAAAATACCCTTAAAATTTTGAATAAAAATTTAAATTTAGTATTTTTATTTTTATTTTAGTAAGGGTAATTTCATCATTTTTTTAAAAATTGGAAATACAATGTCATTGTTTTGGTAATTTGGAGAGTACATTGTCGTAATTGATAGTTTTGGAGGTAAATTGTCATTGAAGTGGTAATTTGAGGGGGTTAAATAAACTTTACCTTATAAAATTCAAACCACGGGTATTTTCCCCAAGATTTAGTTAGAAAACTAAAACTCATGACGTGTCAATAGAATTTACACAGCCTATAAAGGGTGGAGAAAAACCTTTGAAGATAAGTTTGTATTATTTTGGGGGTTCAAGAGTCAAAATTCCTTCCAAACAGGGTCCTAGATTTTCTTCAAAAAGAAAATAGGAGCAACCTGGGAAATAATACTAATAATAATGGTTCACGCATGGATGGATATACATATGCCTGATGTAGGTAAAGGAAAGAATTATCTCCTCCCGGATTCGATATCTTTCAACGTTGAACCAGAAGTAGGAGGAGGAACTAGTGATATACCCATACACCCATGGATGCTTCTTCCATCTTGTGTGTCGTCGACCTGAGGCTCCCCGGCCTGCGTGCTGCTCGCATTCACGGCAATGGTTGCTTGTGTACTTGCCCGCGACTCCTCCAACACCTGGAAGTAAGCGTAAGGCCCCCAACCTACAAACAGTATGTGCAGAAGCTCAATGATTGATAGAACTTCCAATCAAGAAGGAAAGATATCAAATATGTATACATGATTAAGGCCACCTTTCAAACCACTAACAATCATTGCTTAGAATTTAGAACCCTTGTCAATGTGCAGAAATACACTTGTTTGTTTTTTATATAATATATGCACATAATAAATGCATTGTTCTATGAAGTACAATGAGGGTCTCTATCAAAAGAGGACAGGATGAAGGGATATGATATATATCCCACTCATGCATTCTCATCCTTGCAAATAGATAAGTGATGCTTTTCTTGGCTCTTGAGAAGAGGCCACAAAAAAAACATCACAAGTACGCTTTTCCTCCCTCATTTAATATCAGAAATAACAGCATCATTTTGAAGAAATTGATGTTGGAGAAATCTTAATCACCTTGTGAATGTAATCCTGACGATCATATTATTTAAGAACTTCATCTTGAATCGTTTTAAGAAATGTTATCAAGTATAATAATAATCAAATAAAGCAGAGCATTGGGCCTTCCAATACCATGTTAGGAGCTAATATTCCCCAAAACCAACACAATCGTATAAGATTAGCCTACAAGCATACCTTCAGGATGATATGGTGGTGCGAAGAACTGCAAATAACAAAACGTAGCCACCGTGAGCCCTGCAAAAAAGGGCTCTTTGAATGGTCAATGAAGCCAACCATCAAATAGATTGCTTAGATAGTTATTACAATAAACTAAATGACAAATTATATTAGCACAAACCTAGGAGACCTCCTGCAAACACATCTTGCCAGTGGTGCCAGTAGTCATCCACCCGTGAAACGCCAACAAGTGATGCAACAAGTAGAGGAAGAAAAACAAGGCATAGTTTTGCAACATGGCCTCTGCGGTCAAATATTTGTATTTTTCCAGATAAATACAGCGATAGAAAGCCTAGACCAGCAAAGGACCCTGCAAATGGAACCAAATTTCCTCAAACCTAACTCCTCCTCCTCCAAAGATCCAGTAAACACACTCCGCTATAATGTGTTCAACTTACTTTTATCACGCACTGTCATGGGTTCATGTTACTTTAGTCATACATTTTCACCAATTAAATTTCCCTTATCTAATAAAAGGGATTCATTTTTTAGTGAATTACATCTTAACACCCAAACACAGTATCCTCTTTAGCAATGTCCATACCGAACTATCAATTTGCTGACTGTAACCCAATTTGGAAGAGTTCTAACAATTTGCGTCCCTTCCTCAAAATTACTCCTTAAATATGACCAAAATTGTAACATGTAGCAACCACACACATTCAGGACCCACAATGCAGCCAAAACTCATTCCAACCTTATGAAATTTCCGAATTACCCCTTAAAGGTCACCACCGATGCCCAATCAACCAGCTTCTTATGGTCAACCATGACATTTTGCCAAAACAACCCAAACCTAAACACACCCCTGGCTTGCATCGGCCACCACTGGCCAGCCATCATAACTAAATCACCTAAAATGCCCTATTCAAAGAACATTGCCTACCGAAACCAAATGCACATGAATGCATCCCCATTCTACCACACATCACCACACCAGCCCTAGACACCCAACAATCTGTAAAACATCTAAAAACCAAACTTCGATCTGCACAACCCCAAACCTTCATTGGCCACCCACAGCTGGCCAACAAAACACGAAACATCCAATTCTTACAGAAACCAAACCCTGTAAACAAATCTCAAAGCTGCCAGAATAATCACGAAACCCGAAAGGAATCTCTCAAACCCTAAACACCACAACCATACCTAACACGACTGCACACATACGAGAACCATCTAGTCAAAAATCACTTACAAAGTTGACAACTCCATCTAAACCTACTTCATGTGATCTGTGGCTGGAAAGGTTGGGGTTTTCCACTTTCAACCCTTAGGGGATAATTTGGGCATTTCATAAGGCTAGAAATGAGGTCTAGCTGCTTTATGGGCTCAAAGAGCACATGTTGGTCACATGTTGCACTTTCTATGACACTTAAACAAGTGTGAAAGCACACCGCAACAACTCTTTCAAATTAGGATGTGGACCAAGGAGATTGATAGTTCGCTGGTGATATAGCAACAGGAATGTTAGTTGTGGGTGGTGATATGTAATTTATGCTTCAAATTGTTACCATTGTTCTGCAAAATATAGTCGTAGAGTGGCCATATAAAAGCAGAGATGTAGTATAGTGCAGCTTACATGCAGTATGACCACTAGGAAAACTCTTATGTCCCTCCTTTATGACATTTTTGTCGCCGTGGCATACAACATTTCCCAATGTATCATAAACCTGAGAAGTAATTAGTGATTAAGTACTATTATCAAAGACATGATATAAACCCACTGGTGGACACTATGTTCACCTAGAAGCTATTTTAGAGGAACTGTAATTCTAGACATACATCCTTTCCATCAGGAAAACAACGCCAAAAGAAATCCGGCCGAGGTCGACCAACAGCATCTTTTATAGCATCTGTAATAACAGCCGTGACAAGAACAGAGTATAAGAGACCTGCACCCAACAAACAATTTCCAATCATCAAACTATCTCAATAAAATAAGTATGACTTAAACTAATTAATTGCATACCAGAAATATTCTTACAAAATAAAAGAAAAAAATAGGGAGATAAGATTTTATCACCTAGTATGGCATGATGAAGGTCATAGACATCTCTCCTACGGAAATAGACGACAAGAAAAATCGCAATTGGCAATAGGATTGAATAAATCTAACCATTCAAAAAACAGAACACAAAGTCTTCTCATCAGTTTCGCCACTCTAACATACAATACGAGAGTGTCATCCAGATCACAATCACATGGGAAAACTTACAGGAACTGCCCAAACAGGCACTGTGTTACTTTTTAAAGGATATTTGAGGTCGGTCATCATATCCTCCCCAACAAAGCGATAAAATGGATGGATTTTGTAAAGGATGATCTCAATCAGCGCAAGAAGCAGGAGTATCCACCAGTCATGCATGTGCGTCCTTGCAACTTTGACTCCATGGGACCTTACAGTATGTGAACCAAGCTGGACTTCCCTCATTCTTTCCTGTTGCACATACAAACCACAATGAGATTTTAGAGTAATTTGATATCAGAGTGTTAGCTCCTTCTCATTGGACACCAGTAATGATATGTTTGGCCTATGGTGAAAAAATGAGAACAACCACAAGCAAGAGGCAAAATCCTAATCAAGTGCTCTTGCACGTATTTTCATTCTGTATTTCTGAATACACTTCTACATCAATGGTTATTTGGCAAACCTATCACATAGCTATACCTACATGTATATATATTGGATTAGTAGTTCAGAAGAAAGACAATATAGTATTGCAGCCCAAAACCATATGATTTGACTCCGTAAAAGGCAGGCATAGAAGATTACAGATATCCACTATTATAATAAAAATATGGATGTCCCTAGTTAAATGGAACAACCAGCACAAGAAGTGCTGCTTGCCAACAATACTGAATAAATCTAATCATTGAAAAACAGCATACAAAGCCTTCTCATCACTGTTGGACTCTATGGTACAAAAGATGAAACATCCTAAGAAACAATGGCTATTAAAAAATGGGTTCACTATTGACAACAATATAAAGCCAAAATGCAAACAAGCTGTGTGAATTGAAGGAATTGGTTGCAAAAAGACAAAAAAAAAAAAAAAAGGAGCTGAAATGAGACGCATCATGAAATTGAAAATTTAATTTACGAAAACCTAAACAGATAAGGTGAGTAAGAATTTGTAGACAGGCAACATGTGCTTATCAAACAGAATCACGATCAAATGATCTATAAACTACAGATCCATATTGCTGTCTGACATTTGATAAAATGCTTTAGGATATTTAACACAAATACAAAACCAGATACATGGACAATTATATGGTCCTTTAATCATTAAATACAAGTTTAATATTTCCTCATTGTTTTCGTCCTACTTTTGTGTGTATCAAACAGGTTACCATTTTCACTGCTAGCAAACTGCTGTCCTGGATCCATCAATAGAAAACCTAGTACACTTTGGTACAATACACAGGTTTTGTTGCACCAGAAATCTCTTTCTATTTCTATGAAACTTTTCCCTTTTAGGTGGACATATAATAACTAGTATAAAATTCTTGAATAGATTATGAAGTTGAGCCAAAAGAAGATTTTTTTTTAAAAAAAAAGTCTTAAGACTACCCGATCACATACTAAATTCTTTTTTGATAAGTAATTGAATTTCATTAAAACCGAAGGGCGCACTAAAGTACACATGACGTATACAAGAGAAACGCTTAACCAGAAAAAGAAAAAAGATCAAAAAGTCATGGAAACTAGAATTATGGAAACAATCACAGGCAGCCATCCAATGGAAAAGGGAGTTAAAAAAGGTGGCCTTTAACTCCACCACCATCCTCTATATGTCTTCAAATTTTGGTCATTTCTTTCTCTCCAAATACACCACATAAAGCTTAGCGGGCTCACCTTCTAGACAGCTTCACTTTGAGGGCTACAAAACATCCCTCTCCAACAAGTAAAAAGATCTCTCACTTGATTATGCATGATCCATGCTAAGCCAAAAAAGCCAAAGATAGTCGCAATGGAATAAAAGATAGGCAACAGTTTCTCCACTCTTCTTACACAAATAACATCAATCAATCACATTGATATGCCGCTTCCTCAAATTATCCAGAGTGAGGATCTTGCTTAAAGCGGACGATCAAGCGAAGAAAGCCACTCTCAAAGGGGCCTTACTCCACAATGGAGTAAATTCTAATGAAGTAATATATGAAAATTATATAGGGTAAAATGCACCAACATCCCTTGTGGTTTGATAATGTTCTATTGAACTCCTTCAAGTTTTCAATTCTGTTAATCACACTATTTGTGGCATCAAACTGTTCTAATCAACTCCTTTCATCCTCTTTCCATTGAAATCACTAATAGAAATAAGTCACATGAGGGCCCATGATTTAGGGAGTGTTTGGCAAACCATTTTTCACCATTTTCCCTTTGTTACTGTAGCTGACGTGAATTGATGTGAAAAAAAGTAAGAATGATATGGAAAAGTGAAAAAGTTTTGTTTTGTAGAGATTTTTTTAATTTGAATAGTAGTAAAAAGTAAATTATGTGATATAAGAAGGGAATGATGTGACATAAAAAAAAATGAAAAAGTGAGAATTTTATAGTATTACTTAGGATGGCTAGAATTCACAAAAGAACTATAAACAGGCCATGTACACAGTTCTATATCTTGAAAAAGTAGTTTTTTAACCCAAAAAAAAAATGAGGATAAGAAGACATCCTATCATGAATGTGGTGAAGCGTCAAGTTATCTTTTTTTTTTTTAAGATAAGTTATTACTTATTAATAGAGGAAGATGTAAAGCCAAAATGGAGCAGATGTGAGCTTGAAAAGCAACAGCACATCTACAACACTGACACAGTAAAAATAATACGGCAGACAAAAAATCCTACATCACTTAACCGTATGTCGATCATGAGAAAAAAAAAGTTCTACTAGTTTTTGGACTGAACAAACAAGTTAAAGCTGCTCCACCATAAAATGTGCAGATTGAAATTATGTAAGCCCAAAGAATTACCCGTCTAATTCAAATGCATATTTAGGACAGATAATACAAACCTCTTCATTCTTGTGTTCTATCAGTGGAGAAAACCAACCACTAGAAACCACAGAAATGTCTGACCTCTTGCTCGATACATCCTAGACAATCCCAACAAGTCAACCTTCAGAATACATATCAAGAGAACCCCAAATTAACCTATTTTTAATTTTGAAAAGAAGACTTTAAATTCAAGACTTCACATCACATCCTACATTGTTGACTAAATAGGACTTTCTAGGAGATGTTGATCACCTAACATAAGTAATTTTTTGAAAGGCAGTTACGAAAGTTGCAAATCTATCCTAACTACATCTACCTTTGAAAAATAATTGTCCCAACAAGAAAACCAAATCTAACCTGTGGGTGAGATTATAATGGTTTCAAGACCCACTGAATGCATGTATAACTTACGTCAAAACTAAGTTACTTTGTATCTGGCAATTTAGAAGAGCAAACTTGATACTTGATCTACAATATACCTATGAAGCAGACCTAAGGTTCAGAATTGCTTCTACAAGGATTTTGGAGAACCCTATTGAATGAATAAATCTCAAAGTAAACCTCAATAAGGCATGAAAACAGCAGGAGACAATGATGAAATAAAAGAAAGATATCAAATTCAGCTTTAATTCACAAGAAAATATTTAGACAGCGAGCGACTATCTTTGAAAGGTTAAAAACACAAAAGGCACATATTAACTGATATCAACTGATTTACACCTGTAACCCATTTATTAGAATTCCAATGCAAAGATAACGTACATTCCCATCCAATAAAGATAAGCTTCTTTTGTTTTATTAGACTTTGCTGAAGAAGAAAACATAAGGTCAAATAAGGATTAAACTTAAATAAAATATATGAAAGTAATGAACACATTTAAGTATATCATAGTACACTAAAAAGCACAGGTAACCATCCTCCATGATCGACTAAACAAATCCAACAAGCTAACAGCCTAAACCCTAACAAGATTCCTCACGATAACTCTAGATTAACAACTATGAAGTTAAGAATCATATGCACCAGAACAAAGGAAGGCATCTAAGGCTCTAGATAACACAGAATGATGAAAAGTGGTTCAGCGGACCAACCCAAAGTAACTGGTAGTAGGCTATGATGAGTTCAATATGGGATCCCCATTAATCATGAGAATGACGCGGTGTAAAGGCTCAATAGGGGTAAGCATATTAGACAATCAACTGTAAAAAGTACATAATGCATCCATGTTAGTGGATATGAATGTGCTGTGAAAGGAAAAAAAAAAACACATTGAAGTTACTCTCCAAACATTTCATTCCCCAAATTAGCAATCACCTGCATATTAAATTCAGCTTCCAATAGATAAATCCAAAAAATGAGCAATGAAACAATCATCCATTTCAAAGCCAAAGTTACCAAAAAAAAAAAAAAAAAGAGAAAAAGATAACGATTTGATATAAATTCCATTATTCTATTAATCTTATTGGAAAAATCGCCCATTGGCACAGCAAGAGCAACTCCAACGACATCTAAAATAGCCAAACCCCAAAAACCTCAACCTACATAATTCAGTAAAATGAATTCAAGCACCAGTTTCAAGAGCTAGAAAATTGACAAACATAAAACCTACTAACCCGAAAGATCCCGAAACAAGAAAGTGATCTCAAATCCCACCAAGGCATCGTGTGAACAAACCAAATCCATGCAATAATGCAGATGATCAATGGGTGTCGGATAATACTAAAGGGGTAGTAGAAATATAACCACAGGAAGCTTCCAACTAGCCCGGTGGGAAAGACTAAGACGAATACATAGAAAAAGTCACATCCACAAGATTAAAAAAAGAAAAAAGTTGTATGACGCCAAAAGATAAAGAAGACAAGAGTGAACATGCAGATTCCAGAATATACAAAGGCAAGGGGTTCCATTACCTGAAAGCTCCGACTGTGGAAGTGACAGTGAAAACAGGAAAATGGGGGTTCGACTGGGACCCAGGTCGATTATGTGCGTGAGCGTGTACTTGTGCGTGTGAGAAAAGAAACTCTGACTGTGAATAGACACGGAGGCGGCCACGTGTGAGACATTTCTGATTGGCGCATGACGGTTCAAATGGGATCTTTCGAGAAATGCTCATATGCATTCTGCTGACCTTTTCACTCACCATATGTGAGTCTTGTATATATATATATATATTGAAAACATCAAGATGCTTAGACTCGCGGATGAAATGGAAAGAATTTAAAATGAAGAGGATCATTTTCCGATAATAAGTGGATGGTTAACAAAATGCATAAGAGCATTTCTCGGATCTTAATGGCGAAAGAACATAAGGTTCAAATGAGATTTTTATTTTTATTTATTTTTAAATAATGTGATTTTCACGGTCACATCATTTCAGTTGTATGAGTATCTTATAGTAATTTATCAAATAATATTATTCTTCTTATTTATGATATTAAAAAAAAAAAAAAGTGAGAAGCACATCACATTAAAAAAATATGTATTGCTTACATGCTACGAGCACAAATGCCCTATATGTCATTTCATTCTTTATGTTTAGAAAAAATTTTAAAAAATCACAAAAATCTGTTCACATCAGATTCCCTACATTTAATTAACTCTTACGGGTTGCTATAGTGTTTTTCAATATGAAGGAAACCAACGCATTATTTTAATATAAACATTTATCTTTTCTCTATTTTCTTTCATTTTATTGTCTTTAATTGTGAATTGTATTAGGATTTTGCTGATAGTCCTCTTAAAGATAAAAAGAGCACAAGAAACAACTTCTTTTTGATTTTCCCAAAGTTATATGTTCTAAGGAACACAAATCAATTTTGTGCATTTTAGTTTTAATTTGTATTGTTAATGGTACCTCGCTTATGGCTAAAAACATAAATAGTCATTCCGTCTATTTTTCGCCCGTAAAATTAGCAGAAGCACTTTTCTTTTAGTTATATACACATTTATTTAATTTTTAATAAGGAATATGCATCAAATTTTTATTAGTTTGACGTGTAATTTTAATTCTATAAATCTTAGTTTCAGCAATAGCCAATAAGATAGGGGTAGGTGGATCTTTTTAAATCTTTATTTTATTTCTTATCTCGGAGTAATCGAGGGTTCTCTTGGAATTAAGGTATTTGCTCTTCCGTTCTCAAGATCTACAGAAGATGATGTGGCCCTCGTCCGGGCCCATCGGTATCCCAGCCACCTGTATTCCAACACACAAATATCTTCTCAAATCTTCAGACACACTTTCCTCTTTTGGATCTTTCTCTCTTTCTGCTGTCGTTTAACGTCGCCGCCATCGAAGACCAAACCATACATTCGGCTACACACACTTTCCCCTTTTAGATCTCCACTACCCTGCCACCTCACATGGACAACCCACCCGCCACCACAAAGCTCCGGCTGATGTGCAGCTACGGCGGCCACATAGTCCCTCGGCCTGGCTCCAACTCATTCTGCTACTTAGGCGGCGACACCAAGATCGTCTCCCTCGACCCCGTGACCACCACCACGCTCTCCTCCCTCACCGCCCTCCTATCCTCCGCTCTCTCCGTTCCTTTCCCTTTCACCCTCAAGTACCTCTTCCCTCCCCACCACGACGTCTCCTCCCTCATCCCTCTAGCCTCCGACTCCGACCTTCTCTTCCTCCTCCACCACCTCCTCCGCCTCTCCTCTTCCTCTTCGCCTACGCCCTCCCGCATCAGATTGTTCCTCTTCCCGGCCTCCGTCATTCGTCACCCCAATACCGAGGCCTGGTTCTCTGACGCGCTTAAGAGCGCCAAGATTATGCAGAAGGGGGTGCTGGGTGAGGCTCAGAGTGAGAGTCTGAGTGGTGGGGAGTCGAGTAGTGGCGCCGCTTCCAATGCGGAGTCGATGGTCTTGGGGACTGGTTCGTCTTTTGGGTCCGCGTCATCTTCGGCTTCTTCGAGCAATTTGTCTTCGCTTAAGGCTCAGGCTGACGACGGTCATGGAATTGGCGGGGGTTATCTGCAGGATATTAAGGTTACATTGCCGTCTTCCGACTCGTTTGCTAGGTACACCTACGTTTTCTGGCGCTTATGTTGGGGTTTGCTGTGTTTTCTTTTCCTTTTCATATTATCCGATGTTTGTTTGCTGAGAATATGAGAGGAAAAAGGAGAGCCTTTGACATTCTTGTTGAAAATATTCGACATTTTTGGTTCTTTTGTTTTTCGTGTATTTTTCACTCTCTCCGCAACAAACATGAATTTAAGAGGTTAAATTCTTTGTTTCTGGTATAAATAATTAGTATAATTCTTAATTGGGTGAATTTATTGTGGAATTTTACAGTGATAATAGTGTTACAAGTGCAATTTCCAACCCACAGACTGCAAA
The DNA here is from genome assembly GCF_901000735.1 of Corylus avellana. Classification (NCBI taxonomy): domain Eukaryota; kingdom Viridiplantae; phylum Streptophyta; class Magnoliopsida; order Fagales; family Betulaceae; genus Corylus; species Corylus avellana. The sequence continues at coordinate 29,502,885 of NC_081545.1, read as the reverse complement.
TTGCCAAGACCCAGTCATTCATGTTTCTTACTTGGAGAACAGAGTATCTTCCGAACCCCTCAACTCGGAGATTCGAATCTCCCAGCATTCCTCCGGTATCCAAGAATGTAAATCGATTTCGGCTTCTGGATGTCCGTTATCTTTACCATTAAATCAGCTGCAGCAACAACAAGCGCAGTTTGTACAAGTGGGTGCCAACTACATTCCCCATAACCCAACTGGTGTCTTGCCAATTTCATCTTATTACTCAATGTATCCGGCACAGCCGCAACAGCAATTCCATTATCAGCCCAATCAGCTTTGCCCAGTTTACTATGTGCCTGTTGGGCAGATGGCACCTTACAATTTACCTCCGCAATGTGGTTTAGTTAACACTGCAATTGCTCCCCTTCACCCCCCTATGCATCCAAATGCTTCCTTCATCGCTCCCCAAGTTGCTTATAAGGAGGCTAAAGTAGCTCCCGCCAAACCTGATTTAGCCCCACAAATTTACAAAACTGGTCATCCCCATGTAGCGATGCCACTTCCTCATAATGAAAATCAGCAACAGCCCATGGAATCTGCTAATTTCAGGAATGAGCTTGAAGATGACCCTGCTTGTGTACAAATATACAAATCTCAGCCTCCACCGCCATCAGTCCTCCTCAGTACCAGACATTGACTAAAGTCATAGCAAGCCTGTTATCTGAGGCTTTGGCTCGCAGCCAGAATGTTCCTATTCTCTGAGAAGAAAAAATTTTGGTAGAAGTGATTTGGTAACTTTAAAGAACTTGGGTATTTGGTTTCTTGTTTTGGCATTGGTTTGTGTTCACTATCTGGTATAAAAATTAGCAATTTGTTTTCTTCTGTTTACCTTTTCTTCTTTACTTTCTTTACCAATGTATGTTGCTCTTGTTGTTGTATGTAATATATAACAATTAAGATTATGCAGTTGGGAGTCCTAGAAATAGTTTTCTGCTTGAAGATTCAATTACAGTACTCTTTATACAAAGGATTTCATTTTCCCCTGTTCAAGTGTTTGTAGTTCATCATTCATGACTGGGGTGCCACTGCAGGGGCATCTATTTGCTGGAAAAAAAAAAAAAAACATTTTGGTTGTATGATCTTATATATGATGTCATATCTCAAATTTGTTGTGTGTCAAATTCTTGGACATTGAAAGATGAAACATTTATCAGAGAAAGTAGCCAATTACGTGTGAACATAGTTATTTTGCTCGTATCATGCACACAAAAGCCAATTCTCTCTCTATGTATCAAAAAAAAAAAAAGCCAATTCTCTCTCTCTCTCTCACACATCCAAAATTGTTGAGTTCATAGTCATTTCAAGCCCATTTGTGAAAGCCAGAAACTAAAGTTAAAAGACTTGACACAGAATAAGGTCTAGTATTTTGGCTTTTGACCGAGTAGTCTGGACCATGCCCGAGAAGCTGCACTACTACATTACCAAAAGATACACAAATCATGAAACTGTAATGCATATACAAAAATCATCAAGCACAGACCGTATCAGAAACTACAATTAGGAGGTTACTTTTATCAATTGAGAATAGTCACAAGAGTCTTCTTTAGTTCTCTTATATGCTAAATCATATAAACCTGTAAGCATGGCACTCGGAGGCCTCTTGTTATACAAGGAGTTTCATTTATTTGAAATAAAGCAAAATGAAACATTGAAGAGGAGCACTTATTGAGAACATCCAATTGCCTGTTATCTCCTCGTACTAAAAGTATGTCATAGTTCATTATTTATTCTATGGATTGGAATCACTTGCCTAAGGAGCTTCCAGAAAAGTGCAGATAGATCTACCGAACTTCAGGAAGCTTACCGATCCCTGTCAATTCTCTTGCCACTAAACAACTTGGCCAGATTGGGCTTTACCTTCTTTTTCTTAATAGTGAAAGAATTAATATGTTGAGTTGCTGGTGAGGCAGCCCTTCGAGCCGCTGGTGAGGCAGATTTTTGAAACCTGGCTCCCCTGGATGGAATCATATTGTCATTACCTTTCATAGTTTTTCCAGGCAGTGGGCATTGCAAGTTTTCGGCTTCTGCATTTTCTACGTTCTTCTCACTTTTCTGCCTCCAGTTCTGTAATCCTCCCTCAACAATTCGCTTAGCAGAAAGTGACTTCTGTGTTCTAGAGGCCTCTGTCTCTTCCTCCAACCTCATCTCTCTGATCTTTCTCTGAGCTAATTCTGTCTTTATCAATATTTCCTTCTCACTGGCCTTTAGAGCTTCAATCCATGCATGAGCTGCTGCAACCTTTTTATCAGCAATTTCTCCGGCCCCACCTGCACGCCTAGTTAAATACTCATATTCAAACTTTGAAATGATAATCTTAGAGCTATGCTGAGATGCTGAAACCCTGGCACTCATGGTATTCTCAATAAGAGTTCTTAGATTCTCAAGAGCTACAGCTTCCAACGATTTCATGACGTCAAGCTCTCGCATAGCAACCCGTAATCTTTCCTCGGTTATGTCTATCTCAGACTCAGTTTTTAGAATCTCTGCCTTTGTGGTTGCAGTTTCTGCTGTAAAAAACTCTTTTTCTTTCTCTGCGGTCTCTGCTTCTCTCTTAAACTGTTCAAGAGTGAGGGATAGATTGGATAAAATCGATTTAGCTTTTTCCTCAGCTGCAGATACAGCTTCTAACTTGGTATTGGCTCTGAGCAGCTTCGAATTGAGATTCTGAACAGTTAAATCTGACTTCTCTCCTGTTTTCTTGAACCGGAAAGTCTCTTTCGTGACATGCTTTAACTCATTTCTTATGATATCCATCGAGGCCATGAACTGAAAACCTTCTTCTCTTACCAAAGCCAATTCCTTTTTTGCTGCCTCCAACTCTTCTATGACTGGCGAAGCTCCCAATTCTTCTTCTTCTCGAAAACTGCCTCGGTTCAGGCTATCATTTCTCTGAACCTTTTTGTCCATTTGTTTCACCAGCTCACTTTGCAACACATCAACATCAGACAGTGTGACAGCCAATTTGGTTTCAAGCTCTTTTGATTGGTCAATCTCTTCAATCCTATCCTTCATCTTCTGTTTGGTTTCCTCCAATGCAGCTGAGAATTCAGTGACTTCCTTTACTCTCTGAGCTTCTATCTCTCTGAATTCTTTCAAAGCCTCAATCCTTGCAACCTCAACAAGCACTTGTTCTTCATTAGCTTTCTCAATCTCCTTCGAAAGGGCTTGAGCAGAGCTCAAATAAGAAAACATTTTCGAACTTGAGGCTTCAACTTCCTTCTCTGTCCGCGATTTCTCTTCCAAAACATGAGCCATGTCTAGCTTAAGCTTACTCAACTCCTGTTTCACAAATTCCAGTTCTCTCATCACTTCTGCATACTGATAACTCTCAATGTTCCTAACAGCCAATGCCCGTTCTTCGCGCCTCCTCGATTTATTTAGCATCTCAATGTCTTGCATCTGCGCCTTTGCCTTCGAGTTCGACTTCTCAATTAATAAAGATAGATCTTTCACTGTCTTCTTTGCATTAGAGAGCTCAGATTCTGCTTGAGCACTTACTGACTCCGCAGCCTTTTTGCTCTCTTTGTATCGACCAAGGTCCCTTCGTGCTATATGCAATTCTCTTGTTCTCGAAGAGGTCTTCTTTAAGAATTCAAAAGACAGAGTCATAACAGAGGAACACAAATGGTTTGCAAGTGCTTAAAAACAAATGGAAAATGGTGAAATGGGATTTAGACAGTTCTTTGGAATATACCTCTGAGAAATCCATCTGGGGTTTCATGAGTGGACTACCTTCAAGAATCCTATCTCCATATGAATTAATGGCTGCTTTAACTGACCCAATTCTTCATCTGTTACCAAACTTTGCTCTATCCATTCCAGCCTGTTTGTTCTAAACACAAAAAAAAGTGAAAATTATTTGTACTTGCTCAGTCTTTAGCTCAAATTTGGAAATTGAAGCCAATTTTGTGGAAACCAAAACTTGGGTTTACTTCTAGCTAACAAACGTATAGTACTGGTTTAACTTTTTCCAATAAAATGAAACTCTCAACGTTGGAAAAGCTTCCTTCTTCAAACCATGGAAGAATGTTCATTTAAGAGTATTAAGAGAAATTCATCAAAAAAAAAAGAGTACTAATAAAAGACAGAAAGTATGAGATTGATAACATATGCACAAACGCTTACCTGAGGATTCTTTTGGATATAGTGTGGTACTCTTGTTTTAAAGATGGAGGTTGTGTTTGAGTAACAGAAGAGATGTTAAGTTTCAGTAGGCAATCCAAAGGAAAAGGTACAGAAAAAGATAAAACGGGCAGAGGAGAGAGAGTGAATCCAATTGATTGGCTGATATTGGTTGGAAGTATCGTCACCAGTCATATGATGATTGATGAGCCCCATTCCGGGCCTTAAAATAATTGTTTTGAAATATATTTTTCTTTGGACCAGTTTTGGTTGGAAAAGGATTTTTCCTTATTAAATGAAATGGAAAATATTTTTTTAATATAAAAGTAAGGGTAATATTATCTTAACATTTATTTTATTTAAAATAGAGAAAATCTAATTTCGTTTTGGTTGATATTTCATAAGTTTTAAGTACTTTAAATTTTGTCCTCTAAAAGGTAATTCAATCGGTTAGAGACCACGCCCCATGAAGCGGTAGTTACTAATTTGAATCTCCTCTACCCCTCTTGTGTGAACATTTATTTATTTTTTATTTTTTGTAAAAAAACAAAAAAGAATTTTCAACCAAACTAACATTATGTTCTAAATTTTTTAACTGAAAATATGGATAACTTTAACATGTCTGCCACCATCACCTCCGGTGGCGGGTGGCTTTTGAGCTATCCGCCCATTTTTAGGAGCCGAGAGTGGATATTCTTTGTTTTTGTTGTTACTGTATATTTATTTTATTCTCCACCCCCCTTCCCTTTTTCAGAAAATTGAGAAACATTTTGGGTAATATTGTCCGTTAAGATCTATGGTTTTTGTAGTTTTCTCCTGCTACGACGACCGTACATAGTTACATTGGTGACAAGTGACAACTTTACAATTCGTTCGATGCTTGCCTTTAATTAATTAATTGAGCCCTTCCGCTAAGTGTTATTATTATTGCATTTTAACAATATTTGCGCTAAGTGTCAAGGGTCTCTCTCGTATAGCTGCTCATTAGGCTACCTTAATTGAGCTTGAGCCCTTCCGCTAAGTGTTATTATTATTATTATTACTATTTATTTATTTATTTTTAACATGTCTGCACAAGAGGGGGAAAGGAGATTCGAACTAGTGACTTCCGCTTCATTAGATGTGGTCCCAGTCGATTGAGCTATCTCTTGAGAATTTATTAATTTTTTTTTTTTAAAAAAAAAAAATTTATTGGTTTAAGCTTTTGATATAAATAGTGATTTAATAATTATTTAGCGAGTATCTCAAAAAAGGAAAAATCAAATTGAGTACTTAAATTTTCATGCTGGTTTAATTTAGTACCTAAGTTTTCAATTTCAACAATTAAGGTCGTTAAATTTTCCTTTGATTTCTAATAGGTCCCTCCATCATCCCATCATCTAATTAATTAATGGTATATCATGTCAAATCAATCAATTAATGCTACGTAGCTCTCGTTTGACACGTCATGTGGCAACTGTATGTGCCACGTGGCTCAATTACTTAAAATTACAAGTATACCATAAATTAAGAGTTTTTAACCTTTTCTTAATTTTTTATTTAGAATAATTTATAATTTAATGTAATTGTGTCACGTGGGACGTATAATTGGCACATGACATGTCAAACGAGAGTTACGTGGCATTAATTGATTAGTCTTATGTGACATCTTGTTAATTAATTGAACGATAGGTTGATAGAGGCACCTATTACCAAATACCCCATTACAAGTGGCATGATTAATATGGACCTTATACAAGGTAGAAATATCTTTTTCTTTTTTACATATCCGCACAAAGGGAAGGGATTTGAATGAATGACTTTCGTTTCATAATACGTGGTTTCTAGCCGATTGACATGTAGAGATATCATGAGAAGTGCTTTCCGGAGCCATTTTTGTACTCTCGTAGCTGAAGATGCCACCTTTTGCATAGGATACTGGAAAGTGGAAGTCTATCTATGACCATTTATGATAATTAAGGCATGTTTGAGAATCAATCTATGTTCCCAAAGCATGAAAAATGGGAATCTCCTCCATTTTTTAAAATTTTCTTTCTCTTGAAGTATGAAAGGCATCTAAACTCAATTAAGGTGGAAAGATTAATCTTCTTATCATTTATTAGAATGTAGTTTTCACTCTTTCAGTTTTCTCCTGAATTTTTGCATCCTAGACTATGAAACGCTGCACTGCATTTCCTAGCAAATTGTTCTACACGAGTCTATGTACATGGACTTGTGATTAAGGCATGTCTTAATGTCCCCGACAATTTGTTAATCTAATCTCAAACCAGCTGAAGCTGCCGTTGACTCCAGACAGCCTGCAGCCTATAATTAATGAATGCTTTGCTTTTGAAGGACTAGATTGACATTAGCATGATTCATGCAGATGTTGATGTTGCTGTCTTTAGTTTATGGGGTCAATGAGAACAAATGACACATCATTAAAATAAGTAGGAAACGAACTGTTTATTACTTGATTGAAGATACAGAAGGCTGTGGCAGAATACATCTTCACAAATACTCAAATCAACTTATAAAGGGAACATCACAGATTTAGTCATGAACAAACATTAACTTCACGATCTTCTACATATGCTTAGAGATATTATGAGCTTGAAAATTGGTTGTTGGTTGGGGAGTAAGTGGAAGAAGCCAATCTTTCTAAATTCTCACAAATATACCTCATAGAAGGTCTCCTTTCAGGGCTCTTATGAACGCAGGCTAGAGCAATTTGAACTACCTTGACTATCTCATCCTCCTTGTCCAAGTCATGAGCCATGAATGGGTCTAAGACAGAGGAGAGTGGCTTCCTTTCCTCAATGCTGAGCTGAATCCATTGAACTAGATTAACTTCAAGAAATCCCATCTTTATTATTGGAAATTTGCCAGAAATCATCTCTAGTAAAATCACTCCAAATGAGTAGACATCCCACTTCTGTGATGGCCTGGTTACTTTGAACGCTTCAGGAGCTTGATAGCAAGATCCTGCTGTTACTGATGGACTCAACGGCAGAAATTCATATGGAGAACTGCTTTGTGGGGTTCCATTAGTCATTTGTTCCAAGTCAAGTGTTTGGGATTCTCTGTCTATATTAACCAGGTGGCGAAGCCCGAAATCAGAGATATGGGGCTCCATGTTCTGCCCAAGAAGTATGTTGCTAGGCTTTAGATTTCCATGGACATACCTTTTGTGACTGAATTCATGGAGATAGGCCAAACCTTTTGCTATTCCTTTCATGATTCTTAAACGTAAAGGCCATGAAAGTGGTTTGAAAGGCACTGTTCCAGCTTTCCCTAGTCAGACCAAAAGATCATATAATAATAATGTCAAAAAAGTTGATCCATATGTAAATGTGAACAGGAATTTCAGCATAAAGAAAACAAAATCAGTAGCAAAAACTATGCAGAAGCTGCGGTAAAATCTACAATAGCAGATGTGCACATCTTTGAATGAACAATAACTAATGGGAACAATGCAAGAGGTAGGGTGAGAACTTTACCATGAATTGCAGTGGCAAGGTCACCATTGGGTATATAATCATTGATGATCAGCTTCTCGTCGAGAGACCAACAATAAGCTCGAAGAGTCACGATATTGGGATGTCTAACTTTTCCAATGGCTTCAACTTCAGCTTGGAATTCCCTAAACCTTTGAGAGCCTCCATCTTCTTCCAATCTTCTCACTGCTAAGATAGGCCCACCTCCAAGAACAACTTTATACACAATCCCATTTCCGCTCTTACCCAGAAGAAAAGCAGATGCTTTCAGAAGTTGGTCTAGATCAAAACTAGGCTGCTGATCCAATTGCACGAAATTGTACCGCTCAATGTTTTCCGACAAGGTCTCTGGACTATCTTTTGCAAAGCAAAAGAAGTCTCTTCTAACCATCAATGCTTTCTCGAAACTACAGCCACCAACATGTACACCGTCTTTATAAGCAGAGATCTTTCTGCACCGATTGGAGACCAGCAACCAAACAAGGCATATTCCCACTATGACACTGGCAACAATTGCGATCACAATACCCAAATCACTGCCTTTCCTATCCTTGCCAGACCCGCCACCAGAATTTTGAGATGGGTCACGAACTAATGATTGAGAATCAGAAGGGCATGGAATCTTTAATGGAGATCCACAGAGCAGAGAGTTGCCAATGAAAGCTGTAGGTCCTATATTAGACAGAGCACCGTTTTGTGGAATAGGTCCACTAAGATTGTTATAACTGAGATCCATATATACTCTCTCAGGAAGGCTCCCTAGGCTTGCTGGGATAGAACCATTGAGAAAGTTGTGTGACAGATCGAGTGTTCCTTTTAAGCTTGGCAAATTTCCCATGGTTCTGGGAATGGAACCGCTGAGTCTGTTGAAGGAAAGATCGACTTTCTGAAGGGTTAACAAACTGGTTCCAAACCCGTCTGGAAGGGGACCAGTTAAATTGTTTTGACTAAGGAGAAGGATGATTAATCTCTTGCATTGAAAAAGAGAAGGTATGGAACTGTTAAATGAGTTGTGCGAAAGATCTAAGATTTGCAGTTTCTTGAGGTTACCTATATCAGGAGGAATAGGCCCAGATAATGAATTTCCTGCAAGGACCAAGCTTTGTAGCTCTCTTGCATCAAAGAACTCGGCTGGCAAAATTCCGGAGAAGTTGTTGTCCCGGAGATTAACATGGCGAAGTGCAGAGAGCTTTCCAAGGGCAGTGGGAAGAAACCCCACGAGTTTCCTGTTTGGAATGCTGAGAGAGACAACTCTGCCTCCCCTGCATGTAACCCCTTTCCATGAACATGGGCTTATGTCTGAAGAGTTCCAGTTATTCAGACAGCCATTTGTGTAGTTTTGTAAGGATTGTTTAAATGACAAAAGAGCAAAACCTTCATCATTTAGTGAACCCACAATGGCAAAATAGTTGCAGATGAGAAAAGACAGGCAAACTATTTGTAAATTCATCTTTCGAAAAAGCAAACCTTGAAGGGAATACAAAAGAGAAATGGGGTTCCTGGGAATCACCTTTATGTGCTAGCAGGAGCCTTAAGAGGCTAGGATTTGAATGCAAGAACTCAAACAGGTTATGCAAAGCATTCCACACGCTGCCTAATATAAACAAGTAGCTGTTTGCTTACTTGTGATGGTGATGGGAAAATGACTTTTCTGAGACCCAGTACTTACGCAATTATATTTTGATTTCCTTTAGTTATAAATTTTCTTGGATAGTTTAGGGTTTTAGCAGAAGCAAACTCAAGTGTGGGTTCGTTATTTGATCAAGCTGAAGGACCAAGCTGGCGAGTCATGAAGAGTGTCCCCTTCTGCTTTTTCATACAAACATAGTTGTCGTGCGGTGGCTTGAGTTGAGGGTCCTTCTTTTTGCTGTATTAGCGTGATTGGAGGCGATGTTTGGTGCGTACAAATGCAGCTGAATGCGGCATAAACAGTTTGGTATGATTGCTTTGACTATTGCTTCGATCTGCCTCCTCTTTCTACCTTCTTTCTTTCTATGATAACGAGCGTACGATGGACTTTCTCAAGCAGGACTTTGATATTGTGATGACCTTTTCGTCCCCATGAGAGGTGGCACCATAATGACCATTGATGAATAGGTCTGTTTCTAAAGTTTTAGAAGTCTCGTCACAAAGCGTCTTTTCCTTGCAGAAATGATGTTAATTGCTATTATATGGCCTGCCTCGGCTTTTGTTAACTCCTTATAAAAGTTACTCTTATTAAGAAAAAATGACTAAGAATATAACAAGAAATATATGTAATAAGGAATTTAAATGACTGTTACAAGAACAAAGGAAAGAATACAAAACAGGGAAGCATGCCTTGAGTGATGAGGGGGATTGGCATATATTTTTCAGCAACCATTGGGAGCTGGAGTTTTTCCTTGTAATCCAAAACAAATGAAAATAACCATTAGGAGCTGGCAGTAAACAAATTCAACCATACTGCTATTTGGTGGCAGAAGGTTCCTGAAACTAGGAGCTGGCAGAAGGTTCCTTTCTACTATTTGTTCAACAGATGAGCCTAGAACCTCCTCCCAAGCAGTGAAGTCACCACTATGGCGGGAAGCTACGGGAAAAGAAATTGAATCTATTAGAAAGACTATACTTGGAGCCTCATTTCTTTTCCACTCAACAAAGAAACTTATAGGATGTAAATGGGTGTACAAGATTAAGTACTGATCTAGTGGAGCAATCGAGCGTTATAAAGCTTAATTCGTAGCAAACTGTTTTATTCAGATTAAAGGATTGGATTACCGTGAGACTTTCGCACCTGTTGAAAAATTGGTAACAATATGAACCTTGCTTTCTATTGCCTCCATCAAGAAATGGTATATCCATCAACTTCACATTAATAATGCATTTTTACATGGCGTGGCGATGCATGGTTCGATAGGGTTCTATCAGTAAGGGAAATTTTTTTTAATCATTATCGAGCAATCTTTATTTGCAAGGTTATTATGATTCAGATTTGGCAAGGTGTTCTGCCACTCGACAATTGACTACCGGCTATTGCACTTTTCTTGGTTCCAATCTCTTTAGAAAAAAAGCTACGGTTTCTTTATCTTTCGCTGAAGCCGAATACCGGGCCATGGTTACTTTAGCATGTGAGCTTCAATGGTTAAAATATTTCTTGTCCTATCTTGGTACTTCTCATTCTTGTCATATCACAATATTTTTTGACAATTAAGTTGCTTTACAAGTCCCCAACAATTCCGTTTTTCACTAACGCATTAAGCATATTGAAACTGATTGCCACTTGGGAAAAACTACAGTCCAAACTCATTATTCCTAAATACATTCATGCTTCTAGTCAACTTGCGGATGTATTCACAAAGCTGCCATTAGGCAAAGATGCATTTCATGGTTTGATTTGCAAGAGGAGCGTTATTTCCATACACTATCCAACTTGAGGGGGAGTGTTGATTTTATCATCTGCTGCACAAGGAAAATTTGCTGTACAAGGAGATTGAATCTGCAGCACAAGGAAACTCATCTTGAGAAAGCAAATCCTATCTCCTCTGTGGTTATTCTTATCTGCAATTCAATTTCCTTCCTTTTGTAATAAATCTTAGTCGTGTAATACTTCATACGTTGAATAATATTGAGGAGACAATATCCAAACATGTGCAAACATTAAGACTATATAAGGAGTTTCATTTCTTTGAAGTTGAGCACAATGAAACATTGAAGAGGAGCGCTTATTTGGAACACTAAAAGTATGTCACCAGTCATTTTTTCTTCTATGGATTGGAATCACTAGCCTAAGGAGCTTTCAGAAACAAGGGCACATAGATGTACCAAACTTCAGGCAACTTACAGGTCCTTGTCAATTCTCATGCCACTAAACCACTTAGCCAGATTGGGCATTACCTTTATTTTCTTCTTAATAGTGAAAGAATTAATATGTCGAGCTGCTGGTGAAGCAGCCTTTCGAGAGGCAGATTTTTGAAACTTAGCTCCCCCGGATGGAGTCACATTGCCATTACCTTTCATCGATTTTGGTAGCAGTGCTGGTTGCAAGTTTTCAGCTTCTATAATTTCTACATTCTGCCCACGTTTCTTCCTCCACTTCTGTAATCCTCCCTCAACGATTGGCTTTGCAGAAGGTGACTCGTCCGTTCGATAGGCGTTTGTTTCTTCCTCCAACCTCATCTCTCTCATCTTTCTCTGAGCTAATTCTGTCTTTATCAAAATTTCCTTCTCACTGGCCTTTAGAGCTTCAATCCATGCATGAGCTGCTGCAACCTTTTTATCAGCAATTTCTACTGCCCCACCTGCACGCCCAGTTATATACTCGTATTCAAACTTTGAAATGGTAATCTTAGAACTATGCTGAGATGCAGAAGCCCTAGCTCTCATAGAATTCTCAACAAGACTTCTTAGATTCTCAAGAGCTAAAGCTTCTGATGATTTGACAACCTCTAGCTCTTGCACAGCAACCTGTAATCTTTCCTCCGTTGTGTCTATCGCAGACTCGGTTTTTAGAATCTCTGCTTTAATGGTTGCAGTTTCCATTCTAATAAGCTCCTTTCCTATCTCTGCTGTCTCTGCTTCCTTCTTAAGCTGTTCAAGAGAGAGGGATAGACTGGATGAAATTGATTTAGCTTTTTCCTCAGCTCCATATGCAGCTTCTAACTTGGCATTGGCCCTGAGCAGCTTCGAATTGAGATTTTGACGAGTTAAATCTGCCTTCTCTTCTGTTTTCTTCAATCGAACAGCCTCTTCCGTGACATGCTTTAACTCGTTTCTTATAATATCCATTGAGACCATGAACTGAAAACCTTCTTCTCTGACCAAAGCCAACTCCTTTTTTGCTGCCTCCAAAGGAGAAGCTCCCAATTCTTCTCCTTCCGGAGAATTGCCTCGGTTCAAGCTATCATTTCTCTGAACCTTTTTGTCCATTTCTTTCACTAGCTTTAGTTCACTTTGCAACACATCAACATCAGACAGTGTTGCAGCCAATTTGGTTTCAAGCTCTTTTGATTGGTCAATCTCTTCAATCCTACCCTTCATCTTCTGTTTGGTTTTCTCCATTGCAGCTGAGAATTCATTGGCTTCCTTTACTCTCTGAGCTTCTGTCTCTCTGAATTCTTTCAAGGCCTCAATCCTCGCCAACTCAACAAGCACTTGTTCTTCATTAGCTTTCTCAATCTCCTTCTTAAGGGCTTGAGCACAGCTCAAATAAGAAAACATTTTCGAACTTGAGTCATGAATTTCCCTTTCTGCCCGCAATTTCTCCTCCAAAACATAAGCCATGTCTAGCTTAAGCTTACTCAACTCCTGTTTCACAAATTCCAGCTCTCTCATCACATCTGCATACTGATAACTCTCAATGTTCCTAACAGCCAATGCCCGTTCTTCGCGCCTCCTCGATTTCTTTAGCATCTCAATGTCTCGCACCTGCGGCTTTGCCTTCGAGTTCGGGTTCTCAATTAATAAAGATAGATCTTTCACTGTCTTCTTTGCATTAGAGAGCTCAGATTCTGCTTGAGCTCTTACCAACTCCGCAGCCGTTTTCCTCTCTTTGTATCGACCAATGTCCCTTTGTACTGTATGCAGCTCTCCTGCTCTTGAAGAGGTCTTCTTAAGAATTCAAAACAGAGTTATATTAGAGGAACAGAAATGGCTGCTAATTGCTAGTGTATAAAAACAAAAGGAAATAGTGAAATGGGATTTAGACAGTTCTTTAGAATATACCTTTACGAAATCCATCTGGGGTTTCTTGAGTGAACTACTTTGAAGAATCCTATCTCCATATAAATTAATGGTTGAATTAACTGTCCCAACTGTTCTTCTTCTGTTACCAAACTCTGCTCTATCCATTTTAGCCTGTTCCAGACAAAGAAACAAATAGTGAAAATTATATGTACTTGCTGTGTCTAGAATTCTTTAATTAGTTCAAGGTTGGAAATTGAAGCCAAATTTGTAAAAACCAAAACGTGGGTTTAATTCTAGTTCCAATCAAAAGCTAGTCTGAATGTGAGAAAGAGAAACATTTCCTTCTCCAAACTATGGAAGAACACTCATTTAAGAACATCCTTCTTCAAACTATGGAAGAACATTCATTTAAGAATATTGAGAGACAGACAGAAAGTATGAGATTCATAACATGTATACGCACAAACACTTACTTGAGGATTCTTTTGTATATTGTGTGATACTCTTGTTTCAAAGATGGAGGTTGTGTTTGAGTTACAAGGGAGAGGTTAAGTTTGAGTAGGCAATCCCAAGGAGAAGGAACAGGAAATCTAAAACGGCAAAGGAGAACGAACCGTAATGATTGGCTGATTTTGGTTGGTTGGTTGGAAGCATGGCCACCACTCACCGGTCCTATGATGAGTCCCTTTACGTGTACAATGAAAGCTTTTTTGGAATGTATTTTTCATTCCAAGAATAAATACAAAATAAAATAGTATCAACATACTCCCAAATATATTATGATTTTTAGCCTTTTTTTTGGTCGATAATGATAATTAATGTCAACTTTTTATACAACACTTCCTTTTAATACAATACTTTTATGTTGACCGATCAGGTTAAAACAATCCTTGCTTTGGGTTTGTTGAATAAGTAGTGATAATCATAATACCAGCACATTAGTTTATTATTATATTATTAAAAAAAAATGAACAGTAATATTAAAAGAAATATATTATAAAATACACTAGCGTGAGTGGTTGTTCACTCAGATTGATGTTATGATTATCACTACTCTTATTGAATAGGTAAGCAGTAAGCTCTTGCACCAAACAAAAATGATTTTAACATAAAAGAAAAAATGGTTTTTATATTTTTAGAATGATTTTGTATTTGAATTATTTGTTAATATTTTTATTTAAAACAAAAGTTATTATGTCCGATTTTTCCAAAAAGGAAAGAGAACGTTGATAACTAGACCAGATACCAGAATAAGCCACGTACTATATGAAAAAAAAAAATATCATAAATGGGTAAGACAAATCATATAAAGAGACATTTTTGTTCAGGAGCGAATTGCATGCATTTTCTGTCACAGATAGAAGGCAGAAGACCTGCCACGTCTTTGGATGCCAAACCACATCTACAAGAGAGACAATCAAATATAAAAATACATCACCTCAAGGCATCTCCAATAGAGTACGAAAAAGACCAAAATCTTTCAATTTTAGTTATTAAAAAATCCCAAACCCTCTTAATTTGATTGAATTTAAGATTGATTATTATTAAATTTTGATTCAATAATAATTATAAAAATTACGTCTAGAAGTTTAGAATTAAAAATATAGATAGCATTTTCATCTAAAATACCATCTTTGGTATCTCAATCTAAAATACAAGTTTCTGTTTCCTACATTTGCTGCTAAGGAATGGCAGTTACTTAAATGTGGACCATATCTTAGGAAAGAGTAATACTATATGATTGTTATACAATTAGAATAAGGTGGTAGTGCAACTATGCAAGGGCTTGTAAGAAAGAAAAATTAACAATTGATTTTCATTGCTACGTCATCTCAATCATAGTTATATACTAGTCCCTTAAATAAGGAGAATGCTAGGTTCTCTACTGATATACTAAACAAATAATTGCATGTGCAACTTAAACTAGTACTCTTAATAAACAAGAAAAGTTTCGGTTCTGTTTTAGGTGGATGATCGAGAACAGTACCTAGGACTCTTTAATGTGCATAATTGGATGCAAGTAAAAACCAGAGGTGTAAAGTGGACGAATCATGCATCTTACATTTTGGGACAATCACATGGTTTTTTCTTACAACATAGAATCACATAGATATATAACTGGCATTAATATGTTGTACCATATCTTGCATATGATTGCAGACATTCTTTGGTTGTATTACATATCTTATGAAACTAAGAACATTACAAAAAAACTGAAACTTTGGACCAGTGCTATTAAATTGAGAGCATTATGAAAAAGCTGAAAATTAATACCATCACTAGATCATTCTTTGCAAGACCCTACTTTGCAAGACCGATACTAAGTAATGAGCGTTCGATCAAATCAGGTTTATATGGAACTTCTTTGGATGGAATCCATATATCTCCGTTGATAAATGTTCGCACCGTAAATAGAATAGCCTCTGTAGGGCTAGAAATAACCCTGTAACCAATCCAATTTACTCTATCATATGTGTTTGCACAAGCCCTCGATTGTTGTAACTCCGCATAATATAAGGTGTTTGATCGTGTTGAATTGTTGTACTCCGCATAATATGGGAAGGCAATTCAACACAATCAAACACCTTATATTATGCAGAGTACAACAATCGAGGACCTGGTGCAAACACATATGATAGAGTAAATTGGATTGGTTATAGCGTTATTTCTAGCCCTAAGGAGGCTATTTCGTTTACGGTGCGAACATTTATCAGCGAGGATACATGGATTCCACCCAAAGAAGTTCCATATGAACCTGGTTTTATCGAACACTCATTACTTAGTATCAGTGTTTCCATGGCTGACCCAGGTATGTTTTGACTGGATATTCTGAGGTAAGGAGATCAAGTGTTGCAGTTAACGTGCAGTTGTGAATTACAAACCCACCAATGCCATTAGTGGTTTCTCTTCCTTCGGCTGTTATTGTGTTTGACTGCTTAGGTTGAGGCTTGCAGGCAAGGGTAAACCATCTCCAAATATAAAGTCTACAGTGCCGAAGATTTCACATTCTCTGAAAAACTGGATGCCTTTTTGGGCATAAAGCGTGTCTTGAAATCCAAGGAACCTGCATATGTAATAGGCTAAGAAGCTGGATGCACTTAGTAATGCTACTACTTGCTTATTTTTTGCTCCAGCTGTGTTTTCGAAACTCATATATTGCGCAACAAAGCCTTCAGCATATATCCATACTCCCTAGTAATAAAATAGAAAGAATCTTTGTAAGTAAACTGATTGAAAGAAGTTCAAACATCAAAATTAATTGTTGGTTTTGTACTTTAAATTTGATGAATGAGCTAGCTTCTTTTATCATGATTCTTTAAATTTGATATTCTCGTGCAAACATGTGGCATGTGGTGTGTACACAAGGGGTCTATACTTATTTATTTTGTCCTTGATTTTGAGATCTTTTCTTTCACTTTTTTATGTATGCTATGTTACTTGGGAGTAGATTCATTTTTGGATGACCAACTCACCTACTGTTGCTGTTGCAGATGTTGAGTTACTTCATTAAAGCCCTTTCTCCATCACCGATTAATGTCAAGTTTTGCTTCTCTCGACCAATAATGATGTTCTCTTTATAGGTTCCTACTCTAATCTTTATGCGGTATCGACAGAAGCTGAAGTTGGGAGTAGCAAAGATGGCATCGATTATTGTGGTGAAATCACCCGATCCGTCTTGTGCTACAACCATATTGAAGTCTGGCATCTCATCACCATGGGCGGTCCACGTAATTGCAAATAAGATACTAAGAGCAATCATTAATTCTTTTGTAGAGCTTGTTAGCTTCTTTGACATCTTCAGAGTTATTTCCTGTGTTAGCAAGATAAGAAAAACAACCATATACAACGGCAATACAAGCAAACTTAATTTGTGGACTAGAATTGTGGGATTGTATATAGAAGTAGTGATATTACAAAATAATAATTCAAGTTTCAAAGGATATTTAATTATTAAGATCTAGACAAAGAAACAAAATGACAATGGACACACACTCACTCACCCACACATACACAAATAACTGAGGTGTTCATGGTTCAAATGACCTCTATCAAGTCAGCAAAAGCAGCTCTAAAACACAAGGAAACCAATCAAATAACTCATTGTCTGTCTCACGGAAGAGTATAGTGTCATTAACATACAAAGGATGTTACATCTCCATAACCCTCCAATTACCTCCTCCAACCTCGAAACCTACACGTTCCCTTCCCTAAACTACTCCAGCAATAGTTCTACTCAGGATCTCCATATCTAAAGTAAGTAGAAGTGGTGACAGCAGAGCTATTGAAGGAACCAGCTGGAGTACCATTCTCTAACACTAAAACTCTAACAGTTAGAAATACAAAATTGGATCTAGCTCTGCAAATGATCGACATAGCTGAATCTACCCTACGTGTACTAAGAAATTCCAATTCATATCTATATCCATAATTCCCAAGAATAATGATAAATCCTGAATCATTGAAACATTTTTGAGCCAAGAATGCCCCATTATATTCCCAGGCTGTTATGATGAAATGTTACGACTGATTTAGCTCCAAAATTATCATCCATTGTCCTAAGCAGCCTCTACACTCCATCCAAACCAAACACCACTGAACACATTAGTCCTCTACCCCTCTCCACATCCCTCAAAACAAAAACAAAATTTACCTTCTTTTGGAAAAGCTTCAAATGTCTTCATCTAGGCTTTGAAATTCTTACCGCCCATCTTTTCTAGTGGCAAAGATTGGCATCACTTATTGTTTATTTATTTATTTATTAAATTGATAAGTAATATTGAATATATCAAAAAGCGCAGAGAGACGCAACCCTAGTATTTCCACGCGAAGTGTACAAGAGAACGCCTAAGAAAGAGGATAGGAAAATAGTTCAAGGCAAGACGCATATTCTGCATTTAAGGAGTCGAAGGCAAGGTCGTCCAACCTAGGCCTCCAACTGTATTGTTTTGAGAGCAAGGACTAATAGTAATGAGCAGTATGATCCCTGATGAACGATTGGTTGGACGAAAGAGAGCCATTAACATACAATGACTCTACAGAGTTGAATCTCCTGTTCGAGTTGGCAATCCGATGAAAGAACTTATTGCATTTATCACCCTCTTTAAGCCAACGGACCCTAGACTTTTGTCTCCAGCTAATCTCTTCTTGCAAGATGGAGAAATAATTCCCCTCAAGATCTTCATATCAAAAGCGAGGAGAAGTGGTGACAACATGTCTTAAACCTCTAGAGCTGTTGAAGGAACCAGCTGGAGTACCATTCTCTAACACTAAAACTCTAGTAGTTGGAAGTACATAACTGGATCTAGCTCTGCAAATGCTTGACATAGCTGATTCTACCCTACATAAACTAAGAAATTCCAATTTATATGATTGTAGGCTTCCTCTATATCCAGAATTCCCAATTTTGATAAGATCTGTGATCGCCTAGCCAAAATCTACACACCCCTTAAAATTCTTTAGGAATAATGATAAATCCCCATCGCCTTCCCTCTCCATACTCTGCCACAAAAAGGTATCTTCCTTAGTCATTGAAACATCTTTGAGCCAAGAACGCCCTATTATATTCCCTGGCTCTTCTGATGAAATGTTGAACGAATTTCGATCCAAAATTATCCTCCATTGTCACAAGCAGCCTCTTCACTCCATCCAAACCAAACACCACCAAACACATTAGTGCTCTACCCCTCTCCATAGCCGTCAGGCCCGTCAAAACAAAAACAACATTTTTACCTTCTTCCAGAAAAAGCTTCAAAGGTCTTCACCTAGGCTTTGAAATTCTTATTGCCCATCTCTTCTAGCGGCAAAGATTGGCTCACTTATTGTTTGCTTATTTACTAAACATGAAAATAACTTCTTCTTTTTTTCCCCTTTTGGTCGACAACATGAAAAGAACTAAGCACACAATCAATGATACAAATTTTTATCGGAAACTGTAAAATAGAAAGCTACTAAAATAAGTGGTGAATACCTGATGCATTCTCTTGCAGTGAAGGGGTTGATCTCTTCTCTGTGCTTGCGTTGGGGCAGGTAGAGGATTTTGAGGTAGGGTAAATTTGTGACAAGGAAACATGGTTGATATTTCAAAGCATGTGAACTGAATAGCATTTTAGGAAATATGCTTTTGTAGAAACAAAGATCATTTTTTCATATAGGTTTTAAAATAAGCGTAATTAAATTTTATTTATCAACATGGTATTTTAAACTAAGTACAGTTTTGTTTTAATAACTTGTAGGCTTAGTGGAATTTTTTAAAACATTTATCAAGTATCAGAATAATTAAATATTATACCATGTAGAACAAA
The DNA here is from genome assembly GCF_901000735.1 of Corylus avellana. Lineage (NCBI taxonomy): Eukaryota > Viridiplantae > Streptophyta > Magnoliopsida > Fagales > Betulaceae > Corylus > Corylus avellana. Next base: position 29,483,303 of record NC_081545.1, on the reverse strand, counting down.
GTTGATTCCCTCAAAAATTATAAATATAAGAATTATTAGATAATAGTATATTAACAATAAGATGAGCAACCTATCATCTATTTATTTTGTCATCAGCATCTCCATAATCCTCATTATCATCACCGTTGTCATTATTGTTATTTTTATTATTGTTGTCATCATAAATGGAATTCTAATCCATGTGATCACTTTTTGTAATAATCATCAGATTTCATTTCATAGTCAAACGAATCAACATATGTTCAGAGCAGATTGCTCAGAAGCAAGAATCTCAAAAATACAATTACGGGAATCATGAGTCCACGTTCTGTCTAGAAGCTGCAGTGTAGCGAACCGTGCCAACCCATGTGCGGCTTGGTTAGACTCTCGCTTGACATGGTTCATTTTCCAGCAAAGGGAAATGCTGGAGGGCAATGCGTATGTCTTCAATTAGGTGACCTCGTCGGCTCCAATCTGGATCATCAGACAACACAGCCTCGACAACCACCTTTGCATCCCCCTCCAAACTTATTTGCATGAAGCCCAGATCACGTGCCAGATGGAGAGCCAAGATGGTTGCTGACGCTTCGGCAGCTACTGGCTCAAGGAGGCCAAACTGCGTGAAGCTCCTCGCTGCCTGTAATTTTCCTTGGTGATCGCGAATCACAACACCCAACCCAGTCCGCCTAGTCTCCTTTGCAATCGCCGCATCCCTGTTCACTCTGTACCAACTTGGGCTTGGCACCATCCATCTTTTTCATAACAACACCGTCTTCCTGAGCACTGGTCCGTATATCCCCTGCTCGAGCCTGGTAGAAATCCTGCAGCACATTATCTGAAGCCTTGAGAAGGGAATTTGGATGTGAGAAGGAGCCCTCATATAGAAAGTCATTCCTCCTTAACCATATCCTTCTGGCTATCAGAACAAAACTCTGAAACTCCTCCACAGTACATTTCCTCAACATATCTTCTGCAACCACTAGAAAGTCAGCACCACCGAAGGAACTTTTTTGGAATTTAATAGATCCCCCACTCCATACATCTTGAGCTGATGGGCATTGCCAGAGAATGTGAAAAACTGTTTCGACTTCACGTCCACAAATGGGGCAGCTAGGGTCTGTGATCACCTTTCTTCGGAACAAATTCTCACGTGTAGGTAAAATATCTTGACATGCGCGCCAGAAATAAACCTTCTCAACGTGTGGAATCTGCAACTTCCATAGAGCTTTCCAGACCGGGCTATTATTCTTCTAAGAAGAACACTCTACCACTTGCGAGGATTCCAATTGTTTTTGGAAATGATATGTGCTCTTGACTGAAAATATTCCCCTTGCAAGTGCCCCTCCATATCTGCTTGTCTTCTTGATCAGTGTGACTAATGGGAATCGATTGTATCAAAGTTTTCTCCTCTGCCGAAAATAATTGATCCAGTAATTGTTGCTTCCACACATGCTCGGCTTCATCAATCAATTGGTTAACAATAGCTGTTGGGTCAAGCACAGTTGGAGGAGATTGCACCCAAAAAGTGGAGGGGTTAGGTAGCCACTTATCCTTCCATATTCTCGATTTTTTTCCATTCCCAATCCTCCACACCAGTCCCTCCCTAATCAGTGCACATGAGCTATGAATGCTCCTCCAAGCAAAAGATGGCTTCTTCTGTAATGAAGATTCAAGAATCGAGCAATTTGGGTAGTCTTTGGCTTTCATTATGAGAGCTACTAAGCTGTGCGGCGTAGTCCACATCCTCCATACTTGTTTTGCCAAAAGTGCTTTATTAAAACAAGCAAGGTCATGAAAGCCCATTCCTCCACTTGCCTTAGACACCCCCATTTTACTCCAACTCATCCATGCAATTTTCCTATCCTTTCCCTTATTTCCCCACTAGAATCTTCGTAGTAGGGAATTAATTTCTGCACACAAAGATTTTGGAAAAAGGAAAATACTCGTGCAATAAGAAGGAATAGCTTGGATTACCGCTTTTAAAAGAATTTTCTTCCCCGCTTGGGAGAGAAATCTTAATTTCCAATCTTGTAGCCGTTTCCACACCCGCTCCGATATACTCTTAAAAGCTTTAATACAGGAACGACCCACCAAGCCTGGCAAACCCAAATATTTGTCATAGCTATGTGTCGCTGGGATCCCTGCAAACTCCAATATGTTTTCCTTCTCACCCACCGGGGCATTTTTACTAAAGAAAATCATAGTCTTATTGCTATTCATTTTTTGCCCCAATGCCTCCTCATAATTTCTCAAAATGGTTGACAGATTACTCCATTGTGCAAGAGTAGTCCTGCAAAACAATAAACTGTCATCTGCAAAAAAGAGATGGCTGATCTTGGGCCCCCTCCTCGATGTCGGCACCCTAGATAAAAGTCCCTCCTTATTTGCACTGGTTACCATGTAACTCAATACCTCAGCACATATGAGAAAAAGGTAAGGTGAAATTGGGTCTCCTTACCTAATACCTCTCGTGGGATATTATGCCCACATGGTTCTCCATTGATCAAAATCGCATAATGGGCCGAAGAGACACACATCATCACTAATCGGATCCATCTCTCATCAAAGCCCATTTTCCTCATCACCGCCTCCAAAAACCTCAACTCCACCCTATCATAAGCTTTACTCATATCTAGCTTAACCGCCATAAAACCTTTCTTTCCCTCATCCCGGTTTGCATCGTATGAAGGGTTTCATACGCTGCCAAAATATTGTCCGTTATCAATCTCCCCGGAATAAAGGCACTCTGATTCGGTGAAATAATATATGAGATCAATTTTTTGAGCCTATTAGCTAGGACCTTAGAAATCAACTTATACAATACATTACAAAGACTAATGGGCCGAAATTCGGTCACACATTCTGCATTCGTAGTCTTTGGGATAAGGGCAATATGAGTCAAGTTCAAATTAGGCGGCATAAAACCAGAATTGAGAATATCAGGTAAACCTTTACATACCTCCTCCCTCATGATTGCCCAATTTTGTTGAAAAAAACAAGTGTTCAACCCATCTAGTTCGGGAGCTTTGAGTGATGCCATTTGGTATAAAGCTTTGCTAATTTCATCCATAGTAAAATCCTCCATTAGCTCAGCATTCATGTTATCCGACACATACCCTTCAATATGTTGCAGACACGGGCCCAAGTCTCCTTCCCTACTTGCTGTAAATAAATTGGTGAAGTACTCAACAAAGGCCTTACCCACTCCATTCGAAGACTCCCACCACTGCCCCTTCTCATCCACAATCCTTTCAATTCTGCTTTTTTTCCTCCTTGATTTGACACAAGCATGAAAATATTGTGTATTCCTATCCCCATACTTGAGCCAATCCACCTTAGCCCTTTGATGCCACCATAGATCCTCTTTTGCCAATTGGACTTGAATTTCACATTTAAGCCTGGAGATTGCATCGCTGTTCCCCATCTCCTCATGTCCTTGCATCTTGGCCAATTGTTCTCTCATACGTGCTGTGGACCCAAACTTGGGCTCTTGTAATGTATCTTTCCATTGGCCAAGTTTCTGCATGCATGCAGAAAGTTTACTCTCCAGCCTGTCTCACCCTTTGTTTTGTGCTCTTGGTTGCGTCCAGAAAGTCTTTAACACTTCCTTACACCCATCCTCCAATGCCCATCTAGCTTCATATCAGAATTGCTTAGTTCCATTTTTTCTCCGAATTATTTTTTGAAGGGACAAAACTAATGGGGCATGGTCCGAGGAGACAACAGCTCCCACCGACACCACAGCCTCAGGGAATAAAGACCTCCATTCTAGATTGGCCACTCCTCTATCAAGCCGCTCCTTAATGAAGTCCCTCCCCTCTCGACAATTGCTCCATGTATATTTAGGCCCACAGTAGCCCAAATCGATCAAATTACAGTCCTCCAATGTTTGGTGGAAAGCTTGCATATGACTCCTTGGCCTCACCCTCCCTTTTTCGGTCCCATTAAGTGCTTCGTTAAAATCACCAATGCATATCCATGGAGAAGAAGCTAGCCGAGCCAAATACTTGAGCAAAGCCCACGCCTCATGTCTCTTGGAGGTCTTGGGGTGGCCATAGAACCCCGTAAACCTCTCTATTTCAAATCCCCTTCATTTCTTTTATTTAGTGCATTTTGAAGGGTAGTGTTGTCCAAAAGTTCTTCCTCATTTGATAGTTTGGACATCAAGGTGAAATTATCTCATATGTTAAGTTAATTTTTATAGGCACATTAACACATTATTTATTATTTATTATATGCACTTTAACATTCCAAGACGTCTCTCATATGCTAAGTTAGTTTTTATAGGCACATTCACACACAATTTATTAACATTATTTATTATAGGCACTTTAACATTCCAAGACATCTCTTATATGCTAAGCCATATTTTGTAAAACATATGAACCTTTATTATTCCCAACTAAATTTCCTTGACTTTTAATTTTCGAACCTAACTTTGTCATAAACTTTCAATTTTTTTTTCTTTCTTCAGATTAGGAGAATTATATTTGTCAATAATATATATTTTAATTCATTCAAAAGCCTTCTCAGGAAAAAGTTCACTGAGCACATGGTTGAGGATCAAGAAAATGCTAGAAAATGATATATATATAGTTGATAAGAAAATAAGAAAGATGATAACTTCTATAAGGAGGTGGTGTTTGTGCCCACCAATAAGAATTTGCCACATAGGATTATTGCACAAATCAAATAAGCACCAAAACACTAAATTATATAGGTTTTTTCAATTTTGTTTTTTTGTTTTTTTGTTTTTTTTTTTAAGATTGTGCAGGGGACCACCCCCAGCCCCCTGCACAATCTTAAAAATAATTGAAAAAATCTATATAATTTAGTGTTTTGGTGCTTATTTTATTTGATACAATAATTATATGTGGCAGATTCTTATTGGTGGGCACAAAAGAATTAGTTTACACTAACTCCTTATAGAAGTTATCATCCGTAAGAAATGGTAAATGTCAAGTGACAGATGGGTAATTATTACTCAAAATCATTGTCAGTGATAATAATTACTGCAACTCTGCTAAGTTAGCTTGTGTAGGTGTCTTTCCAAATGTGGTTTAGCAGAAATCGAGCAATTCATGATGGATTCTTTCCAAATGTGCTTGTTTTATCTAGCACCATAAAGAAAATCTCTCTTGACCACTTGAAGGCTTGGAAAGGCATCTGTCCCCTAGCGTGGAAAAATGATCTCCTCCTGTGGACTCCGCCCTCAAGATAAATTTTGATACAATTATAAGAAATTTTTTCCCGGCACAAGGAGCTGTCTACCTTAACTCTTTCGGAAAAATCTTAAAGATTGTTTCTCAAATTAGCCCCTTGTGTGATCCCACTACGGTGAAGCCTTAACTTCTGCTCTGGCAATCTCTTTGGCTATCTCTTTAGGCTGTGCAGATTTCTCTCCAGAAGGGCATTCTCAAGTGGTGATTATGGTGCTGCAGCATCCCTCCATAGTTCATGACCAGAAGATTGCAGATATCATCTCTGAGTCCATTGCTACCATTCCCCCGTTCTCCTCTTGGAGAGCAAAAAAAAGTTTACAGATGTGCAAACTTTTGCGCTTATCATGTGGCGCATTAGGCCGCAACTAGAGTTCATTCTAGCTACATTCCCACTCATTTACCTCATTTCCCTGCTTATCCTATTTGTAGTGAAAAAGACCCACCTCCTTTAGTTTGATTTTCTATTTTATGTTGTTCTTAGTTCTTGTTTGTTTCAGTTTCTGATGTACTTACCAAAAAAAAAAAAACATGTATTGGTGTGAGGTACAAATTTTGAACCACTGATGTTCATGGGGCTTTGTTTTAATTGTTTATGTAAATTAATTAGTGTGTTTCAAAGGCATTTAAGGGGAGAGTTGCCACATTTTTCTAGACCATAATTTTGAAAAATGGTTAAATACACTTTACCCTTCAAAGTTTAAGCCGATTTTCAATTTGACTTTCAATGTTTTAATTTTTACAATGCACCCCACCAAAGTTAAAAAATTTTCAATGTGGCCCATCCATTAATTATTTCCGTTTTCTCTAACGGAAATAATGAAAAATATTAAATTGTCCCTACAATTTTATTTTTTATTTTTAAAAAAACTCAAAAAATAAAAAAATAAAAAAAATTTGGGAGTGGCCAGGCTACCCCTTTGGCCAAAGGAGGTAGCTTGGACACCCCCAACTTTATTTTATTTTGGTTTGATTTGGGGGTATTTTTGAAATTTATTTAAATACATGGGAACGATTTTGGAAATTTAATACAAAAAAATACATGTGCCTTACACGTGACCAATTTCCAGTTAAATTGGATGGAAATTGTTAACGGATGAGCAACATTGAAATTTTTTGAAACTTTGATAGCGTGCATTGTAAAAGTTGAAACATTGGAAGTCAAATTGAAAATCGGCTCAAACTTTGAGGGGTAAAGTGTAATTTTTCCTAGTACTTATATATATTTTTTGGAGAAAATTACACTTTACCCCTATAAAGTTGACAGTGTTTTTCAATTCGAACATCAAAGTTTCAATTTTTGCAATCCACCCCCACAAAGTTTCAATTTATTTCAATTTGACCAATATTATTCCAATATTCTCATATTGCCCCTGATTTTTATTTTTATTTTTTGTATTTTTTATGAAAAATAAATAAATTTAGGGGTGCAAAAATGGCCAGATGGCCAAGCCACCCCGAATTTTTTTATTTTTATAATTTTTTTATAAAAAAATAAAAAATAAAAAATAGGGGCAATATAGGAAGTTTTGGACACAATTAGTCAAATTGCAAAAATTTGAAACTTTGGGGGGGTGGATTGCAAAAATTGAAACTTTGATGTTCGAATTGAAAAATGCTGTCAACTTTATGGGGTAAACTATAATTTTACCTATTTTTTATATTGATCCCATGATTGATTTTTAATTTTTGACTGCTACATCATCCAATTATAAAACAATTGTACCGAATTTTACTTCCAGCTTGATGTCCAATAACAGTATAACACAACAAGTTACGCTAGTACGTAACATTGTAAGTTCCACCTTAATAATTTATGAGAAATGCTTGGCTTACAAAATATTTTACAAAAAACCTTTAAAAAAGTGATTAGGATAGAAAGTTGTCCAATAGATTATCAGTACTTCTAGTCCTACATAAGAATGTTATGGATGATTAGTGCTAAACACCACATTGGTGTGAGTAAACAGTAGTCGCACTGGGTGGTGTGCACTAGCACTCGGGCTTGTTTGGGAAGACAATTCTTCCCAATTAATCTCCACATTATTATTATTATTATTATTTTTTGGTTGATTTAACACCACTAACACTAAACTAAAAAAATTTCAACTTTATTGAAAATTTTTCAACCAAAATAATAAAAAAAACATTAAATAAAATTTTAGAAATCAAGAAAAATTTTAAAAAATTATATTTAGGGGTTGGTGGCTTGACCACCACTAAGAGTCTCGGGGTGGCCGATCCATCTCCTTGAAACCAGTTGGGGCTGGCCGAGCCACCCCCCATTAGTTTTGAGTGTGGTCGATCCACCCTCTAGGGGGTGGATCGGCCACCCCAAGCACTTTTTAAGGGTGTCTCCGTCACCCTTGTAAAATCTGAGGGTGGCTCGCAACTACTGGGGGTGGTTGAGCTCGCAACTACTGGGAGTGGCTCGACCACCCCCCATCCATTTTGGGGATGGCCTTGCCACCCCTAAGTTGTTGATGCAGCTTGATTAAGTGGAAGCGAGTAAAACAATACAAGAAGAATGATAAATAATTCTTAGATTTTGAGTCTATTAAAGATCTGAGAATTATTCTAAAAACTATAGAGTCTATCTAATGTTTTAAGGGAAAATATAAAGAAAACTCCTCCGAGTAATTCTTATTGAAAGAAAACTGATCAAATAACATAAACTGTCTTTTCAAGAAGCTATAATCATGTATTTATAGCCCCAAGACTCCTAGTACTAGTAAAGAACGGAATTAGGGCTCCCACTATGACGTCCCACATCGCCTAGGTATGGAGATGGGGATATGCTTAAATGTATACTACACCCTTAATGATAAGAACGCGTTTTAAAACCGTGATGGTCATGATCCCATCAGAACTCCCCAGTTAAGTGTGCTTCTACTAGAATAATACCAGGATGGGTGACCTCCTGGGAAGTCTGGTTTGGGGGAGCTAAAAAGCGGACAATATTGTGTGTCATTGAGGTGGGGTGTTACAAATGGTATTAAAGCCATTGCTCAGCCTGAGATGGGGGGAGCGTGCACAAGCCCATGAAGGTCACTAGCGGGTGCTTGCTGGGGCGAACGCCAAGAATGGGCTAATCCCATGAGGGTCGCCAGCGAGGACGCTGGGCCCTAAAAGAGGGTGATTGTGACGTCCCACATCGCTTGGGTATGGAGATGAGGATGTGCTTAAATGTATACTACACCCTTAATGACAACAACGCGCTTTAAAGCCGTGATGGTCATGATTCCATCAGAACTCCGCAGTTAAGCGTGCTTTTACTAGAGTAGTACCAGGATGGGTGACCTCTTGGGAAGTCTGGTTTGGGGGAGCTAAAAAGCGGACAATATTGTGTGTCATTGAGGTGGGGTGTTACACCCACAACCCTAATCCTAGTAAAATAAGTAAACTAAGTCAGTTTAAAACAAATAATAGCGAAAAAATAATATAGAATTCTCCGAGTGCGTTCGATCGCACTACAAGGGACTTGTGCGCTCAAACGTGCGCTCGGTCGCAGTTCCAGGGACTACCTTCCAAATCAGGTGCACTGTGCTCGATCGTAGTCAATGTGCGATCGATCTCAATTCCAGGGACTACCTCTTTTGCTGTCTGAGTCTGGGATCGTGTCACTATCTTTCGGGGCGTCTTCACACATTTATCAATTCGAGTCTTCCTCATATACCCCCGGACATTATAGTCTACATCAGTTGTTTTTCAGCCTGTTTTTAGGGTGGCAGAGCTACCCTAAAACCGCTATTGGGGGTGGCCGGTCCCATTAGTTTTGGGGGTGGATGAGCCACCCCTTGAACCACCCCAAATTTTTTTTTAAAATTTTTTTGTAATATATATATATATATATATATATATATATATATATATTTTTTTTTTTTTGAATTAGATTTTTTATTATTAGATTTTATATTCTTTAAACAACTCAAAGAGTCAAATATAATCTCAACTTTTTTTGTTTTTTTCTAGATATTCACAATTTTAAATTTAGTTAAATAAAATAGAAAAAAAATTGTAAACCCAAACGAAAAACATTTATTGTTTTTAAATTTCAGGTGTTACACCACCCGGTGTGAGTGAACAGTACTCACACCGGTGCGGTGTGTGGACAGTAGACCCAACACCTAAGTCTCATCCTGCAAATGGGCTCAACTGTTTAAGAAGTGGTTTTTATTTTTTTGTTTAATCTATATGCTGGCCAAAAAATGCTCCAAAATTACATTTAACAGCAATTAGTTAATGCCGGTCCCGTCGAAAGTTCAACCGTTATCCTTATTCGCTGAATCGCAGTACACTAAAAAGGCATAGCCTAGCCACACGCTAAACAGATCTGACCTTTCCCGGGATCAGGAAATGAATCTGAAAGGGGGGCCATAATTCTGCCTCATCCAGACCATCAATTTCCCTTAATAGAAAAATTTAAAGTCAGCACAATCCAACAGTCAATATTCTGTCACCAAGTCAGCGGCTGTTACTGATTATAGCTAACCATGAAGCCTTACGCGGATGCATAGCAGCACAACCCCGTTCCCCCTCCTCCAACTACCCGAGCACACACAAAAGCCCTGTGGACATTTTTGCTGTACAAACACACAGAGATCTAGCTCAAGAGCTTCGTCAATTTTCCAATGGCGACGGAGAGAGAGAGAGATTAGGGTTTGGATATATCAATCTGATATATATATATAGAGAGAGAAAGAGAGAGTGAGATGGATGTGGAGAGGTCGTCGCTGTGCAATTGCGCGGTGAACTTTCTGTTGGAGGAGAGGTACTTGTTGACGGCATTCGAGCTCCTCCACGAGCTCCTCGACGATGGCAGAGACGCCCAGGCGATTCGCCTCAAGGAATTCTTCTCTGATGCCTCTCAGTTCCCTCCCGACCAGATCTCTCGCTTCAGCTCTTTACGAGGTTCTCTCTCTCTCTCACTCTCTCTCTCCCTCTCTCTCTCTCTCTCTCTCTCTCTAAATGAAGATTGGTTTAATTGGGGTGTCCATTTTTGAGAATAGATTTGGAAGTTTGAGAGAATTTGATTTAATTGTAGTTCAATATGTATGATATTGGTTCCTTTGTTACTGAGTTACTGGTAGCTTTTTCGATTCTATTTGGAGGTCAATTTTATGTCTTGGGATTCGGAGAATCGATAAGGATTAGATTTGTCCTAAACAAATGCATGCCATTTTTCAAGTCAAATTGCGGCGTTGAGAAATTTGCGATACAGAAAACATCCAGTTCTTGACGTTTAATTATAATGTTCAGAAACATTTAGAAAAATGATCAATCAAGAAACAGCTCTTGCTCCATTTCGTTGTTGAGGAAGGCAATGAGACTGAGAGCTTGGATCATAATTATTTGGTTCATTGCTGTGGCGGAGACTGAACCTATCAATTGATTCTAAGAAGATTATTCGACTTGGCTAAAGATATCCTTTTAGTTACTCTCAGTTGAAATGACATAAAACATTCAATCCGATTATGATTTTTGTCTTCATTTTTCTCAGTCTCCAGATCTAGCGTATACAGAAGTCTACTAGAGGAACAACGTGGTGCTTTCTTTAGGATTCATGAAGGAATCCCTAAGTCAATGTCTAGGAAAATTATATTAATGTGAGTGAGATACGCATCCACTGATGCATATTTCTGCCTAATGGTTTTGGCACATTCAATATTTTTTTATTGGTGGCGCCATTTCAAATTTAGGTTCACATATTGGCTAGAACCAAGAAAGAAAATAAGGAAAGAGAATAACTTTATCCACTAGATCACTGAGATTTACTTACACTTCATCGTACAAAGTTAATGGCCTTCCAATTACAGTGGTGGTAGGAAATGTTGCGACGTATTCTTTGAAGTATAGTAGGTGCCTAGGTGGAAACTTGAGAAATATATAATTGTAAAATGCATTGTGGTCAGAGGAGCTAGTAAGATTCTATGTCACGTTGTATCATGTCTTGTATATGTAGTAAATTTGTTAACTGCTATAAAATAGGAAGACTTACATGGTATGGTTTGATAATGCTCATATTTATGTGTTCTCTTGTATACTTCCTGTGTACTAGAGTTGAGCCCCTCTGCGGTTTTTGATATATATTGCATTACTCATCAAAAAAATAAAAAAATAAAAAGATAATGCAATAAAAACTGGTAAAAGGCAGATATCATGTTAAGTTTTACCTGATCATCAACCAGAAAAACATTTAAGGCTGTGACTAACATATTTCCTCCAACTAGAGCCTAATGTATTTCTAGGGAAGTGTCACTTACTAAGAAGAAAAGCAGGATTCATTGTTTTATGCAGTTTTCTGCAGCCCAGCAGCACAATGTAATGCAGGGTCTTAACATTTCCAGGATTTATTTTTTCAAAGAGCCTAAGTTACATCTTAAAGGATTTATTAAAGAAAAAAATAAATAGATACACAGGATGAGTATACTTTATCCTCTCAAGAAGCTTAAACCAAAAAATTTAAGAGAGCAATGAACTCCAAGAAAGAATCACAATTTATGCTACCTAAAGCATGCAGCCATCAAATAATGAACACAGGAAAATGGCTTGGAGTGAATTTGTATTCTGCTCTACGTTGTTTAAAGAATGATTATCCTTGCCCCTCCAGGTTTTCCACATGAACAACGAGGAACATGATTGGTGTAATACATTAATATGCATTCCACCTTTGAATAATTTGTTTCTCGGTGGTCGTTGCTGATACCATTAGTTCATTAGTTGGAATATTTAATCATGCTTTTCATGCCCCTCCAGGTTGTCCACGTGAACAAGAGGAATATGATGGGTGTAATACATTAATATGCGTTCCACCTTTGAATCACTTGTTTCTTAGTGGTCGTTGCTGATACCATTAGTTCATTAGTTGGAATATTTAATCATGCTTTTCTTGGTCTCGTTGAAAATTAAAATTTGGTTATGCAATGAATGCACCTTTAGATGATTCTGGTTCATGCTTGAATCACAAATTAAAATTCCAAATTTAATTTTATGTTTCTTCATTAAATTCAGAACATGACTGATTCTCTTCTTTTCCTCTTTCATTATTGAAATGCAGTTGCGGACCCTCAGAGTTTGCTAGAAGAGAAAGAAGCAATAGAAGAAAAATTAGCAATCAGTGAGTATGAGCTTCGTTTAGCCCAAGAGGACATCTTGAAATACAAGGCTGAATTACAGAAGAAAACAGAGATACCCCTGGATGAATTGAGTGGTAATTTCTCATGTGTACATGATGTTTTTAACTGATGTTCTTTTGTACGTTTCAGACAGATTTTTCTGTATTATGTTCAATTATATGGTTTGTCATGATAATATCCTACATGTGCACTGCATTCTATCTGAAAGAGTCCATGTTTTTTAGTTATTTAATCAATGAAGCCATATGTTTATGATGAGCTACCAAATATATCCAGTGCATTGGCTATGAGTTTATTGCATAAAATAGTAAGGATGCTTATTTCTCTGTTTTTGTAAATTGCAATGAATAAATTGACAACTATGCTTGTATTTATATGCTGGAATTCAATTTTTCATCACCATGCTACACAATGTCCTGGAGACTAACACCCATGTTTGCGCCCTTGTTACCATTAGGTGACAGTTGTTTTTGTCTAAACCCAATAAAGCAACTGTTAAATAGTGTCATATTGAAGATCAACAGTTGAATGTACTCCTCCTAAATAATCAATTGCTAATCAATTGCTAAGTACTGTCATTTACTTATCATGTTTGTTTTTTACTTATGAAAAAACTACTGTCATTTTAACGATTCTTTCTATCTTGGATGCTTTTGCAGAGTCAAATATAAATGTTTCTGTAAATAATGGACCAGAATTTCAATGGAAAACGAGAAATGTTTCCTTCTCTGATTTGGGCCCTTTGAAGGATAATGAACGTCGAGATCTTAATTGTGCTGTAAAGGAATATTTACTTATAGCAGGGTATCGGCTCACTGCAATGACATTTTATGAAGAGGTATGCAAGACTGTTAACGCTCCCTATGTATTTGCTTTCTCTCTCTTCCTTTGTTCAATTTGTTTCTGAAAAGGATGACTTCTTTCTTTCTTATTGACATATGCATATGTGTTTTCTTTTTCCTAGTTGTTTTCTTCTAATTTCCTTAAATTTTCTTATCAACCTATTTCAATCACCATTAGAATATTGTTTCTAGAGTTACCTGGAACATGCTATGTTCGAGGTCGTGATACAGGTACAGGGATGTGGCATGCTTGTATACCCGGTTATGGGGCTAGGCTTATGAGCTTCACTATTTCGGGCTGTGGCTCGCATTAGAACGTTCCTTTGGGTCCTTTGGCAATGATATGCATATATGTATTTGTACACACGTGCACATATGTATGCACATTCTTATATATAGATACAAATGCATGTATAAACAAGTAAAATTCATCAATAACAATTAAGCTTCTTTTTTTTTTTTTCTTTTTTTTTTGTGGTTGTTTTTTTTAGTTTCCTTTGAGTTTGGACCATGATATTGGCATGCTCCTATACCTGGTACAAGGTACATTGGGCCTAGTGTAACACCCCAGTCTCATATTGAGAAGATGAGAAGAAGCCCACATAGAGTGTGTGGTTTATAAGATAGTTATGGGTGCTAAGTTTCACATTGCTTAGTTACTAGGTGAAATTGGGCTTTATAATGAATTCTAGGGAAGCTCCAAACTGACTAGTCCTTTTGGAGTAATAGCGCAAATGTGGCTAGCGTTTTTTCCTAGGTTGTTACAAATGGTATTAGAGCTACCTAGTAATGCCAGGTCATGTGGTACTGGAGCACTACATGACGTGGCCATGTCGAGGATGTCAGGAATTTAAGAGGGAGAGTTTGTAACACCCCTGGTCCCATATTGGGAAGATGAGAAGAAACCCACATAAAGTGTGTGGGTTATAAAGATAGTCATGGGTGCTAAGTCCCACATTGCCTAGTTACTAGGCGAAACTGGGTTTTATAATGAATTTTAGGGAAACTCCAAATTGACTAGTCCTTTTGGGGTAATAGCGCAGATGTGGCTAACTCTTTTCCCTAGGTCGTTACACCTAGGGTTAGAAGGTTCACTATCTCGGGTTGTGGTTAGCATTAGAATGACTCTTTGGGTCACTTTGGTAAGATATGCTTGTATGTACATATGCACATATATACACTTTTGTATATATACACACATAAATTAATCAATGAAAAATAAGAGTTCTTTTTCCTAGTTGTTTTTCTTCTAGCTTCCTTAATTTTTCTTGACAACTTTTGTCAATCACCATTGGAAGGCTGAAACAATCGGATGTAATGCATTTGCAGGCTGTCTTGCCAGCCTGGCAAGAGAAAAACATGCATTTAGCTATGTATGCATTTGTATGTGCTTTTTTCTTTCTTTTTATTTTTTTATTTAAAAAAAAATCTCAGGATGATTTGAGATTACCAGGAACAATGTATTTTTGGGTTCATGATATGGGTATAGGAATTTGGCATGGTCCAATACTCGGTGTGGGTTACATTGGGGCCAGGCATACAAGGTTCCCTATTCGGGGTTGTGTTTACATTAAAATGCTTATTTGGTCGCTTTGGTATGATATGCAAAATGTAGATATACACATATGTACCCATTTTTTATAGATATATACGCATGTACAAACATAAAAAACTAATCAATGACAAATCTTTATCTCTTTTAATTTTTATTTTCCCCATGTTTTATGGTTTCTTTTACAATATTTTGGGAATTGGAACATGGTAGTACTAGTACCACGAATTAATATGCATAATCTGCTTTACAAATCATAGGGTGGGTACAAGAATTTGGTAACACTGCCATGACTTTATTCAAACAAGTATTTATTTATTTATTTCTTTAGAAAGATTCATAAAAGTCCATAAGAAGTGGTTTTTATATGATTGTATCTTATTTTTAGGATTAATTACACTTAGCCCCATTAATTACCACTCATTTACATGGTGCTCCCCACGAACTACCAACTATCACACTCAACCAGATTTAACTGCCAGTCGATGGTAAAAAGAACTCTTGTAGTAGCTCAATTCGTTAAAGCTGACAGAAAAACACATGTTACATGCATGCTCTTTTTTTCTGTGAAATCAAGAAAATGCTCTCAAATAAAAAAGTAAATTTAAGGAAAATAAAAGGAGCATATGAAAAAGTTCATATCAGGCAGGATATGTGATTTGCAGCTGCTGATTGCAGTAAAGATGGCACTGGAAACTATCTCGTATGTTAATTTCTGACTTGTTTGTTGCCACACTGCATATATAAAACCTCTAATCATGTCACATATGTATGATTGTCAATTAATTGTGCATCTAATCTCAAAAATATTATCATAACCTGTCAATATTTTCACTTCAGGTCACAGATCAGAACCTAGAGGTTTGGCAGAATACACCTGCATGCGTACCAGATGCTTTACGACATTATTATTATCAGTATCTTTCATCCACTACAGAGGCTGCTGAGGTATTCCCTGAGACATTTAGGCAAGTCACTTCTTATGTACTTTCAAAGAGATTATGATAAATGTCTGTAGCCCTTTGCATTGTTTTAATTTATTGCATTTCACCAAGCTCCACTAGACTTGATGATCTTAGACTTGTTGAAAGATCATCACCTGCAATCCACTTTGGCTTTCTTACAGGAGATCTCCAGTGTGCTTGATAAATATTATGCTGCTAACGGGAGTATAAATGGGTTCATGAATGAAATTGAACTTTTCATCATTGCAATTTTGATTAATAAAACAATGTCGCATTGCGCCCATGAAGACATTTTTATCTGCACTCTTAATTTGTTTAGACATAAGAATGGAGCTGTTGACCTGAAAGTGCACAGATACATCAATGTATCAATTGGCATTGACCATCGTGGTTCAATATATCTGTCAAGATTTGGATATGTAGTCTGGTAAAGCACCATTCCTAAAACTAGCATTCTTTCATTAGATTGGTAATATGCAAATTGTGATCTACATCCTTGAAGTCATTGCAGTCTTATCCTTAAGAGTTGTGAATTTTGCCCATATTTTCGTTGCTATTTATTTTGCCAATTGCTGTTGCGCAGAGTGGTTTTTCTTCTTTTTCTAAATTTTCCTTTGATTGAGACATTATTGTGAAAGATACTCGATCCCTATGTTGTAAATACTTAGGTTGCATCATTTGATGTATCTTGAAGCTCTTTCAAATTTCTGTTTGCTCTGAACTGTGGATAATGACAGTGCACGGTGCACCTTGTGCTGCAGGAGAAAATTGCCATGCTTCGAGAAAATGCGTCATTGCTAAAAGAAAAAGAGAGGCTTAATCATGAAAAGGAGTTGTTATTAAAGAACAGAGACTTGGCTGAAGGTCAAATAAGTGCATTAACTAAATCCTTAGAAGCTCTTCAGAAGGATCTTAAAGACAAAGAGAACCTGGTACTTTTCCCTCACTGCGCTAAATTCTAGGACAGCTGTCTAAACAATAATGATACTCAACTACACGAGAGAACAATTTGATGATTTCTTGACTTTCAGGTACATGATTTGAAGCAGTCCTTGGAGCGCCAGCGGAAGGAGCTGAATGATTGCAGAGCTGAAATCACTGCACTGAAAATGCACATAGAAGGATCTCATTGGGGACGGAATTTGATAGCTGGTGATGTTGATCATGTGCAATCCCAACCATTAGAAAAATACAAGGAAGAAATAATATCACTGCAGATGGAAATAGAAGGTTTGAAAGCGAAAAACATTAGTTCTGATTCTGTAAATTCCGTCAATTCTGAGAAAGAATCTGCACAGACAGAAGAGAAAGTTTTCGAGATACTTGAAGATAAAAGCATAATATCTCATCCAGTTGATGCATCATCCGGAGTTGTAGATAATAAAGTTGCTCAATTACAGGCTACTCAAATTGTGGATGACAACATGGATAAATCTAAGGAAGTTTCACAAGAGTTTGTACTTAGTCCGTCAAATGATAATGATGCTTTGGAAAACATTGAAAATGTTTCCAAACATAATGGTGAACCGCGATCAGAAGAAAGCAGGCTACTTTTAAAATCAGACGATTCATCTGGTGAAGTTGTTCCCGAAAATATGGCAAGTTCATTTTACTCTTGTATAAGGGCATTATACAGTCTTTCCCTATAGCTCAGCCAGAAAAAGCTGCAGGGGTTTGGGGTGGATTCTTATTTGTAATAATGTCACAGTGCAATCTTAATTTTCTTGATGGGGCCGACCCTCCATTTAAATACAAAACTTTGAATTTGCATCACTCCCCTATCTCCCCAAAAAATGAAAAGAAGAATTTACATATGCTTGTATGGTGGAATTTTATTGTACTCCGTATCTGACATTTATTATGCTTCAACAGGGCTTAGGAACCATACAGATCTTGGCAGATGCCTTGCCTAAGATTGTACCTTACGTCTTGATCAACCATCGCGAGGTTTGCTTTTGAGCAATTTTTATTTTTTTATTTTAAACTTACAATTTATCTCTGTATTTTTCCAAATGAAGTGTTCTATTTATAATGTATTGGTGTTATTTATCTACAGGAGCTTCTTCCACTGATAATGTGTGCGATTGAACGCCATCCAGATAGCAGCACCAGAGATTCCTTGACCCACACATTGTTTAATTTAATCAAACGCCCAGATGAGCAACAGAGACGAATTATAATGGATGTAGGTTATTGCTTGAGGAATTAAATTTGTGTTGTAAGTCAGATATACTGCTAAAAGCATGATGTTTAATCTATTCGACTCTGTTTCAGGCATGCGTTGACCTTGCTAAGAATGTTGGAGAGATGAGAACAGAAACAGAATTGCTTCCCCAGTGCTGGGAACAAGTAAGTTTTTCCTTCTCGATGAATAGATCTTATTTTACCAATTCTGTTGCTTTTACCTCAAGGAATAGGTACTCATTCATTTCTTTCATGCATTGCAGATAAATCACATGTATGAGGAGCGTAGGCTGCTTGTTGCTCAATCATGTGGAGAGCTTGCAGAATTTGTACGGCCTGAGATTCGTGATTCTCTTATTTTATCTATTGTGCAACAACTGATAGAAGATTCTGCAACTGTTGTCCGGGAAGCTGCTGCTCATAATCTCGCTTTGCTGCTTCCGCGCTTTCCAAATGTGGATAAATATTTCAAGGTCAGCCTCACTAAATATGCTTCGAGGCAGTCATGGAGAAGAATTCTGACTTGACAGAATTGGCTGCAATGTAAGCTCTAGAACAGGTTGATGACACATGGTCTAGGGAATGGAGCCTTTTCCCCTTAACATAATACGATGGCTTACAAGAGAAAGAAGCTATAAAATGAAAAAAGAAAAAAAAAATGGTTTCTCCAATAATTTATTTTGTTTGTTGATAGGTGGAGGAGCTCATGTTCCAATTGGTCTGTGATCCTTCTGGAGTAGTGGTGGAAACTACACTCAAAGAACTACTTCCTGCAGTAATAAGTTGGGGAAGTAAATTAGACCATGTTTTAAGAGTTTCACTTTCTCATATTGTGAGCGCTGCTCAGGTATGCTTCTTTCTTACCATTTCTTACTTGTTAGTGAGGACTCTTTGATTTGTGCTTTATAATACCTTTTCTCCTGTACTTTCCTAATGTTGCAGCGCTGTCCACCTCTTTCGGGGGTTGAAGGGTCTGTGGAGTCACATCTTCATGTTTTGGGAGAAAGAGAGCGCTGGAATATTGATGTTTTGCTAAGAGTGCTGACAGAATTGCTTCCTTATATGTGCCAGAAAGCACTCGAGACATGCCCATTTTCTCCTACTCCTGAAACAACAGGAACAGCATTTTCAACCTCATTGCTTGAATTGTATGCAGGGTAAGCTCCGCCCCTTTTATTTGTTTTATAAATACATTTTTTCGTTCAGTTGTTACATAACCTTATATCTGTAGATAATATCATTATTTCATTTGAGAGTCTTCCTTTGGTCATATTTGGTTCTGAGTCATTTAATATATGATAGGGGACATGTTGAATGGCCTGCATTTGAATGGATGCATGTTGACTGCTTTCCAGACTTGATTAAGCTAGCATGCTTGTTACCTCAGAAAGAAGATAGTTTACGAAATCGAACTACAAAGGTATCAATTTGTACCCTTTAAGGCTGTTCATGTTTACAATTTGTCTTAATGATGAGAGTAGTGCTCTTCCAGTTTTTATTAATCTATATATTGGTAATGCAGTTTTTGTTGGCTCTTTCTGAACGATTTGGGGATTCTTATCTCACACACATAATGCTGCCTGTATTTTTGGTAGCGGTTGGAGATAATGCTGATTTGACATTTTTCCCTTCCGGCATCCAATCGAGAATAAAGGGTAATGGATCTTAACACATTACTGTTCTTTCACATCATTGTGAGATCTTTGACTGTTGCTTGATTACAGGTTTGAGACCAAGAACTGCTGTGGCCGAGAAACTTGCTATTATGTGTGTCCTACCACTACTCTTGGCAGGTGTTTTGGCTGCTCCTAACAAGCGTGGGCAATTAGCAGAGTACTTGAGAAAGCTGTTAGTTGAAGGTAGCATGGAGGAAAGTATGCCAACAAAGCGCAATGAGATTGTCAATGCTGTCCGTTTCCTTTGGTTCGTATATCAAAATCACTTCAAAACGAAATTTTTGTAATTCATTGTGTGAGTGATAGGTCGTTTCCATAATGCAGCACATTTGAAGAACATCATGGTATGATATTTAACATTCTATGGGAAATGGTTGTGAGCTCCAACATGAATATGAAAATCAGTGCTGCCAATTTGTTGAAATGCATTGTAAGCATACTCACTTTATGAATTCAAAATATCAAGGTGCATCTGACATTAAGATTGTGACTTCTGTAATTACATATGTTTAATAGGTGCCATATGTTGATGCAAAAGTTGCTTCTGCTCACATTTTGCCTGCCCTAGTTACTCTGGGCTCTGACCAAAACCTGAATGTGAAGTATGCAAGCATTGATGCGTTCGGAGCTGTGGCCCAGCATTTTAGAAATGATATGGTATCATTCTTTTTTGTCTCTTCAATTGACATTGGCCTTGTTAATGGAGCAGTTTTAACGCATGTGGCTGATCAAACTTCGATATTCCTAGATTGTTGATAAGATACATGTACAAATGGATGCTTTTCTTGAAGATGGATCTCATGAAGCTACTATTGCTGTAGTTCGTGCACTGGTGGTCGCTGTACCACATACAACAGAAAGATTACGAGATTATATCCTCAACCTTCTTCCTTTAGAAGAAGATTATTCTTTAGACTTCTCATTTAATGTTTTGAATTAGATATATAACTTTCCTAGTTTCCTTCTAATATCAAGTGAATGGATTACGCTGTTTGTTTCTTTAACATGATATACATCTTTTGTCCAAGATTTTCCAACTCTCAGCCATGCCAAATTCTGCAAGTGATGTCTTGCGTCGCCGTGAGAAAGCCAATGCATTTTGTGAGGCAATCCGTGCTCTGGACGCTACAGGTTTGCTTCCTTTTTTTTTTTTTTTTTTTTGGGAAGACCGCATTTATGTTCTTCTTATGTCCTTTACCTTCACCACTTTGAAATATATTGCCAGTCATGAACTTCAACTCAAGGTTGATTGCACATGATATTGAGTTATATGCTCTAGTGATATGGTTGCTCCGTAGAAGTTGGTTGAGTGTCTATGTTTTGCTTATTTATATGTTTCTGTTGGATGTTTGGGCAAATAATTAGTAAAAAATATCACAGAACTTGTATGGTTTCTGTCAAGTAAGAAATGACTGGTTCATCTAAAATTTTGGGACAGATGACAGATGTTTGTTTCTAGCATGTGTAATCTAATAAAATCTCATGAGTTTCTTAGATCTTTGCCTCAATGGTCTACAATTTGACCCAGAACCATTATATGTGGTTGTCAATTAGCTTTTTGTGGACTATCCGTTTGAGAAGAAGTGGCTAAGACATGGACCAATATATGGACTCTAGTATGAGAACTAGGTGTGAGTTCTATAAAACATTTGATGTCTTTTTAAGAACAGAAAACAAATAGCAAAAGAAGAATTTTAACAATGGAGCCTAAGCATTTTGGGTAATGAGTGACTATTATTTGTTCCTTTTCAAATGTTTTTATCAGTGGCTGTTGATGTATTTGTGATTACTTGTATAATCTCAACTACTTCACATGCTATATGTATGATGCCCGTAGGAGGCTGAATTTCATCTTTGCTTGAGTTGCAGATCTCCCAGCAACTAGCGTTAGAGACTTCCTCTTACCTGCCGTTCAGAACCTGTTAAAAGACTCGGATGCGCTTGATCCAGCACACAAGGAAGCCCTTGAAATCATAATGAAGGAAAGATCAGGTGGAACTCTGGAGACAATCAGTAAGGTGGTGAATGCCCATCTTGGCCTTGCCTCATCAGTGAGCAGTTTCTTTGGTGAGGGTGGGCTGTTGGGCAAGAAGGAAACTGCAGAGCCACCGCAAGAGCTAGCTGAGTCCCCTAGGCCGGTGTCACCGTTGCCCGTAGAGGACACTAGATTCAGGCGTATCATGAGGGGCAATTTCACAGACGTGCTTAGGCCAAAGTAAAGAGCCAAGAGGAAACTTGAAGATTAAATTTCCCTATCAGTGGTCCAGGGAGAGATTTTGTTTTTTAGGAAACTCAGAACCAAAGACGATGTCCGGGGATTAAAAAAAAAAACTCCTAATATGTTAGATGAAGTGGTTTTTCCTCCCCAATTTACGAGGTCGTGATTGATCGAAGACAGGAACTCTCTTATTTTTTATTCTTTTGCTGGTTTCGTTGAGGTACAGCGAAGGGGGTACCGGCCTGTAGATTGTATGCTGCAATTTTGATGTGGTTGCGTACCGCGTATAGCACCAAATCATATGAACTTGATTTTAAGCTTGTTGGCCATACCATAAACTCAAATATTCTTAGGCGTTCGGTTTATATAGAAGCAGATTGCTTTCATTTCTCATATATCCAACTTAACCTCAATTTTCTGTTTGTTTGTTCTTCTTTTCAAAGAAAACCATTCACCAAGCTAGAATTCAACCATGAATAAGCTTCTCACTTTCATTCTTAAAAACATCTCCTTATATTTTCAACATGATAATCTAACCAGATATGTCATAGCTTTTCAGTTTTCACCAAAGTCAAACTTGACAAAGGCAAGAAACCTGTATTTTATTTCTATATTGATTTTCCAGTAATCTTGGACTAGTAGGACATTCTCAATAATTTTCTTGAGTTGAGTCTATTGGCCAAACTGTTGACAATTAATTTATAAGTTGATATCAACAAAATCAAGATATAGGTCTAAATCAATCAATCGTTCTAGCTAACAGAGTTGTAGACATTTGGAACCGAGGTAATTATGTCAGTATCAACTTCTCTCAACAGATAACTGGAGTTCAAAACAGAGAGAATCACTTTGAAAAATAGATGGGATAATCAATAGGTTCGATTTTAATGTCTCAAAAGAAAGATGAAAGAAAAACAAAGCTTCTCTTTATCAAAAAAAAAAAAAAAAACTCCATTGGAATTGGCTCCTACCGAATTAAATGAAGTGTGTGTTGTAAAAACAAACTGAGATTTATTGTAAATAATTATCTGCTATTTGATTTATATTTGGTAATTAGTTTGGAGGACCGTAAAAACTAAGAATGTCAAGAATGGGATTCGAACCCATGCCCTTTCGGACCAGTACCTGAAACTGGCGCCTTAGACCAACTCGGCCATCTTGACTTTTTGTTGACGTTGTCTTTCAAAAATTATATTTATCATATTTACTTGTCCGTTCACCACATATTGATCGGATGTGCTTTGGCTTTATCCTCGTACATTTTTATCCCACAACTATCCCACAACGCTAGTTTCAAACAACTTTTGAATTAATTTTTATTAAAATAAAATATAAAAATTAGTTAAAATTGTCACGTCAGCATTGTGAAATAAAAATGTGTATATAGCATTCGTCTTCATAATCCTACTACAGGCATAGAGGATTACAACAAGCTAAAACTGATCCAGGAAACCGGCAATTTACTTCATCTACAATTGCATTCTCTTTCTCTGTTTTCATAATGAAGTAATAGGCCAGCACTAGAATGAAGAATGTGTACTTTGGTGCAGAGAGCATTAATTAAGCTTGTTTTGGTAACACTGCCGACAGGAAATATATATTATGATACATGGTAACTACTGAAAAATGGCATGTGGAATTTTTTTTTTTTTTTTAAAAAAAAAATTAAATTAAATGAGAAGTAGAGTGGAGTAAAAATTGAACTCAAAATTGTTTTAATATTATGATAAATTATTATTTAAACATTGATTAATCTCTATTAGAATTGAATCGAGAATCACAGTCCGTAAATTGGCTTTTTATTTTTGGATGAGAAAATAATAATAATAATAATATAGGGGTGATATAGAATTCAGCTTTGATTTATCAATATTCGTTGTCCTAAAGCAGTATTGCATGTAAAATTTTGCATTTTTATCAATCTAGTTTATTATTATTATTATTATTATTATTATTAAGAAGAAGAAGACGTTTAAATCTATAGCCATCAAGTGGACAGGAAAATATGAACAACATTTATATGATTGATTGAATCACCAGTTGGACAGCAACAACATTAAATTTTACTTGTATGATTGATTGAATCACCGGGTGGAGAGGAAAATGCACCACTTTTTTTTATTTTAGAGATTAATTGTTAAATCATTACTTATTCTAAGCTTTTATGGTTATAGAAAAATAGAAAAATATAAATTTAATCAATATTTTAATATTCATTCTCATATGTGAACTCTTTTTTAATTAATAAAGCTCAATAAGCAAAATTTTAATTTAAGTAAAAGTAAATTGACAGTAAGGTTCGAAAAAGTTATGCTTATAAAAATAATAATAATAATAATCATTTAATCGATATTTTAATATTAGTAGAGATGTCCAGACTGTCGGCAAACTAGTACGTGGGGATTCAGTCATGATCATAATCAATGATGGCGGCTTGTAGGTGGTGAGAGAATGATGCTCATTGTCACCTAAATAGACAATGACACAACTTCCTAGCGTGCGTAGTTCACGCACGCCGGTGTCCCCAATATCATTACTCTAGAAAGTTGTGTCATTGTTCTTTTAGGTGACAATGAGCATCATTCTCTCACCATCTACAGGTCGCCACCATTGATTATGATCATAACTGAATCCCCACGTACTAATTTGCTAATAATGACGTAACTTCCTCAAGTAATGATATTGGGGACACCGCCCGGTGTCCTCAATGTCATTACTCCAACTCCCTGATACCGAAGGAAGGTGCCAGACAATTCAGGCTAATAAAGCCTCTTCAATCTCCTTTAAACCAACTTCAATGAATTGAAACAGCAATAAAAAATAATAATAATAATAAAAAGAGACTAAAGTGACACCCCTTTGCTGACGAAATTTTTTCCAACAATTTTCTTATCCTTGATTCTCTGCCGAGATTTTTTTTTTTTGACCCTAAGAGCAAAGGTTAAAGGGTGATTGGATGTGGAAACAAAAGATTAATATTCCAAAAGGTTTGCAAACATTAAGTGGTGATTTTTAGCTTGGTTTAATGGTTTTCCTCAAAAGCTGGGTCCATTATCCGACAACTCTTTTAGTCATGACAACTAAATATTGTGCGTATCGCAATATTCAACATATATGTTGATTGCGATACGCACAATATAGACATGACAGTTATCTTAACTATGGTTTAGGAAATTGGATATTCTCTTTAATTAGTGGCTTATTGCTCTAAAAGGTATCTCCTTTGTGGCATCAATTTCTGGTTTGGTTTGAAAAATAACTTGTAGATCAATCACGCCACCAAAGAGAGGATCCAATTTCCTTGTAGGAAGGGCAGCGATGATGCCCATGTAGGAGGGGCACACAATTCGGACTATAACTACTCTTAGATTTAAAATTTTAAATGATATAACACCACGTACACGATTAAATACTATATAATAAAATATGTACCATAAAATTTATGATCCCTATTTTGTTTGAATGGTTGTAGAAGAAGAGGAAGTGGGGTGAATGAGTTGAAAACCATACTCTATGTGACAAGTGGCTTATTTTGATGTGCGATTATTTTTTAAAGTTGGTCATACCGACTCCCCAACAACATTCATCTTGCCGCAAAGTATGCACAATTTCTAATGTGTCACCTTCTACATGTTGGATCCCAGATCTCTTTCAAATTTTACCGCCTTCCATACTACCATGGCCTTAATTACTGTTGAATTGATGATTATGTTAAAAAATTCCTTCGTATTATTCTTCAAACTCTATGTAGCGTGATTAAACTCTTTCACCAAGTCTTGAGCGCATCTAACTAAATGAGAAGAGTGTATAAGATCGTCTTCGTTGACTACTGTATTTTTACATATCAAATTCTTCATCCTCTACTTTCTCCATATAGTTTTTCAAATAGACAAAGCAAATCATCTTCATTACTAGCTTGGATACTACTACATATTTCTTTTGCATTACATATATATATATATGCGCATACATCAATTTTCGACAGATAACTTCAAATAATATGGCCAATTAATGGTGTTGCTGCTAGCTAGCTTGCCAACCTACAAATAGGACAAAAGGGACCATGCACAAGCAATCTTTTCAAAGATTCTTCTTTGTTATTAAATTTCTCAAAACTAATCTATATCATGCTCACCAAGTTTATATGGTTAATTGATCAAGTTAATCCAATCTTATATGCTTAATTGTCTCAAACTTTGGCACTCTTGTCCTTCAAAAACACAATATACATAAAGTGGGTGGGATGCTTGAACTTGAAGGATATATATATATATATATATATATATATATATATATATATATATATATATATCGGATTCCTCATTATTATATATTGGAATTTTTAATAGAATTTTATTATCTTCCCTTTAATCCTTTCCCCAGAATGAATGGCCATATAAAATATTCAATAACATGGAGGTAATAAGCATATTTTTTAGGAGTGATTAATAAAATTAAATTTTGTTACGTAAAAGATATTTGTGAGTTAATCTGTCCATAATAAGAAAGGGATTAACGTACGGAAGAAGATAAGGTACTCAGGTTACCAGGAAACCAACAGCAAATGGGACAACCGTCTTGAATGGATGTAATGTTCCTGATTGATTAATAAGAATTGATCCATTGACACGTGTTACCGTTTGATGAACTGTGTCTCCGTCCAAATAAGGTGGGACCAAGCTGGTAAATATCGAAGCGGTGGACGCTTGTTATATATACTAGCAGTGTGGGATGGGTTGGATACACGCACCAATATTGCTAGATCTCTTTCATAGATAGGCCAGGCAACAGATTTGAGAATGAAGAAGGCATCTTGTGCTGCGCTTTTTGTGGTGGTGGTGGTAGCTGTGCTTCTATGCGAAGCAACGCCGACGGCAGAGGCAGTGACATGCACTCCGACGGAGTTGAGCCCATGCCTACCGGCCATCACGTCGTCGGCGAGGCCATCTAGCAGTTGTTGCAGCAAGTTGAAGGAACAGAAACCATGCCTCTGTGGGTACTTGAAAAATCCAAACCTCAAGCAGTATGTTAATTCTCCTGGTGCCAAAAAGGTTCTTAGCACTTGTGGTGTTCCCCTCCCTAATTGTTAATTAGCTAGCTGATCAAAACTTTACTATTGCCTTTGGACTACTCTGTACGTGTACTAAGAATATCAATAATTCTGAGTATTAAAAAAAGAAAAAAGAAAAAAAAAAATAGTATATATCAATAGTGAATAATGCAGTTCAGGAGAACTGGTCAAAACGAATGATTTCAAATGATGAAATCCTTTGTATGCTTTTATCTATATTTGAGTAATGAATAATGTTCTACTATGTATGGTACTTTATTGGACATGAATGGGCCTCTCTCTCTTTTTTTTTTTTTTTTTTTTTTTGGGCAAATACAGTAAAGGGAGATATATGATGAGGGCTCATTAAGATTATTAATCTGATTCAGTATACAAAATGGGAATGCTTCCAATCATGATCATTAATAGAGTGGAGATGATCCATCTACTTAATTATGTGCAGATAAATTGAGTGTTGCACTTGTTGATTTTGACAAAATCTTCCCCTTAGGCATTATGCCTTGGTTTGGGTGATGATATTCACCTCAGATGAAGTGAGAGCTTGGGGAGGTGGGAGGTAAAAGGCAATCGATTCTCTAAAGGCTAACGTGACAATGTTTATAGCCTTTTAGATAAATTATTATTTAAAAATATATATATTAAAAGACTAATAAAGAAATAAAAATGTAATATATAGCATTACTCTTGAATTTATATATAGGTGGTAAACTCAAACTCTCAATCATACACTTGGAAATTTTCTTGATAGATTTCTCCTAAGTTTCTCCATTTCCCACCTTCATTTTCGTAATCGTGTTAGGTAGGTTTATCGATGAGCAAGTGGCCGACATAATGTGAGAAAATTAAAATCCAATTTGATTGGTCGTGTTTATGAAAGTTAATTTTCTTTTAAGTCAAGAAAATATCTTTCTTTGTCGTGTGAAACGGTAGAAAGTAGAAACTTGTAATTCACATCCATGACAGGGACTTATGACATGTGTATTTTGTTTCATCCATAACATTGTCTGGTTTTTTTCTCCCTATTCAACGAAAGGTAGGGACCATCAACATTCAACCACGTACATTACGATGAGGGTTACGTAAGGCTACCTGGATGGAGCCAAACCACCGACAGTCTGAATCCCATTTAGCCATAAGAAATTTTTTTTAGCTTGAAAATCACTTTTTTGCCCTAAAAATAGTTTAAAATCGCTTGTTTTGGGAAAACTTGAAAATGATGTTTTTCTAAAAATCTTTTTAAGGCTTTTACGATAGACAAAAATTATATATTTTTCAAGGCAATTCTAAACAAGTTCTCTATACTTAAATTTGATACCAAAGGAATGTGACAATTAATCAATTCATGCTAATAAGGCCTCTTTGCCTTCAAATGACCTTCAAGGAATTCAAGCAACAATATTGAAACAGACAATTGTGACATTTGAGACCCACACTCCTTTGCCTTACATAATGAATGACATGACAATGTGGACAAGTCCAAGGGGTCCCTTCGCTCCATCTCCGCATGTAATTAGGCTAGTAAATAAGGGATAGAGACAATTCTTGGCACGTCCAAGGGGTCACTTTGCTCCATCTCCACTCGTAATCAGCCTATTGAATAGGGGATAAAGACAATTTTTAAAGTAATGGAGACAATTTTTGACACGTCCAAAGGGTCACCTCGCTCCATCTCCACCTGTAATCAGGCTAGTAAATAGGGGATAGAGACAATTTTTGACACGAATAATAAACTTAATAAAAAATTAACGGGTTATAGTTAATGAGTTTAACCTGTTTAATTAAATTGATCAGGTTAAAGTTAACTTATATCATCTTATATCTATATTTTGATATAACCTAAATTCAATAACGCGAAATTGGATCGCTACCCTTAAAATCAACCATTTCTAGAAGGGGAGTTTGAATTTGTGACCCGAATAGATCTAGAAGGTTCAATGGTTGGTTGTGAATACAAAAGATTCGAACAGGTTTGCAAACATGATATGGTCAGTACGTGTCAAATCTGTTTTCTTCACTCGGTGGCTTTTTGCCAGCTGTGAATGAATGATACATTTTTAATCTTCTCAGGACTGGATCTGACTTCAAGTCAATGCTTGAACGTGAAGAGTAGTTTCAATTTGGATCAGGATTTCCGGTAATGATCAAAAATTGTCCATCAGCTTTTTCTTAAATCTTGGTCATCTAATTTCATCAGGTAGCTACAATTTTCCGCGTGTCCTAACTAAAAATAAATAATAAAATATTATTTATTTTAAAAAAATATTATAAAACAAAATATTAAAATATTAAAATTAAAAATTAAAAA
>NC_081545.1:29402642-29453427 GCF_901000735.1 Corylus avellana | reverse complement strand
GCGGGGCTACCCTAATTTTTTTAATTTTTAATTTTAATATTTTTTTTAAAATAAATAAATAATATTTTATTATTTATCTTTAGTTTGTACACGTGGCAAAATTATGGCTGTTGGATGACATTGGATGGTCAAGATTTGAGAAAAAGCTTATGGACAATTTTTGGCGAGGATCCTGATCCTTCGAATTTGTGATTTAAAAAAATTATGATTTAAAAATAGTAATTTTAAGCGTGCATTTAAAAGAATGAATCTTTTATTATGTGATTTGAAAGCAATTTTTTTTTAAAAAAATTCACTTTCAACTAATACATTTTATGTAATTTTATTTAAAATTGTACTTTTTGTTTGTAAAATCGTAATATATATTTAGATCACTAAAAAAATGTTATAATGTTTATGATTTTTTTTTTTTTTTAAAAAAAAAAACAGAATTCAAATGTATCATGATTACAACAGAAAGTTAGTGCAAACTCTAATGACCCATTTTTAAGTAATTAATATACGACATGGTGTTGCTGATCCGTATCTAATCATGGAAAAAGAATAAAAATTTGAGGGGCAAATGGGAAGAGGATGATTCGTCAAGCCCACCTCCGGCCAGTCCCATCGAATATGTATTAAAAAGTTAAGATAATGCGTTTAATTAAATTGCAATGGGTCAATAAGAAATCACTGCAATTTCAGTGGATCAGGATTTTTTTTAAGGAATTTCAGTTTTTGAAATTTTAGATTTAAATCGTCAATTTTTTATTCAATGATCATTGTTTTGCCATGTGTCTCACTACTAATAAAATAATAAAATAATAAATATTTTATTAGTAGTAGGATACATAGCAGAACAATGATCTTTAAATAAAAAATAGACAGCTTAAATCTAAAATTTCAGAAACTAAAATTATCTTAAAAATTTCAGTGGATCTGACAATTTGTTAGCTATATAAGCACATTTGCTGCTGATAACACAATATATGATTGGTCTACAAGTCATTAAAAAAAAAAAAAAAAAGATTTTTCTTTGTGATTAAATTAAATTGATGTGTCAAAATGTACACGTCAATGGGAAGAAAAAAGAGCAAACACGTACACATTCTCTTCTCTTTAAATTTCTCAAAACTAGCATAAATCTCTCCTGAATTTACGCCGCCAGTCTCACAGTCTAACCTTTGTTTGGTTGAATTTATAAGGCCTTGGCCACGTGTATATTAGCAGTGTGGGAGGCCTGTTCTATGCCATAGGGGGTCACAAATTTGAGGATGAAGAAGGCATCTGGTGCTGCACTTTGTGCGGTGGTGGTGGTGGTGGTAGCTGTGCTTCTATGTGAAGCACCGCTGACGGCAAAGGCAGCAGTGACATGCAATCCCTTGGAGTTGAGCTCATGCTTACCGGCAATCACGTCGTCGGCACAGCCATCTACCACTTGCTGCGGCAAGTTGAGGGAACAGAGACCATGCCTCTGTGGGTACATCAAAAATCCAAACCTCAAGCAGTATGTTGGTTCTCCTGGTGCCAAAAAGGTTGCCAGCACTTGTGGGGTTTCCATCCCTCGTTGTTAGCTCTAAACTTTATTGCCTTTGGAATCAATACTGTACTAAGAATATCAATAATATAATAATGCAGTTCAGGAGAACTAGTAAAATGAATGATGATTACCTTTGTATGATTTGATCATCTATGTGTGTAAGGAATAATTTTCACCCAGGAATAATTTAACTTTTTTTGGGACAACATGGGTGTCTCTCTCTCTAGAAACTGATATACCTGTAATCAGGGACGGAGCTAAAAATTAATATAGCCGAGGGCTAATAGGCAAAAATTTTTATTTTAAAAAAAAGCCTTATAAATTGTATTTTAACCTTAATTTTTTTTTTTCCTTGTGAATTTGGGGGCATGGCTTATACCAGCCCCCATTCCTCCGTCCCTGCATATAATGAATTTGAATTTATATGTTGGTGGTATAAACTCTCAATCTCACACACACATACACACACACACACACATATATATATATATATATATATATATATATATATATATGGGCAAATACAGTAAAGGGAGAGAGAATTGAATCGGATTGATCAGTATACAAAATGCATGCATGGGAACGCTTATGGTCATCATTAGAGTGGAGATGATCCATTTAGATTTGTAAATTAAGTTCATTTTCTTTTAAGTTGGCCTCAAATAGTAGAAAGTTGTAATTTACATCCATGAGAGAGACTTGTGACTTGGATATTTTGTTTCATTCTCAACAAATTCCATAACATTGTTTTCTTCTTCTTCTTTTTTTTAACCCTTATTAAGCGGAAAGGAAGGAGAAGAACAAACGGATTATGTTACAAGCATAGAGCCCAATAAGGATAATAGTCTATTATAGTATATTTTCTATTTTCAATAAGGAAGGTTGTGCTCCATTTACGTAGCTAGATTAATTATTTTACAATTCCAATAAGGAGTAATATTCTCCGTTTTAGGGTTTTAGGGAGATCCTCCTAGTTTGGGAAGTAGAGGGAAATATCTCCTAGTAGGGAAAGCATTTGTAGTGATCAGTGTCTTATGAGATTTGGTCTTTGTAACCTTATTTAAACCTCACGTTGGATGAATGAAAGGCAAGCAAAGTTAATTCCTCAAACCTAGTGTTTGAAAGAGGCTAAGGATCCTTTCTAAAATCCTTGCTATCTCTCAATTAGCAACCATAGGCAAGAAGAAGGTGCAAGACCCGGCTTCGTTTCTTGTCGAAGCACGAGTAACACGATCTGTTATGAATTCTCGTAACAGATTAGGGGGATTATCAACCACATTAAGAGAACAAGCACCAGTTTCTCTAAATTCAATTTTATTCTTTAAATATTTAAATATAGGAAAATTTTCTAAAAAACCATGCATGCAAAAGACTCTCTTAGTTAGTGTTTCCTAACCTATGAAAACACCAAGAGAACCGAAAGTGCTTCCTTAACTTTACTTTAATATTAAAAAAAAAAATATTTCCTCTCTTTTGATCTCTTTCCCCTATCATTTATTTAAAAGAATATTTATATGGTTTTCGCTTTACTTTCTCTTTTCCCTATGATTTATTTGAAATACTATTTAAATAGTATAGGAAAATGATAAAGGAAGCTATTATGGAGTTTATTTAAATAAGAAATTGTAAAAAGTAGTTTTGTTCTATAAATTTAAGAAAAATATAAAGAAATTTTTGCTAGTACTCTTACGAAGAATAGCTCTCGAGGGTAAAGTTGCCATCAGGAGAGAGCAAAACCACTGACAATCTGTAGCCCATTTAGCTAGACGATGGGCTTAAAGAAGAGCCTTCATCGGTACCGCAATAAAAGCACTAGCAACAGACTTCATAAATTTATTTGGAATAGAATATCCATTTAGTGTAAAATGATGGGTAATATTGTAAATTTTGTCCTTCAACTTTAATGCTAAGACAATATTACCCCTTATTTTACACTAAATGAATACTCTCCATTTCAAATAAAATGGAGAGGATCCTATTCCAATTTTATTCTCTTAAATGTAGGGAAAAATTTTAAAAGCCTCCTGTGACTCCTTTAATGTTCCCTAAACCAATGAAACTCAAGGAAATCTAGAATAATACTTTTGCTTCCCTTACCATTATTTTAATAAAATAAAATAAAAATAAAAAAGCCTTTTTTTTTCTCTATCTTTTTTCTAACATTTATTTGAAAGAATATTTAAATGACTTGCTATAACAACATGCAATAATCAGAAAGTTCTTGTAACATCCCCAACTTGTTAGGAATGGGTTTGTCACTTTTCCTCTTTTACAATAAAATTTTTTGCAAAAATCTATAAGGTCTATTATAGTACTTAACTATGAAATTATGCTCATACACTTACTAAAAATACATTGTAGTACTACGACTGTAAAATCAATAATTAATCCTGCCCTTATTTCGGCCTTTTATTCCAACTTGCTTTCTACCTGAAAGCAAAAAGTAAAACTGAATGAGCCCAAATGAGCCCAGTAAATAAATTCTTAACCATAAATAGTTGGGTAAATTTTGTTTTCAGAATAAAATGTTTTCCTTTTGAAATCGTATCATGCACTTCAAAATATATATGCAAACCAGCCATAACGATTTACATATGCATCCGTCTCATACCAGTCACATATGTATACTAATGCGTTTAGCAATAAAACATCATAAATCATCAAAAGCAATTGCTTCATTATCTCATAATATGGCCCATATACATTGTTATCCCCGTGTACTAGGGTTGCGCGGCCCTTGCGACCGTGGCAGCGGCTGTGGCCACAGCCCTGCCCCTCCGCCAATTAACTTTGGGTGCACCTGGCAGACTATTGATGGAATACCACCTTGTGTCAGAGCCTCCTTCAATGGTTGCGCCTTCATCCGAGTATCGGTATAAAACTCTGTTCTTTCTTATTTCTCTTGGAGCCAAAAATACTCTCCTCCATACATATGCCATCATTTTATAATTTTTATCTCATTTCTTGTATTTCTCTTCTTCTTATAATCATCATTTGCTCAAAATTTCTTTTCACAAATTTGGACATTTTTCCAAAAATCAACTTTTTGTATTTAGAAAGCATTTTTTTATAAATAGAAGCTTTTCTAAATAATTCTTTTACATCAATAACTTCTCCTTTCAAAGTTATTTATAAATTTTTCATGCATACAACATAACTCCATAATATGTAAATAAAATAATTATTTACAGTTTGATACAAAATGTATAAATAGCATGATATGATAACTTTAAAAAGGGTAGATGATTTACTTGCTTCTAGACTGCGGCTAAGAGCAGTCATTTAACAATTAGTTAATCGCCTTTGAAAATCTAGTTGTTTCACTCTGGCTAACAACCACTAAAATACTAAATTAATAACAACTTATAATTAAACTCTCTTCTCTAACGGACTGATCAGTCCGTCTCCGTCTCCCTCTCCCTCTCTGATTCTGCTCTTCTCTCTCTCTCTAACTCGTTGCCTCTCGCCTTTTCTCTCCCTTTGTTCTCGCTCTCTTGCTCTCTGTCTCTCTTGTTGTCTCCCTTTATCTCTCGGCATCATCCACCAGCAATCAGTGAGTGTGCTTGAGTGGGAGGTGTATGAGACAAGGAGGAAGAGACAGAGAAAAAAATAAAAGATAAACAAATGGGAGTGGTAGGGAGCTGTACGTGTGGGAGAGGAGGAAGGAGAAAAGAAAGAAAAGAGAGAGAAAAAGAAGAAAGGGGGGAGCAACGTGGACCGTCGCGAGGAAAAATGGGAAAAAGTGAAGAAAAGAAAGAAAAGAAGAGAGAAAGTGGATGATGAGCTGTATGCGGATAATACGAAGAATGATAGAGATATAATTTTTGGACATAAATTAAAATAAAAAATAAAAGTTACTATTTTAAAAAACAAAAAAAAAAATTGAAGCAATAACATCGTATATGGTTTTTTTTTTTATTATTTGTTTTTTTTAAAAAAAAAATTGTATTTTTCTTTAGAAAAATTGTCGTTTCTTTTATAAAAAAAATGGTCATTATTATGAAGAAAAATACCATTTTTTTTTTTAAAAAAAAAACAAATAAAAAAAAGGACAACATATGATGTTCTCTCGTAAAAATCAAGGCTTAGGATGTAATAATCTCAGACCAATACTTATACCCATAATATTCACATAAACTCATCATTTCCTCACGAAAATATTCTTACCTAATATGAATATTAAAATAATCGTATTATCAAATTAATCTCTCTTTATATGAAGATTTTAAAAATCTGGGGCACTACAATCTTTCCTCATTATTGGAATTTCATCATCGAAATTAAAGCCTACAAATTATCGCCTAACTTCAAATTGTGCAACTCAGATTTAATATTTCTTTCAAAGCCTACAAATTATCGCCTAACTTCAAATTGTGCAACTCATATTTAATATTGCTTTCAATCATTCATCATAGTTTACACTAGAAATCTTATCTCAAAATCTTTTCCAGAAAAATTATTCTTTAATCAACCTCAATAACATACAATTGAAATATTTATCCTACTATGTAAGGCGGCTTATACGTACACCTTTATATAAATCATCTATTTCTTTTTACATCTCATTTACTAACTCTCCTGTCAGGTCCTAAACCATCAAATCAAAAAAATTATGTGATTATTAATTCATACCTCAAAATATCATAATCCTCTTTGCAAGCTCACAATGGTTTCCTCGATCTTATTTAATCAATCTTATCAAAAACTCTGTAAAATAATATCTTTCCTATATTTATTTGTCTCTTAATATTTCAAATCATGTACACGAAGTATCAATATGATGCTTAGTTAACTATCAACATTATCACCTCATAAATATACAAACTTAATAGGTATCAACATTCTACAATTTATATCTCCAAAGGTATCATTACATAATTATACCTCAAAAGTGACATTATATAACTTTATCCAAAATACATAACCATTTCTATTTCCTTATCTTAAATCTTGTGTTGATGCTGCAATTTTCGTGGAAATCTTTCTGTACTACAACATCTATACTTGCTAAATCATAAATGGGTAAAAGAAACTCATGAATATTATTCCAACTCAATCAAAATACAACTATTACAGAAACAACGTAAGATTCTCATCTATTCTCGATTAATAAATGTTAATTCTTGCTGCGTTCTAGAGATGAAAAATTTAATAAGCAAGCAAGACATGATATGGGTAAATTTTCAAGCTAGGAGTTCCAAGACACCCATGTTAGATGTTCTCCCTCTTCAGTCTTGCAAAGTCAAGAAATGAAAAAAATAGAGACAAATAGTCTTGTTGTAATCTAGAAATGAAGATTTGATAAGTATTTCAGGACATGATATAGTGTGATTCCTTATTGAGACTTTCAAGACACCCATATAACCATATTGGATACTCTATCTCTTCTGTCATTTAAGGGTACTCAAAGAAAAGAGAGATATTTAGCCTGAGAAGCATGATCAAAGATAATCTTGCTTCCATGGTCCTCTTCTGGGAGCATAAAATGTGGGGTTTATGAATCAATTTGTGATACTACATCTTTCTTCTGATAAGTGATGCTAAGTTGTAACCAAAAGAAGAAGTGGAACTTTCATAAGTGAAAGATTATGAATCTGAAGCGTCTGCGTTGCAATGGAGAAGGGGATTGAATGTATATAGGATAGATTCTTGGGAGTGAATGAGCGCGTGTGATGCGTGTTGGCAAGCCATTCCAATTCTGCTGCCCACACGTGGATTTCAAAGTCGTTAGGAAAAAAATAGGGAAGTTTGAAATTAAGCACCGAATGGAACTCAAACGTTCAAAAAGTCGTGTCAGTTTGAAATTATGAGGGGACACGATCCGTAAATAACTAAAACTTTTTGACAAAAAATTTGAGGCTCGAGGACCTCTGTGTGACAGGTGGCTTTTTTTTTTATGTGTGTGATTATTATTTTAAGTTGGTCATACCGGCTCCAACAACATTCATCATGCCACAAAGTATGCACAATTTCTAAGAGCACTCTTTGTAACCTCACCAAAATTATTTTTTGCTTATTTTGGTTAGGCAATTTAATCAAAATGGCCTAAGTGTTCACTTTTGAGCATCACTACTTTTAACAAAAAAAAAAGTAGTGAGGTGAACAGTACTCACCAAATTTAAAAATTATTATTCACTTACTTATTGATTAAATAACTCATTTCCCTCTCTTTCTTTTTACTTTTCGTTTTTCTCCCTTCCTTTAATAGTTAAAAAAAAGAATAAACAAATATTTGAAAAATAATATTTAATTAAATAGAATAGTAAAAGTAGATTGTTAAAATAATGAGGCTACTGGGATGTTCTAAAAAAATGAATTCTTAAAATAACTAAAAGTGTACTTTGATTATTTTTGTGAGTAAAAATTGGTGAGACTGTTAAGAATGCTCTAACGTGACACTTTCTACATGTTGGATCTCCATATCTCTTTCAAATTCTACCACTTTTCATGCTGCCACAGCCTTAATTACTATTGGATTGATTGTATAAGATTTTGTAGTACAAATAGTCAAATAGATGCCAATTTATTAATTACCCTCATAGTCTCTGACAATGAGTACCCCCACTTCCATCTTCTTTTGAATTTTATTTATCATTGCATCCCAATTCACTTTTGCTACCCTAACGTGTGGTTTTTTCCATCTCAACTTATTATTATTTTTAAATAAAATAAAATTCTTCTATATTATTCTTCAAACTCTATGTAGGGTGATTAAACTCCTTCACTGAGCGCATTTGACTAAATGAGAAGGGTGTATAATTAAGATTCGTCTCCATTGATACTGTATTTCTACGAAGCCAAATCCTTTTAGCTATTGTTGCCTACATATCAAATTCTTCATCTTCTACTTTCTCCATATAGCTTTTCTAATAGAAAAAGCAAATCATCTTCATTACTTGGATACTTCTAGATATTTCTTTTGCATTATGCGCATACATCAATCAACTTCAAATAATATGGCCAATGGTTTTGCTGGTAGCCAGCCAGCCCAATAATAGGACAAAAGGGATCATCCACATGCAATCTTTTCAAAGATTGTTATTTGTTATTAAAACGATCTGGTTAATAGATCAAGTTAATCTACTCGTAATTATCAAGCTCAGCATAACTATTATCAACCTCACCAAATTTCTCAAAACGAGACAACCTTTCCCTGAATAGTCTTGAATGGATGTAATGGTCCTGATTGATTAGTAAGAATTGATCCAT
This sequence comes from Corylus avellana, assembly GCF_901000735.1. Lineage (NCBI taxonomy): Eukaryota > Viridiplantae > Streptophyta > Magnoliopsida > Fagales > Betulaceae > Corylus > Corylus avellana. The sequence goes on along the minus strand of NC_081545.1, from coordinate 29,444,699 downwards.
AGACACGTGTTACCGTTTGATGAACTCCATCTCCGTCCAAATAAGGTGGGACCAAGCTGGTAAATATCGAAGCGGTGGGCGCTTGTTATATATTAGCAGTGTGGGATGGCTTGGACACACACACGCACCATATTGCTAGATCTCTTTCATAGATAGGCAACAAATTTGAGAATGAAGAAGGCATCTTGTGCTGCGCTTTTTGCTGTGGTGGTGGTAGCTGTGCTTCTATGCGAAGCACCGCTGACGGCAAAGGCAGTGACATGCAATCCGACGGAGTTGAGCTCGTGCGCATCGGCCATCTTTTTCTCGGCACCACCAACTGACGCATGTTGCGCCAAGTTGAAGGAACAGACACCATGCTTCTGTGAGTACATCAATAACCCAGAGTACGGGCAGCTAGTTAATTCTCCTGCTGCCAGAATGGTTGCTAGCAAGTGTGGCGTTACCATCCCAAGTAATTGTTAGCTGAAAAGTGTACTCAAAATATCAATAATTAATAATTCTCAGTAATAACATGAAATAAAGAATCTCTCTCTATATATATGTATAGTGAATAATGTAGTTCAGGAGATCGAACTACTAAAATGAATGATGAATATATACCTTTGTATGATTTCATCTATATGTGTAATGAATAGTCTTCTACAATGAATGTTACTTTGTTGGATGTGGTATCGAAGCCAAAGGTTCTAAGTTTGAATCTCGATTCCATTAATTTAACTGAAATTAAATATTTTATGTGTTATACCTTACCTATTAAAAATGAGATGTTAAGTCCACATGTGAAAAGGGAGAGAGATGATGGGGACTTGAGATTAAGATTATTAATCGGATTCAGTATACAAAAAGGGAATGGTTCCAATCATGATCATTAATAGAGTGGAGATGATCCATCTACTTAATTATGTGCAGATAAATTGACACCAGCTAGGATGAATGTTGCAATTGTTCATTTTGACAAGAACTTCCCCTAATTAGGGCATTATTGTTAGGAAATTAATCCTAATTCCCAAGACCCGTGAGATGCGAAAAATAAGAAGAATGCGGAATAACAAATATTAGGCAATCAAATCACACACGACACAAAGATTTAAGTGGTTCAGCTTAACAAGTTTACATCCACTGGCGGAGACGACCCGGAGAAAATTCACTATCAAAAAATGAGTACAAGAGAGTAACAGGGCGAGAAAACCACTCAAACCCAAAGCCCCTTTTACACCCAATTCTCACTTTGCCCAAAAAAAAAAAAAAAAAAAAACTCTCTTTTTCTTGGTGCTCTCACCTTTGCTTTCTCTCAATTGTTTTTGACACACACAAATTCACCTTGTGCTTTGTTCCTTATATAGAAGCTTAACTCTCCTTTTACATGTTGGTTTAGGACTTCTACTATAAGTCAAACAAGGAGTCCAATTACACATAGGAGAAGGATTTCAAAACCCACATGTAAAGGAGCAAACCGGTTGAACCAAGAACCTCTCCTACTTGAAGAAGGAGACAAACCATTGGGTCCCGCCATGACTTTTAATACAAGTCATACTTAACAATTATGACTTGGTTTGGGTGATAATTAAGGATCTTAATTAAGCTCAGATGATGGATCTCATGAATCATCTCATCAATAATCACATACTTGAAAATTTTCTTGATAAATTTCTCCTAATAAATTTCTCCTAATTTTCTCCATATACACATTCATATTTTCGGAATCTTGTTAAGTTTTGCCCCAGTGATGGGAGAACGTACAAGTGGTCGACATAATGGGAGAAAATTTAAATCCAATTTGATTGGTCTTGTTTATGAATTTGGATACAGAACCCCATGTCATTTAGCTAGACAACTATTGCATGGTTATGTGTTCACAACCTGACAGAAAATAAGAAAACACTCACTATGAACCTCTGGCCTCCAAAGAGTCTTGCATAAAAAGGATCACAAAGGCCCAAAAAAAAGAAAAATGTCTGACATCAAATAGTCCAAAAACACTATTTATTAAGTAGGGCAAACAATTTTAAATACAATGTGCAACCTCGATATAAACATAACATAAAATTAACGAATTGGAGTTGATGGGTCTGATCCATTTAACTATATATACGATGGGTTTGATCCGTTTAACTATATAGGTCCAGTTAGAGCTAACCTATATAATTTTATATATTCATGATGGGTCTGATCCATTTAACTATATATACGATGGGTTTGATCCGTTTAACTATATAGGTCCAGTTAGAGCTAACCTATATAATTTTATATATTCATGATCATGCATCGACACAACCCCGAACTTGACATATGACATGAGGGTTGGCAATTTTTGATAACCTACGAACCTGATACGAACTTAACACAAAACTACCATCAATCTCTCCTGAACTTACGCCGTCTAAGCTTCTTTTGGTTGAATTTGTAAGGCCTTGGGCACATATATATTAGCAGTGTGGGAGGCCTTGCTCTATTCCATAGGGTCACAAATTTGAGGATGAAGAAGGCATCTGGTGCTACACTTTGTGCGGTGGTGGTGGTAGCTGTGCTTCTATGTGAAGCACCGCTGGTGCCCCCTAGCTATGCTTCAATGTGAAGCACCGCTGACGGCAAAGGGGGCAGTGACATGCAATCCCTTGGAGTTGATCTCATGCATACCGGCAATCACGTCGTCGGCACAGCCATCTACCACTTGCTGCGGCAAGTTGAGGGAACAGAGACCAAGCCTCTGTGGGTACATCAAAAATCCAAACCTCAAACAGTATGTTGGTTCTCCTGGTGCCAAAAAGGTTGCCAGCACTTGTGGGGTTTCCATCCCTCGTTGTTAGCTCAAAACTTTATTGCCTTTGGAGTCAGTAATGTACTAAAAATATCAAAAAGTGAATAATGCAGTTGAGGAGAACTAGTAAAACGAATGATGATTACCTTTGTATGATTTCATCTATATATATGTGTAATGAATAATTTTCTGCCATGAATGTTACTTTATTGGACAATTGGAAAACATGGGTGTCTCTCTTTCACCAAAAACTGATATACCTCTAATAGGGACGGAGGCAGAAATTAATATATGTATAGGCGAAAAAAAAAAAAAGGGCCTTAAAATTTGTTTTCTAACCTTAAATTCTTTTTTTTCTTGTGAATTGGGGGGACATGGCCTATACCGCCTCATTCCTCCGTCCATGTAATGAATTTGAATTTATATATAGGTGGTATAAACTCTCGACCATATACTTTTCGATCTTTTATGGGCAAATACAGTAAAGGGTGAGAATCAGATTCAGTATACAAAATGCGAATGCTTTTGGTCATCATTAGAGAGGAGATTATCCATTTAGTTATGTAAATTAAGTTCATTTTATTTTAAGTTGAGAACATCTTTCTTTTTGCCTCAAATAGTAGAAAGTTGTAATTTACATCCATGAGAGAGACTTATGACTTGGATATTTTGTTTCATCCTCAGCAAATTCCACAACATTGTCTTCTTCTTTTCTTTTTTTTCCCCTTATTAAACGGAAAGGAAGGAGAAGAACAAACGGATTAGGGGATCATCAGCCACATTTAGAGAATAAGCACCAGCTTCTCTAAATTCAATTTTATTCTTTAAATATACGAAAAATTTCTAAAAAACCATGCAAAAGACTCTCTTGGCGTTTCCTAACCTATGAAAACGCCAAGAGAACCGAAAGTGCTTCCCTTAACTTTATTTTAATATTAAAAAAAAAAATTATTTCCTCTCTTTTTGATCTCTTTCCCCTATCATTTATTTAAAAGAATATTTATATGGTTTTCGCTTTACTTTCTCTTTCCCCTGGCATTTATTTGAAATAATATTTAAATAGTATAGGAAAAGAATAAATGAATTGCTATTGATCAAGGAATTGTATAAAATAGTTTTGGTCCTTAAATTTAAGAAAAATATAAAGAAAATTATTGCTAGTACTCTTACAAAGAATAACTCTTGAGGGTAAAGCTGCCACCGGGAGGGAGCAAAACCATTGACAATCTGAAGCTCATTTAGTTGGACGATGGGCTTAAAGAAGAGCCTTCATGATACTGCAATAAAAGCATTAACTCCCTAAATTTTATTCCCTTAAATGTAGGGAAAACTTTTAAAAACCTCCTGCAGACTCCTTTAATATTTCCTAAACCAATTGAAAATCAAGGAAATTTAGAATAACGTGTTAACACTTTTGCTTCCTTACCATTATTTTAATTTTAAAAAAAAAAAAAAAAAAAAGCCTTTTCTTTTCTCTATCTTTTTTCTAACATTTATTTGAAAGAATATTTAAATCACTTCCTATAATTAACAACATGCAATGATTAGACAGTACTTCTCAAGCAGTTCTTCTATGGAAGATCGACTTCGTTAAACGAATATGGAAGAGGAAGACAGTTCTGCAAGCAGTTCTTAATTAATAATAATTGAGAAATTCCAGCAGCTAATGGTCTAGGTTGTGTAATTTTCAACTTTCCCTAATAGTCTTTAATGAATGCAAAGGTCCGGATTTATTAGCTGGAATTCAATAGAGCTAACCAGTTATTAGGATTAATTCATGGAAAAAAAAAATGTAAAATCGTTCATTGTGGCATAAGTCCTTGAGAGCTCTAGCTAGCTGGTGTGGTAATTAAGCAAAAATAACAAACCAATCTATTATCAACTTTCGTCCAAAATCTTAACGAGTTTCGTTAGTGTGCCATGTTAAATCTATTAAAACGACATGTGTCCAACTTAATTATTGGCTTTAGAAAAACCCGTAGGAATTGCCACATGTCCACTTATATATATAACCACATATTATGTGAATTGGTGGTATATGTGGCAATTCCTACATGGTTTTTTTTTTGGTAAAGTCCACATACCCCCCTTAAACTACCACCCAATTGATAATGTCTTCCCCAAACTTTTAATTGTGACAATGTCCCATCCAAACTACCAGAACATTGTCAATGTCCACCCCAAGATTAGCAATAAGACAAAAATACCCCTATAAATTTCTCAATAAGACAAAAATACCCCTATAAATTCAAAAAAAAAAAAAAGGAAAAATTTTTAATTTAAAAATAATATTTAAAAAAAAAACAAAAAAATTTTTAAACAAAAATTTTTATTTTTATTTTTTTTAAAATGGAAATTTTTATTTAAAAAAAAAAACTATTTTTTTTATTTAGTTTTAAAAAACAAAAAAAATTCATTTTATTATTAAACGAAAATTTTATTTTTTTTAAACGTAAATTTTTATTTAAATAAAATTATAAAAAAAAAAAACGAAAATTTTCAATTTTTATTTTTTTAAAAAAAGAATCGAAATTGTTTTTAATTTTTTTCTTATAAAATTGATTTAAAAAAAAAAAATTTGGTTAGTTTTAGGTTTTTTCTAGAAGTTTTAGTTTTTTTTTTTAAAAATTTTACTAAGGGTAATTTCGTCATTGAGGGGGAACATTGACAATTTTTGATAGTTTGAGGGGGGGACATTGTCACAATTGAAAGTTTGGGGGAGACATTGTCAATTGAGTGGTAGTTTGAGAGGATTATGTGGACTTTTCCCTCTTTTTTTTTTTTTTTCGAAGTCGGTAATTAAATTGGACAAGTGTCGTTATATAATTGGATCTGATGTGGCAAACTAACAGAACCCGATAAAATTTTTTACCGAAGTTGATAGTAAGGTCTTATTTGTTATTTTTGTATACCAGAAGGAGTTTTTGAAACATTTTTATACCACGTAAAGCTTATTGTAAATAAGTGTAACTATAATCACGGATTTTGCATTTTTTTTTTTCCCCTTAATTAATCGGTGGACCCTCACTGTACGCTCCTCTATATATATTATGTGTGTGGGAAGCCTTGGTCACATACACCCAATATTGCTCTCTTTCATAGATAGGCAACAAATTTGAGAATGAAGAAGGCATCTTGTGCTGCGCTTTTTGCGGTGGTGGTGGTGGCTGTGCTTCTATGCGAAGCACCGCGGACGGCAAAGGCAGTGACATGCAATCCGACGGAGTTGAGCTCATGCCTACCGGCCATCTTGTTATCTTCAACGCCAACTAGCACTTGTTGCGCCAAGTTGAAGGAACAGACACCATGCTTCTGTGAGTACATCAATACTCCAGAGTACGGGCAGTTTGTTAATTCTCCTGCTGCCAGAATGGTTGCTAGCAGCTGTGGCGTTACCATCCCAAGTAATTGTTAGCTGAAAAGTGTACTCAAATTATCAATAATCAATAATTCTCAGTAATAACATAAAATAAAGTATCTATATATATGTAGTTCAGGAGTTAGAACTACTAAAATGAATGATGAATATATACCTTTGTATATTTCATCTATATGTGTAATGAATAATTTTCTACAATGAATGTTACTTATTGGACATGGGTCTTTCTCTTTTTCTCTATAAACTAATCATATATCGATTTAACATGGTATTAAAGCCAAAGGTTCTGAGTTTGAATTCCGATTCTATCAATTTAACTAAAATTAAATATTTTATGTGTTAGATCTTACCTATTAAAAATGAGATTTTGAGTTTACATGTAAAAAATAATATTAAAATTTTCATTAAATAATTAAATTTACATATTCTCCTAGAATAGAGCTAGGTAGCTAGGTGTCATATCTTGATTTAGCTCAAAAAATTCTCGCAACCTACTACGTACGTACCTACAACTTGGGTCTACCCCTAATCCTGTTATTCCTATACTACAAGAGTTTAAGAGTAGAAGTAGGTGCCATATCTTGATTTAGCTCAAGAAATGCCCCCAACCTACTTACTACCTACAACATATGCTTGCCTTTGCCTCTATAGTATGAGAATATAAGAATATGTAAAAAAAAAAAAAGGGAAAGTATAAAAAACAAAATTGCTCCTAAGGTATGTTACGACGTCACTTTTCTTAATAAATTATTTGCCTCCACCAGAAATGGTATGCAAGAGGGTAACAACAAATATTTCTCTAGGATACAATGAAGCTCAGAAAACTTCTGTATTTAATTGCGTTATGCACAAAATGAAATTAAAGCCAAAATACCCTCAGATATTTCTATTCTATCAAGAGACAAAGACCCTGATAATATGTTAAAATAATGAGAGCATCGTCTATACTGTTGTGGTAGAAAAATGTGGTTTTCTGCCACCAATCAGAAGTTGCCACGTAAGCCTATCATCCCAAGCGCTTAACTATGAAAAAAATAGAATCACACTTGATTATACCAAATTTAAGTTAAAAAATGAATTAGTTTTTTTTTTTTTTAAAAAAAAACAAACAAAATTAAGTGCCCGCATGGGCTGGGGTGGCCGGCGAGCCACCACAGATGTAGCCGGGTGGTTCAACGGTCAAGATCAGATCGCCCCAAGAGCCAAGTGTGCCATCAAGGCGCCACTTGCGCCCACATGTGTGGGTGCTTTGCATTGTAGTAGTGTATAGTGTATACACCCAAGCTTTTTTAATAGCTTAAAGTAAGTTCGGCCTTATAAATGCCAACTTGGCTTTCTCTCTTTTCAATGTAGGACTGGTCTCTTTATTTAGTTTTGTTTAAAATCTTCTATTTTAAAAGGTTAAAAACTTTTTTGGTATCTCAGTTTTAATATTTTTATTTTTTTTCTTAAGTTTTAAAACATGACAAATCTAATACATCACATATGGGAAAAGACGGAACCACTACCTCCGTTAGTTTTCGTCAGTTCCCTATTAACGGAAGTCCACGTGTCTTAAAAATTAAAAATATTTAAAAATACAAAAAATAATAAATAAAAATAATTAACAATTGTGCTTCTTTCCAAACTTTCTCAGCAGCCAAACAAAGTCCAACACTCGAAATCTTGTTTTATTTTCTTTTCATCCATTGTTACCATCCTAATGCATCATGATTATTTACAAGTAGTGGCAAAAAAATAAAGCATTCAGACCGAAAGCTTCAAGTCTTCCTCGCTAAAGTCGAACTGGAAGCAGCAAATCTGAAGCTTTCGGACGAGGTTGGTTCTCAAGAGAGGTGCGCGACTTCTCCGGTCGCCGGTGTGCCTGAGACGATTCTCCCAAAACTGATTTCAAACTTTTCCCCTTCCATTCCTTCACCCTTCTGTCAATGATTGCCTTCCAGTCTATGAGGAAACCATCAATTTTTGACTCAATGAAAAACACTTCAAAAAAGCTTACTGAACATGTCTAATACACAACGTGATTTGAATTGGTGGTATATGGCAATTCCTACATTTTTTTTTTCTTTCTTCTAATTTAGTAATTAAATTGGACATGTGTCATTATATAGTTGGACATGATGTAGTACACTAAGGAATTTTTTCAAAATTTTGCACGAAAGTTGATAATAAAGACTTATTTATTAATGGGGTAATTTCACTTACCCCACGAAGTTACATGCTTTTTGTAAACACCCCACAGTGTTCAAAGTCTCTCACTTTAGTGTATCGAACTTTGATTTCTTTTCACTTTTCGCCGTTATAATTTTCTATTAAATCATAACAAAAAAGTGTAAAATTACTAAAATACTCTTATTGAAATTACTCATTATATTGTTTAAGTTAACTGCAATATGTAATTTAACCGTTTTTTTGGCGGTAGTCTTTAGCTCATAAAAAACAACTAAATATTTTTTAATTAATAAAAAAATTCTAAAGAACTGAAAAAAAAAATAAATAAATAAATAAAAATTCGCTGATCACTTCCCATAAAATTTCTTGTTCCGTCCATGACGAAAAGCTTTATCAGGGGTCGCCTCTGCTCTGGCTTATTTGCATCAAGAACGTGAAAACCAGGTGAAGTGGCTAGTGGAAGAAGACCCATTGTGAAAGATACTGCGCGCAGCTGGGAAAGTTGGGGTTAGCAGCAACTTTTTTTTTTATTTTTTATTTTTTTTTTTTATAATCAAACAAAGGAAAAGGGAAAGGGGCTACAAGGGAGGGACCTTGCCACTCCTAAAACGAACAGAACAAAGAAAAGAAGAAGAAGTGGGAATGCTTCCAAACACATGGTGGGAAGCGGCCCATCTAGCTACATTATGTGCACAAACATTTGCACTACGAGAAATCTTCAAAGCTGACCAAACAGGAATGGAGAGCAGAAGATCAAGAGTATCTGAGGTCACAGGAGCCGAAACCCAATCAGAGAAAAGGTGTGGATCTTTGATAGCTACAATAGACAGGAGGGAATCACCCTCTAAAATTAAAGAGGAACAACCTACTGAGACAGCGAGAGAAGTAGCCAAAAGAGCCGCATAAGCTTCACCCAAATTAGCATCCATAGACGGCAATTTTTTGGAGCACACAGCCAAGAAGTTTAGTTCCTCCATTTTAGTTCCATGAATTTTGATTTCCTTGTTTAGTATGGCGATGGGTTGGTCTGTGTTGAAGTTTTGTAGGTTTTTGTGTTATGGGCTCGTTTCATTAATGGATTTCAGAGTACAAAGGTTGTCTATATTGGCTTGCAAGGGTTTCAGTGGGATGGTTTTTTTTTTTTTATCTTTTTTTTTGAGCAAATTCCGCTCTGAAATGAGACGTGCTTCCTAAATGACTTGTTGGACAAAGAATTCATTACTTTTCTGTTGTCGCGCTAGTTTCGCACACAAGAGGAATTTGTTTTTGACCAATTTAACTAATTAAAACCAATTTTTTCATGAATCCTATGATTATTTTGGCGCATAATTCCTTCAGCGCGTTGAGACTTTTTACAAACACCAAATTTGCGGGGTCCCACTTCATTTGCCCCGTTTGACCCGCTGACCCCTCAGCCCACCATCTATGCAAGTCAAGAATTCCAGGCGGAATGCACCAAACAAAGAGCCTCTCCCTATCTCTCTCTCTCTCTCTCTCTGGTTGAAGAATTTGAAGATGAAGATGGCTGGCCTTTGTGTTGTGGTGGCGGTGGCGGTGATGATGGTGCTTTCGAGCGAAGCTCGCACGGCAAAGGCGGCGATCTGCAGCCCCATAGAGATGAACGCGTGCATACCCGCTATATCGGCGTCAAGTCCTCCCTCAAGCTTGTGCTGCCGCAAGGTGAGGGAGCAGAGGCCATGCCTTTGTGGGTATCTCAAGGATCCGAACCTCAGGCAGTACATCAACTCTCCCACCGCCAGAAAGACCGCCAGCTCCTGCGGTGTTCACTTCCCTAATTGTTAGCTTCAATTACTTATTAGCCTTCTATTTGCTCCAAAGCTAAACGTATTACGGATATCATGAATAACCAGTGAAGGATCGATTATGCTGTTCCATCACTTTCTTTGTCATGACGATGGTTTCTGAGCCATTTAGTTTGTTTTTCTATACAAATTTTGCTATCAATCAAGCTTACAGTACTAGCTCTTAAAATCAAAATTCTCAATTCTATTATTATTTGTTGCAGTGGGTTATATTATGGCTCATTCAGATTTTAGTGAACGCCTGCAATTCTCACTATTGAAACAATTCTTATACGGCTCTCAATTAACAAGTGCTACTATAATCACACTCAGGTATAATAATTACAATTAGTCTCCGATGTTTTTCATTTCTACAAAGTAACCGATCTTAAAAATTCAATTGCAAGTACCTGGACAAACATGCAAAAAATCATATATTATATCATGTCTACCAACAATGCCAAATTGCCAATGAGCTCACTGGTAACATTCAAAACTAGCTTGAGTGGGATATTGAGTTCAATTCACAGCGGATCAAGGTTGTGCTTCTCAAAATTTTCATCACTTAATTTTTCTTTTCTTTTGAGAATTTATTCTCTAATATTATTCCCATCATCTTCAAGAAAACATATTACCAAAGTTGATGTTCTATTAAAAACTCGAGGATATGATTAAAAAGAAAAATCAATCTTCATTGGGGTTTCATCCTATATATAGGTGTTCAAGACTTCTTAGGGTTTGGGAGTTAGATTGGCTGTGGACGTGGACTAAAGTGTTGTCGATGCAGAATCAAAACTTGGAAGCCCAATAACTTGGGTAAGCCATGACCATACTTGAACCAAAAGAGCCCATGTGATGTCCAAGGTTTACCTTTTAAGATTGCAATTTGAAGCATGTTACAAATTAGAGTCACAACTACATTTGTAATTGTGCCAAACCAGATCATGAAACTAAATTATTCTCACCCTTGGTAATTTTATGCAGGGTCGATGTACATTGTTTTTTTTTTTTTTTTTTTTTGGGTGAAAACGTTGTCTATCATTTTAGTTAGCGGGATTTGTTTTTTAAATCTATTCTATACTAAGTTTGGAAAAGGGAAAAAGAAGCTCTAAGTTTAGAGCCTAGATTAAATATTGTTCTCTAGGCTGTAATCAAGCTGATCTTTGAAATTTCGAGACCAACTCGTTTATTTGAACTCCTAATAGGGCCAAGTTAAGAAAAACTTGTCCGAAATCGGTTTGCTGGAAGCTTAGCAAAGCTTGAGCTTGTTAAAAACGCATTTCGGGTCAAGCCAGGTACTCAATAGGTTCGACTTGACTTGGGGTCGTGTGCTAAGCCAAGTCAAACTCAAGCTTGAGTTGGGTCAAAAAGTCCATTCAAACCATTATCGAGTAGTTCGGCTCGACTCAGAATAGACAAACAAAATACAATTTCTACCAAAAAAAAAAAAAAAAATGTATCTATGCAATTTTTATGCACAACCACTGTGATGTGCCCTTTTCTTATATATTTCTACACGTGTAGCATGCAATGCACGTCCCAATCAATTAGATTTTTTTTTTTTTTTTTAAATAAAGAAAGGGAAATAATTAATTGATGATGCAAAAGATTGGCTCGGCTTAACACTCATATCGAGTTAAGTCAAGCCAAGCCTATTGAGTATTTGGCTTGATTCAAAATGAAAAACTTGAGCTTGGCTAAGCCTCTAGCTAGCAAAGTTTGGACAAGCATTTCTTATAGCCTCCTCGAGCTCGTGCTTAGGTCGATTAAGAGTTCGAATAAACAGCCAATCTCAGAATCCCAAAGCTCAACTCAATTACAACCTAAATCGCTTCTTTCTCATTGTAAGACATTCTTACATGGATCATTATAAATTTGAATCAAAGATTTCAAATTCTTATTGATGTTGATTGCGTGGCGCAAATAAATTGTATTCTCGCAATTGCAGAAAAATCAAAATAAGAAGGCACCAAAGTTCATTTGAATGGCCCTGGCCCGTTTAAATAGGGTTCCAAAAAATGTATAAGCCAAAGTTTCGGTAGATAATTCATCAACATGTGTGAGTCGTATATTAAATTATTATTTATTTTAAAAGTTTAAACTTATGGGATAAATGTTTGTTCATTATGGCATAAGAACAAAAGTTTTGAGTTTAACTTTGTCTCTGTTAATTGACCACTCACTTATTAAGGAGTTTGGTTCCACATATGAGCGGGAGTATTATTATATTAATTAAATGACTAAATTAATCATTTCTTATAAGCTTAAGTTTTTAGGGAAAAATGGTTATTTACCATGGTATCATTCGAACACTATCTCTATCATTCACTTCATATTTCAATTAAATATTTTATGTGTTAGAAGCACCCATACGTAAAAGGACACAAATTTCCTCCAAACTAATTTCAAGAAATTTTCATTTAACCTACTCTAATAAGTGACAAGTATCATTTAACATCTTTGAATTTATAAAAAATTAATGTTTGGATTCCTAGGTTAGTTTTTTTTTTTTTTTAATTTTTAATTTTTAATTTTTATTTTTTATTCAAGTTCCTAGGTTAGTTGAATGTCAATAAATAACTCTTAAGAATATTAAAAAAAAAAAAAAAAGTGAGAGATGACATGACACTTATTAAAATATAAAACTGGTCTGGAGAAAATTTTTATCCTACGTAAAATATTTAATTAAAATACGAGGTAAATTAATGTAACGTCACAAGTCTCTCTCTTTCATATAAATTTGAGCCCACTTGCCTATAATTGTCATAGAAATTAGATGGGAAAAAAACACTCTCTTTCAAATTATTGGCAGGTCTTTCGGGTTTTATTTATTTTTCATTTATGCGTGTGCTCGATCATTCCTTTTTTTAAGTGGGAAAAACACTCTCTTTCAAATTATTGGAAGGTCGGATTAAAAAAAAATAATGATTGGCAGGTCTATGGGTTTTTTCTTTTTCTTTTTAATTTATGCATGTGCTCAATCATTGAAGGGGTTATATATAGAGAAATGATGAGTGCCAATATTTTGTTCATATTTTTTTTATTTTATGATTTGTGAATTTATATGGATCCTACATAAATCAATGATGAACCCCACAAATATATTAATTAATTTATTAGATTTATATAAAAATATAAAAAATATATATATGAACAAATGATTAACACCAATCATTTCTTATATATATATATATATATATATATATATATATACTGATCTGTGTTTAAGTGTACATATATCACTGCAAGGGTTGAACATCCATGGTGACGTAATAGACATATAAGCAACTTTGATAGTGATTTGTATTGGAATATTATAGGAATATTATCCAAATTAACTCCCCCTAATTCTATTTCTAAAGCCTTGTCGATCTGACTAGAAGACCGTGGCAACTGGATAAGTGCTACACCAAACATTTATTTATTTAATTAATGCCGCTACTTCCTCCACATCATGTGCTAATCTACTCCACCTCAGCTTTGACCCCGTCTTATGTGTACCTTCCCTAGATACACATTTTGCCAACTGTCATGTCTACCCTATCTTCTGATCACACACTTTTGGGAACAATTATTGTAGAAATCATTCAGATTTTGCCTATTTTCAAATCCTTATTTAAGGTTTACAAATTAACAGATCGTTGTTTATATTTTTCAAGTTGTTTTTCGTTTTAAAAAAAAAACAAAACAAAACAAAATGGTGGCTGCCGAGCCACTCACTCGAGTTTGAGTGTTTCGATTATAATACAATTTCACATATTTATATCATAATTTTTTTTACAAAATTTAATCTTTAATTTTGAGTTTAAAACATAAATATAGATTTGAAAATTATGAAGCCATATGAATGATAGATATCAAAATTTTTGAAACATTTACACCTTTGAATAAAATTATAAAAGGATAAGAGTAATGCTAGAGACTATCTTTTTTTTTTTTTTTTTTTTTATCTTCTTAAAAATAAAATAAAAAACCACATTAACTTTAAGAGAATAAAAAGATGGTTCTTAACATTACTCAAGGGGTAATTCACAGCAAAAATAATCTTATGCTAGTAATAATCCATTAAACCCAAAGTAGTTAAATTATTAAATCCCACCATCCTATATTATTTTTGCTGAAATGTATTCATCAAATATATATATATATATATATATATATATATATATATATATATATATAGTGATGTCTTGCCAAACTTGATCTGTACAAATTTGGAACATATGCGGCGCCAGGAATGTGCATTTTGTCTCTGACTCTCTGTAGTCTGTACATAAGAGCAATAGATTATAAGCGAATCCTATTTGTCTTTTTCTTCTTCGATTGTATTTATATGCCAACAGAGCCTTCTAACTTGTGAAAACCTTCCACATAGATCTCCTCATCACCTTAATGGCCTCCGAGCTCTCTGTGATTCTCCCTCGCGTTCTCATCGTCTCTAGACGCAGCCTTCGCAAGAACAAGTTCGTAGATTTTGTGGGTACGTTCGTTAGATCTCTTCCAATAATTGAACTTTCACAGCCATATTAATTCTTTCTTCTTCTTATTGTTTAATTGGGTAATTACTAAAAGTTGTGTGTATGCATGTAAATCTCAGGTGAATACCATCTTGATCTTATAGTAGGCTATGGTGCAGTACCGGTGATTGTTCCCCGTGTTAATGGGGTTCATATGTTATTAGATAGCTTTGAGCCCATCCATGGCGTTCTTCTCTGTGAAGGAGAGGACATTGATCCGTCTCTATATGAGGAGGAATCCTCTGCTCTTCCCCCAGAAGAGCTGGAAGAAATCAAGAGGCTTCATTCCAGCGATACTGCTATTGATAAAGAAAAGGATACGATCGAGTTGAGGCTTGCAAAGCTTTGCCTGGAAAGGAACATCCCCTACTTGGGAATCTGCAGGGGTTCCCAGGTACTAAATGTTGCATGTGGGGGTACCCTTTTCCAAGACATAGAGAAAGAAGTATCAAAGAATTGCCCAGAAGGGCAGAGAGTGAAGCACATTGATTATGATAATTATGATGGGCATAGGCATGTGGTTAAGGTGGTGGAGAACACCCCCTTGAACCAATGGTTCAAGGATTCTTTGGAGGAAGGGAAAATGGAGATTTCAGTTAATAGTTATCATCACCAAGGGATTAAGAGATTGGCCCAGCGCTTTGTACCAATGGCATTTGCGCCTGATGGTCTAATTGAAGGGTTTTATGACCCGGATGCTTATAATCCTGAAGAGGGTAAATTTATTATGGGACTCCAGTTTCATCCTGAGAGAATGAGGTGGTCGGATTCTGAACAATTTGATTATCCAGGATGTCCATCTGCTTACCAGGTTTCATTGTGATTTGATATATATATATATATATATATATATGAACAATCTTTAGATTGTTCTTTCTCTTCTTTTTTTTCTTTTTGTTGTTGGAATAACCATGGAAATTGTGCAGGAATTTGTGAAGGCGGTTATTGCTTACCAGAAAAAGGTTAACATCACAACATCAGTGCCAAAGCACCAAAAGCTCGATCAAGAAATGTTGGAGAAGAAAAGGAAAAGTATCGTTCGTAGTTTCTCAATTGCAAGGAATATATACACAACTGGCCGTGAGATGGCTCCCTGGAAAGAATCTGAACTCGAAGCTGGAGCAGAATTTCTTGAGGTATTAATTTACAGTGAAAAAGATCGAAGTGTTTGATATTTTCTGTTCTTTTTTTTTTTTCAAACTTCTTTTTGGGGGTTTAATTGCTTTTAATTTGTTTCGATCCGAGTTGCAGTCAAACACAGCAATGAGTTTGCAACAAGAGAATAGGTTGAAGCAGATGGGTGCAACAGTGAGGAATGCAGGCTCCTACATAGAGAGATTGAAGTTGAATGGGGAGAAAGAAAAGATGGCAAGGAGTGTGATGGTGAAAATGTCGGTAGAACAGTTGTCTGATATGATGTCTTTCTACCACATGATGAGGCAGATATGTTCAGAAGTGTTGGAAAGGAAGCTAAATGGCATTGTCAATGACGTTCCTTCTTGAGCTTTTTCCCTTTCCCCTGCTTTTTGGGTGTCTTTCCATGTTAAAAGGGTGATCCACTCTTTTTGGGAATCATATGAATATTATTGGTGTACCTATGGACTTGTACTTGCCTCTCGTTTCTTTCTATAAAAGAGAAAAATATGTTTGTTTTTTTCCCCTTTCCTCCATGAATTGAGAGCTAAAATCCATAGCATAAGTTCTCAACCTTTCCTTTCCTGTTTGTTTATGTAAAGGCTGCTGAAGATTTATTTAGTAGCCCAAACATCTATAATGTAAGGATCCGGATCCCCTCCTATTATGAGAAAATATGAGTTTCTCATATTTTTTATCCTAAGCGTCAGTTGCATCCAAGGGTTTCAGTGGATGCCCACGTGTCCACTTATATCAAAACAAAAAAAACAAATACAAACACACTTAATTATATCAAATCTGATTAAAAAATTAATTAATTCTTTTTAAAAAAATAAAATTAAAAAACAAAAACAATTTTGCTTAGGGGATTGTAATTTACGGCAAAAAGTTGTTTTGAGAAACTTCACTTACTTTCTGATTATCATCCATTTTGTAATGTTTTTCTAAAGTTCAAAATCTCTCAATTTAGTATATCAAACTTTTAATTTTTTTTTCAATGTTCCTGCTTCCTTAAGATTTTCCGTTAAAGCCCAACAAAATTTTCAAAATATCCCTTTTTTAAAAATATATATATATATATATATATTTAAAATTTTTGCAAAGATTAAGGCATGAGTATTTTGCAAAGACCATTAAATTCGAATTAACGCCTTAATATTTGCAATTGTTTTTTTTTTTCTTCACTAAAACAAATGGAGGTATTTTGAGAATTTTAACACCCAAGTTAGGAGTTAACAAAAAATCCTAACGGAAGGGTGACATTGAAAACAATTGAAAGATTCATACACTAAATTGAGAGAAATTAAACTTTATGAGAGATATTGCAAAAGTGGTGACAATTTAGAAGATTAAGTTTTTTTTTTTTTTGGTTAAGTACCTGGGTTTACAGATTTTTATTTTTTCCCACCTATGGCTCAAATCCTATCATAAATGGTATCCGGCTTACGAATCATAAATGGTATCCGAATTACGAGAAAATACCAACTTAGTACCTCATATTATTTAACCTTTTTTTTTTAAACTGATGATCTTTCCTATTCAGATTAAATCGGAATGGAGGGGTTACGTAATTGTGAAATTTGTCAGGCTGATTTCGAGTGCAGGTTGGGCTGTGGGCTTGAATTGCTTGTGGGATCTACAGACGGATTGGGTCCAACTGAGGTTGCAAAGGAAATAGATCCGATGTGGACAAAGTTGTCCTCCAAACTAGGTTGAAAATTTTTTTTTCAATCTAGTTTATAAAAGTGATATGTGTCTCTTTTTTTACTAACATTTGACATGCACATTAGTTTTTAATAAAATTTATTCCAACTTTGTCCCTATTATTATAAAAACATGTGCATCTCACATGTTTAAGGGACACATGTTACTTTAATAAACTAGGTTAAAAAAAATTCCTCTGACCCAGTGAAAAACTTTTTCCAGACGAGAATATCAAACGAAAAATACCCAACTCTATTTTGCGAGCTACTACACGTTCAATTAAAGTTACCTAACTTTGCCGTATAATTTACAACGCAGTGTAATGAATGCAAACTTGATAGTTAGGTCAAGCTAATTTTCAGCACTCTTTGGTCTTTTGGGTTTTGCCCGCTGGTTTTAGGTGGTTTACGTTAAATGAGCAGATTCTCCTTCACTTTCATACTCCTAACCATTAAATATTCATGCAATATGTGCTATGCTATTAAAAGAATCACATCCGTCATGATTTCGTTTTTTATTTCCTGTTTTTCTGTTTAATTTACAATACTTAATCAACTAAATTTATTCGATCCTAGCTACTTAATTTCATAAACATATTTCATTTTAGCTTGCAGTGAAAATCTTGTATCTTTAATAGCGTTTGCTGGTAGTTTGTAGTAATTACTCATACGACAAATGAAGTAGTTGGGTGTTGTAGTCAATTACGTGTAGATTAAGACAAGAAGACTTCCGAAGCCTTCCACTTTCTCAATTGTCGTCTTCCCCACTAGTACTGCCCGATGGTCACTCATATCTGTTTCCTGTATTTTCCTTAATACAAAAGATAATTATCCTACCAACCTTAATTATTCCTCTCGATCAGGAAATGGATTCCTGGCTTCTCTCGCCGTCTCCTTTTCTTATTTCTTTCTATTTCTTATTCTTTGTAACTTTTGTCGGGATTCCAGGATCTCTATGCGATGATGATATCGACCCGACAAGCTGTGGCAAAAAGTTCAACTGCGGAGAGATCAAAAACATCGGGTTTCCTTTCTGGGAAGATACCCGACCCACTAATTGTGGGTCTCCTGGATTGAAGCTCCACTGCGAGGGAAGTGTTACTACCATGGAGATTATGAAAGTGACATACCGCGTGCTAGATGTCAATCTCACAAACCAAATACTCAAAATTTCAAGAGAGGATTTCTTGACTGGAATTTGTTCGCTGCCGCCGGAATTAGTGGATACCACTCTCGACCCCACACTTTTCCATTTTCGCCCCGGTTACCAGAATATTACATTAGACTACGGTTGTCCCTCTTCTTTGTTACCTTTCCTTGGACACTTCACTTGCGAAGTAAGTGGGGATGTGCTCATGGAGTTGGGAGCTCAGGGGCCTAAGGAATGTAATGGAAGCGTGGTTGTCCCAGTTCCTAATCTTCTCCCCCCAGATGTATTCTTTTCTTCGGAAATATTGGAGCAAGTCATTAGAGAAGGATTCGAGGTGGAATGGAAGGTGGATACTGCAGCGTACGCGTGTCCAACATGCATTTTATCACCATCAAAATCAGGTACGTGTTAGATCAAGTTTAAATTGATAAAAAATAATTTAGAGAAAATGACTAAAAAAATAATGAATTTAATTATTTAATAGCTTTTTTAATTTATGTGCATCCTCACACTTTTCTTTACAGCAGAAACCGTCAAAGCACTAAATTTTTTAGTAAATCTGTGTGTTTTATTTTTTATTTTTAGCTGAGCCTTGGGGAAATATCCTTTCCACCAAAAAAACCCAGTGACCTGAAACTGTTGTTAACTTTCGGTAAAACAAACCAGTTAAGCTAAGAAATAAGTAGCCACTATTGAGTGCTGAGCTTTTTAATTAGGGGAGAATAATTAATTAATTAGCGTTCCTTTAGCTTTTTGACTTATTGGGTTCCAAGTGGGACCAAAAATAGACAACAAAAGTAGGTTGGCCTCTAATCTAATCTAGCGGTTTCCACTTTCCATATATGTTTCTAGCTACTATTTACTAAAATATATTAATAGAATATACGAGAAATTTCATTGTATGATCAGTAGAAAGGATGAGTACAATCCTGAATATTTTACTTATGCACAAAGTAGTAATTAACCATTGGATTTAACTTCAATGTGGATGGGCCTCGAAACCCAACTTTTGCAGCCACCAATCACCAACTGTCACATAAGTAAAATGCACAAAACTATCATACATCCTAAAACACTAAATTTTTCCTTATTTCTCCTTCTTCCTTTTATTTCTTCTTCTTTTCCATTTCTTCCCTCCTGCCGACAACCTCTCCCATTTCTTTTCATTTAACAGAGAAAGAATGAACCTTCCATTTAACGGTCATCTTCTCCAACGTTAGGGTGATAAAATCCCTTAAAGGTTAACGTTCCACCTCTAGGTTTTAGATTTGAATCCAAAAACGAGTTTTGTGGAATTAAAAATGAGTTTTGAGGCATTAGAAACGATTTTTGAGACATTAGAAACTGATTTTGGGCATTAGAAATGGGTTTTTCAGGCTGGGTTTTGTGGGGTTTCTGACGGGTTCTTGTGGGTCTGGTCGTGGGTCTCGCCAAACCCACACTGGAGTCTTGCCAAACCCAAACCCCGGCGTGGGTCTAGCGTGCGTCGGGCAGCTTGGATTTTTTTTTTTTGATCCGGTGCTTTTGTTCTAAGTTTTATTTTTTGCATTTTTCTTGAATGGATGAAGTGTCACAAGGAGGTTGGATGTTGCAAAACACCACTTTTAAGGTCTGACCGCATGATAGGAGCTCTCTTAACCATTATAATTTCATTACTATCATTTTTCAGTTATTCATTGATGTAATTAATTTTCATGTATTGGTGATTATTTTTGAAGTCTTTCGTAGTTCCTTATAATATCTCCCTAAGCTCAGTAGTTTTTTTTTTTTTTTTTCCTTAATTGAGATTACCCCTATAACATACTCCAAAAATTTTGGCCATATTTTTCCCTCTTAGAAGTAGAGCCAAACCAGATTTCCACTGAAATATTAACCACCCACTTAGGAGGATTTAAAAGGAACATGAGTAACACGTACGGGATTGATCTTTTTGAGTCTTACCTTGTTGTTGGTTGACCTTGATCTTTTTTTTTTTTTTTTATTTAATATATGTTTAAGATGACGTGGATTGTGTTGTATTAGAGGCTTATAAGTAAAAATAATAAATAAAAAAAAATTGCAGTTTAGGTGAGTTTTTTTTGTTTGTAGGGCGGCTCCTATGTTTGACTGAGCAATAGTTTAAAACTGATTTCAGACCTTCCTAAGATATGAGTTCTATAACATGGCAAGAACAACTAGATGCCGTGTTAGGGAATCGTTAGAAATATTAAGCACTGTCGTTTTGTTGGACTTTGTCACCTAATTGCTGGTAAAGTTCCAAATAGAAGCATCTCTTTGAAAAATGTCACCCTCCCAAACCCCAACTTCGTCAAAGCCCACCAGCTCCATTATGATGCAATTCATAAGAATTATTTAAAAGCATATCATCTTCCCCTTCTCCCTTTTCTAATCTCATAACTTGCAATCACTTACTCTCTCATTCTTCCATCGAGATGCATCCCAATCTCTTCCCAACCATCGCTCTGTCGATGGTGATAACAACCTTGTGCTTGATCCACTTCCCATCATCTTCGTACGCAGATGATGAGCAATACCTAAACTGCAGCCAACCATTTGATTGTGCGGGCATTGAGGGCCTCAGTTATCCTTTCTGGGGATCAAATAGGCCAAGCTATTGTGGCCACCCCTCTTTTGAGTTAAACTGTAGCAGTAACGCTCCACTCATCAAAATCACCTTCATGAATTATCGAGTCCTTCAAGTCAATAACGTGTCGCAGACTCTCCAGGTTGCTAGAGAGGATTACTGGAACACCCTTTGTCCTTCTACAATTGTTAATACGACTATCGATTCCATCGTCTTTGGTTATGCTTCAGCTGTGGCGAACCTGACGCTCTACTATGATTGCCCTACTTCTCCTGTTACAATTTCGATGACCGATATTACTCAGTTTGATTGCTCCATAAACGGAAGCGATGCTAACAACTACTATTCTAACAATACCATTGCGAACTCGATTGATAGCTCATTTGGGTCATGCGCCTACAACGTTAAAGTTCCAGTTCTGCAATCGCAACCTGGGAGCGGCAATTCAAGTGCACTGAAAGAAGCTATCGATGGCGGCTTCATATTGGGCTGGAACGCATATAACAGTTTGTGTGATGGATGTAAAGCGACCGGTGGACAGTGTGGGTACAACACAAGCACGAGCGAATTCGCTTGCCATTGTGCAAATGGAACTTTCCCATCCACTTGTCCGTTAACAGCAACAGGTAAGTCTTTTGCTGTTTTTCTTGCATGTTTGTGTAGATGCTTGGTTGCTAGCATGCAGATCGGTATCTCCTTTTGCTTAAGCACGGCCACTTTAATGGAGAAAAAAAGGCTCATCGATTTGCAGCTAACATAGTTTTCTTTGACTCTGGTTTAGGATAAATTATTTAGGAAAAACTCCCAACTTGCTTTCGGGCATATATGCGTCATCCATCCTATATATGAACATGATAAATAATTAAATATTATATTAGAAACATGCAGATATTGGGGTAATTTTTCGTTGATTAGTAAGTGTTTTGAGGGAGGATCAATAGGAGGCATAATTTTCCATGAGGCTTGGCATCAGAAAAAATTTAGGTT
Source organism: Corylus avellana (assembly GCF_901000735.1). Classification (NCBI taxonomy): domain Eukaryota; kingdom Viridiplantae; phylum Streptophyta; class Magnoliopsida; order Fagales; family Betulaceae; genus Corylus; species Corylus avellana. The sequence continues at coordinate 29,422,510 of NC_081545.1, read as the reverse complement.
GGTCAAAGATGGACTGATTCTTGGATTTTCAATATGAAATTTATGGATGATTAAGGATTTCGATCCAATTAGTTAGGAGTTAGGTGGGATCAAAGGCTATGGAACCAAGCCAGAGTTGATTCCTCTTATCATTTGTTATAAAAAAAAGAAGCTGAATGCCCTACAGGCAAGAAGAGGTATTGGAGTAGAAAAAAGAAAAGGCGATCGAATTTCTTGCATGGCGTGTATCATGCACGGCATACTTTTTAAGTTAATTCGTAGTAGGTAGATTGAATTCACACCGGCAACCAATGATCGTAGGGGTGGTTACCAGCGTGGGCTGCAGGGCCCAATGGGACCGGCTAAAGACAATTATTTATGGTTTGTTAAAAACAGGGGAAGACTTGAACAGTGAGCCAATTAATTGAGAGTAATAATATAAAGAAGATAATTATACTAAATTTGAAAACAATTAATTTAAGCCCTTTTTTTTTTTGCCTTTTCAATTTTTTTTTTATTATTTTTTTTTATTTTAGATTTGATTGATTGCACAACATTGGCCAAATTCGGTTAGAGAAATATTTAGTTTAGTATATACCTACTTAGAAAAATAAATATTCTTCAAATAGAGAGAGAGAGACAGAATCACATTTTTCAAAGAACATTATTCACATATTTTTTTATGCATACCACATATGTATGTCTATCATCTATATCATCAACACATAACGTTAATCTAAAATCAACAGTATAAAGAAAAAGTATATAAAAGATGTGCACATAGAAACCCATTTTTGTATCTTCAAGAGGTAACTTAATCTGTTGAGATTATGTTTAATGAAGCAGATGTCACTAGGTCGAATTCCCTCTCTTTTGTGGAGACATATAAAAGAAAAAAAAATTAAAAAAAAAAAACCATTTTTTTCTAATATTCATTGGTGAATTTAGGTCTTCCGGCTTGTCCAAATCAAAGGCTCTTTCATGCACCTTAATTATGATATGATATTTTATAAAAATATTTTTAAAATAGATATTAAATATTATTTTCAGGTCAAATAATTGAGATTTCTTTTGTTCAATATTCCTTATTATTTTATAGAATTGAGAAACGTTGATTTAGAAAGAAAAAAATAATAATAAAAGAAAGAAAGAGGAAATAAAAAATCCACAAGGATAGTCAGAATTCTAGACGGCCTCCAATTTCAAAAGCTGGTTCACATACACGTAGGGTCCAAGTCAACCAAAGGAAGCTTTGTTCGAATTAAGCAGTCTCCGGAGGCAGTCCTTACCCACTCCAGCGACCAGCCACCCTATTACCTCATCCATGCCATCTCACTCCTCTAACCCCTCACTTCCACTCCTCTCTGATGTCCCCAATCGCCTTCCCTCCGGCGATCTTCGTCTCCGTCCTCCTCTTCTTCTCCGTCGCCGTCACAACGACGTCGTTATCTTCCGATGACTCCTCCACCCTCTCTTTCAAATGCGCCCAGACTCTCGACTGTGGCCCTTTCAAGAATCTCTCCTACCCATTCACCGACACGACCCACCCGGACAACTGCGGTACGCCTGAGTTCCGACTCTCCTGCGACGACGACTCGCCCAATTTGACCACCGCGTCGCTGAGTTACCGAGTCCTCCGGCTCGACCAGGCCGCCAGAACCATGACCCTCGCCCGCTCCGACCTCTGGAACACCACGTGCCCAAAGCAATACACCAATTCCACTCTGGAGCCCTCTGGGTTCACGTACGCTACTGACAATGAGGACCTCACCATCTTCTACGGTTGCTCTTGCTCCTCTAGTGGTCTCCGTCAGCCCGCGAAGCCTCCTAATCTGTTTTATTGTAGCTTCCTTGGAAATGCGAAGCGGACCGACGCTTATTACCTGACCGGTCCGGTTCCTACCGATCCGATTCTGAGACTTATTGAATGCAACGTCGGTGTCAGCCTGAAAATCCTCAAAACGGCGGCGTTGGAGCTCACAACTTATCGGTTAACGCTTGAGGAGGTTTTGATGGAGGGTTTCAAGGTGAATTATAGCGATGTGTACGGTGATACGTGTGCCAGGTGTCTGGTTTTTGGTGCGCAATGTGGGTTGATTCGAAGTCGGGCAAACCCATTTGCCTTTGTGGCAATCGGACGTGTTCGGCGCCAGGTATTCGACCTTTTTTTCTCGACAAAAATTGCGGTTTTGTTTGAGGATGATGGTGGAGAACTGGAAATGAAATTCTGAAAATCGGTAATTTTGGTAGGCTAATCAGGACGTTGCTTTTGTGATGGAAACGGTAGAAATGGTAAAAAGTATTTTGGAACAAAAATGTCTTTGTTACGTTTGGTTTGTCCGATAGCCTTTAAAAGTCTTTACACTCGATTTGTCGCCTGCTTTCTTCCCCCATTGACACCTGTTTGTTCCCTGGCCTCAATGGCTTCAAATCGAGGGAAAATATCGGTTTCAAAAAGCAGTAAATTAGATTAAATGTTGGTCTTAAATTAGACCTTGACTATTTGTGTATGGATTATGGATATGCTGATTAAAGATGTTCCTCTATAAAATATCTTTTCGTGCTCATTGGACTGACACTTCTGTATCTTTCGACTATTGCAGACAGTAAAGGTTCTAATAAGGCAGGCCTTGTCATAGGTAATGTTTTATGGCGTTACAAACTTACAACCATTGTGCATCTTTTCGTTGAGTTGGGTATTAATGTATTATAGAGAAGAAAAATTATCCAACTTTTGTTTCGTGTCTTCAGGCGTTGCCGTAGGAACGGTGGGCATTGCTGCCGTATTTCTAGGTTGTTTGGTCTTTGCCGTCAGACAGCGGAGGGAAAAACTTGCCAATGAATCTCAAAGCAAAGACCTGCCCACACCTCCTTCAAGCAAAGCCTTTCCAGTTTCTTCAACTAATTTCTCTCGAAGCACCCCCCCATCTTATCCCTCCTCGAAGTTGGATCTTGAAAGGGGAAGCACGTACTTCGGAGCTCATATCTTCAGCTATGAAGAACTGGAAGAAGCCACTAACCGTTTTGACCCTTCTAGACAACTTGGAGATGGAGGCTTTGGCACTGTTTACTATGGTAGGATTATAACTTACGTTATATGTATACTTTTTTGTAGTTTTTTCCAGAAGGATTGTCCTCTTAATCATTTTAATCATTTGCAGGCGAGCTGCATGATGGGCGTGTAGTTGCAGTGAAGCGCCTATACGAAAACAATTTCAAACGCGTTGAGCAGTTCATGACTGAAGTCGAGATCCTAACTCGCTTACGGCACCCAAATCTTGTGCTGCTCCACGGCTGCACCTCAAAACGTAGCCAAGAACTTCTCCTTGTTTACGAATACATTTCTAATGGAACTGTCTCTGATCATCTCAACGGAAACCGGTCGAGTTCCGCTTTAATGACTTGGCCAGTTCGGTTGAGCATAGCCATAGAGTCAGCCGAGGCACTGGCCTACCTCCATGAATCGGATGTTATCCATCGCGATGTCAAAACCACCAATATTCTCCTGGATGATAAGTTCCGTGTGAAAGTGTCTGATTTTGGTTTGTCACGGTTGTTCCCAACGGATGTCACGCATGTGTCAACTGCTCCACAAGGAACACCTGGGTATGTTGATCCAGAGTATTACCAGTGCTACCAGCTCACTGACAAAAGCGACGTTTATAGCTTTGGAGTGGTGTTGGTCGAGCTTATATCGTCGTTGCCGGCTGTGGACACCAATAGACACCGGCACGATATAAACCTGGCCAACATGGCAATCAACAAGATTCAGAATCACGCATTGCACGAGTTGGTCGATCCGTCTCTTGGGTTCGAAAAGGATTACGATGTAAGGATGATGACGACGTCAGTGGCAGAACTGGCTTTTCGGTGTTTGCAGCGGGAGAGGGAAATGAGGCCTAGCATGGATGAAGTGGTGGAAGTTTTGAGAGGAATCAAGAACGAAGAGATTGGAGTACAGAAAGCAGAAGTGGTGGATATTAGTGCAGATGATGTCGGGCTTTTGAAGAACATTCCTCCCCCGCTTTCACCAGATTCATCTGTGAAACGGGCTAGCAGCTCTACTACACCCAATTCCTTCTAGCGCTTGAGATTTCCCCCAACTCTACAGTAGATGGTAAATTTAGATCTCTTCCAATAATTGAACTTTCACAGCCATATTAATTCTTTCTACTTCTTATTGTTTGATTGGGTAATTACTAAAAGCTGTGTGTATGCATGTAAATCTCAGGTGAATACCATCTTGATCTTATAGTAGGCTATGGTGCAGTACCGGTGATTGTTCCCCGGGTTAATGGGGTTCATATGTTATTAGATAGCTTTGAGCCCATCCATGGCGTTCTTCTCTGTGATGGAGAGGACATTGATCCGTCTCTCTATGAGGAGGAATCCTCTGCTCTTCCCCCAGAAGAGCTGGAAGAAATCAGGAGGCTTCATTCCAGCGATACTGCTATTGATAAAGAAAAGGATACGATCGAGTTGAGGCTTGCAAAGCTTTGCCAAGAAAGGAACATCCCCTACTTGGGAATCTGCAGGGGTTCCCAGGTACTAAATGTTGCATGTGGGGGTACCCTTTTCCAAGACATAGAGAAAGAAGTATCAAAGAATTGCCCCGAAGGGCAGAGAGTGAAGCACATTGATTATGATAATTATGATGGGCATAGGCTTGTGGTTAAGGTGGTGGAGAACACCCCCTTGAACCATTGGTTCAAGGATTCTTTGGAGGAAGGGAAAATGGAGATTTCAGTTAATAGTTATCATCACCAAGGGATTAAGAGATTGGCCCAGCGCTTTGTACCAATGGCATTTGCGCATGATGGTCTAATTGAAGGGTTTTATGATCCGGATTCTTATAATCCTGAAGAGGGTAAATTTATTATGGGACTCCAGTTTCATCCTGAGAGAATGAGGTGGTCGGATTCTGACCAATTTGATTATCCAGGATGCCCATCTGCTTACCAGGTTTCATTGTGATTTCATTTATATGAACAATCTTTAGATTGTTCTTTCTTTTCTTTTTTCTTTTTGTTGTTGGAATAACCATGGAAATTGTGCAGGAATTTGTGAAGGCGGTTATTGCTTACCAGAAAAAGGTTAACATCACAACATCAGTGCCAAAGCACCAAAAGCTCGATCAAGAAATATTGGAGAAGAAAAGGAAAAGTATCATTCGTAGTTTCTCAATTGCAAGGAATATATACACAACTGGCCGTGAGATGGCTCCCTGGAAAGAATCTGAACTCGAAGCTGGAGCAGAATTTCTTGAGGTATTAATTTACAGAGAAAAAGATCGAAGTGTTTGATATTTTCTGTTCTTTTTTTTTTCAAACTTCTTTTTGGGGGTTTAATTGCTTTTAATTTGTTTCGATCCGAGTTGCAGTCAAACACAGCAATGAGTTTGCAACAAGAGAATAGGTTGAAGCAGATGGGTGCAACAGTGAGGAATGCAGGCTCCTACATAGAGAGATTGAAGTTGAATGGGGAGAAAGAAAAGCTGGCAAGGAGTGTGATGGGGAAAATGTCGGTAGAACAGTTGTCTGATATGATGTCTTTCTACCACATGATGGGGCAGATATGTTCAGAAGTGTTGGAAAGAAAGCTAAATGGCATCGTCAATGACCTTGCTTCTTGACCTTTTCCCTTTCCCCTGCTTTTTGGGTGTCTTTCCATGTTAAAAGGGTGATCCACTCTTTTTGGGAATCATATGAATATTATTGGTGTACCTATGGACTTGTACTTGCCTCTCGTTTCTTTCTATATAAGAGAAAAATATGTTTGTTTTTTTCCCCTTTCCTCCATGAATTGAGAGCTAAAATCCATAGCATAAGTTCTCAACCTTATGTAAAGGCTGCTGAAGATTTATTTAGTAGCCCAAACATTTATAATGTAAGGATCCGGATCCCCTCATATTATGAGAAAATATGAGTTTCTCATATTTTTTATCCTAAGCGTCAGTTGCATCCAAGGTTTCAGTGGATGCCCATGTGTCCACTTGTATCAAAACAAAAAAACATACACAAACACACTTAATTATATCAAATCTGATTAAAAAATTAATTAATTCTTTTTTTAAAAATAAAATTAAAAAACAAAAACAATTTTGCTAAGGGGATTGTACTTATGACAAAAAGTTGTTTTTGAGAAATTTCACTTACTTCCTGAGTTATCATCCATTTTGTAATGTTTTTTTAAAGTTTAAAATCTCTCAATTTAGTATATCGAACTTTTAATTTTTTTCAATGTTCCCGCTTCCTTAAGATTTTCCATTAAAGCCCAATAAAATTTTCAAGATATCCCTTTTCTTTTTTTTTCTTTTTTTAAAAAAAAGGGATATCTTGAAAATTTTATTGAGGCATGAGTATTATTGAGGCATGAGTATTTTGCAAAGACTATTAAATTCGAACTAACGCCTTAATATTTGCAATTATTATTATTTTTTTCACTAAAACAAATGCAGGTATTTTGAGAATTTTAACACCCGAGTTAGGAGTTAACAGAAAATCCTAACGGAAGGGTGACATTGAAAATAATTGAAAGATTCACACACTAAATTGAGAAAAATTAGACTTTAAGAGAGACATTACAAAAGTTGTGATAATTCAGAAGATTAAGTTTTTTTTTTTTTTTTTTTTGGTTAAGTACCTTGGTTTGCAGATTTTTATTTTTTCCCACCTATGGTTCAAATCCTACATAAATGGTATCCGACTTACGAAAAAAGACTAACTTAGTACTTCAGATTATTTAACCCTTTTTTTTTTTTTTTTAAACGGATGATCTTTCCTATTCAGATTAAATCGGAATGGAGGGGTTGTATAATTGTGAAATTTGTCAGGCTGATTTCGCGTGCAAACCAGTTGGGCTGTGGGCTTGAATTGCTTGTGGGATCTAAAGACGGATTGGGTCCAACTGAGGTTGCAAAGGAAATAGGTCTGATGTGGACAAAGTTGTCCTCCAAATTAGGTTAAAGGAGTTTTCTTCAATCTAGTCTACAAAAGTGATATGTGTCTCTTTTTTAATAACATTTGACTTGCACATTAGTTTTTAATAAAATTTATTCAAACTGTCTCTACTATTAAAAAAACATGTGCATCTCACATGTTCAAGGGACATATGTCACTTTAATAGACTAGGTTAAAAGAAATTCTTCCGACCCAGTTCAGAGAAAAACTTTGTCTGGACGAGAATATGAAACGAAAAATACCCAACTCTATTTTGCGAGCAACTACACGTTCAAAGTTACCTAACTTTGCCGTATAATTTACAACGCAGGGTAATGAATGCAAACTTGATAGTTAGGTGAAGCTAATTTTCAGCACTCTTTGGTCTTTTGGGCTGTCCCCGCTGGTTTTAGGTGTTTTACGTTAAATGAGCAGATTCTCCTTCACTTTCATACTCCAAACCATTAAATATTCATTAAATATATGCTATTCTATTAAAAGAATCACATCCGTCATGATTCCGTTTTTATTTCCTGTTTTTCTGTTTAATTTACAATACTTAATCAACTAAATTTATTCGATATATAGCATGATCAACATTTAATTTATATTCTATATATATATTTGATAGCTACTTAATTTCATAATTAAACATATTTTGTTTTAGCTTGCAGTGAAAATCTTGTCTCTTTAATAGCGTTTGCTGGGAAACATAATCATCTTTATTTCGAAGAATATCCAGTTAGTTAAAGTGAAAGGGTATTTGTATTTTTTTATTTTTTGAGTGAAAAAATACTCATTTTTTATAATTAATTAAATATTATCCAGTTCAAATAAAATGAAAAATATCTGATTAATAGTCTCGTAGGAATTACTCATACCACAAATGAAGTAGTTGGGCGTTCTATGCAATTACGTATAGATTAAGTCAACAAGACTTCCGAAGTCTTCCACTTTGCCAATTCTCATCTTCCCCACTAGTACTGCGAGCTCGATAATCACTCATATCTGTTTCCTGTATTTTCCTTTATACAAAAGATAATTATCCTACCCAACCTTAATTATTCCTCTCAGGAAATGGATTCCTGGCTTCTCTCGCCGTCTCCTTTTCTTATTTCTTTCTATTTCTTATTCTTTGTAACTTTCGTCGGGATTCCAGGATCTCTATGCGATGATGATGATGTGGACCTACCAAACTGTAGCAAACTGTTCAACTGCGGAGGGATCAATAACGTCGGGTTTCCTTTCTGGGAAGATACCCGACCCAGTAATTGTGGGTCTCCTGGATTGAAGCTTCACTGCGAGGGAAGTGTTACTACCATAGAGATTATGAACGTGACATACCGCGTGCTAGAGGTCGATCTCAAAACCCAAATACTCAAAATTTCACGAGAGGATTTCTCGACTGGAATTTGTTCGCCGGAATTATTGAATACCACTCTCGACCCCAACCTGTTTGATTTTCACCCCGGTTACCAGAATATTACATTAGCCTACGGTTGTCCCTCTTCTTGGTTACCTTTCCCACACCCTGGACACTTCACTTGCCCCACAAGTGGGGAAGTGCACGTGGAGCTGGGAGCTCATGGGCCTAAGGAATGTAATGGAAGCGTGGTTGTCCCAGTTCGTCTCCGTCTAGATTCATTCATTTTGTCGGAATTGGAGGAAGCCATTAGAGAAGGATTCGATGTGGAATGGAAGGTGGATGCTGCAGCGTTCGCGTGTCCAACATGCAATATTTCCTCACCATCAAAATCAGGTACGTGTTAGATCATACTTATTTTGAAAGTTTAAATTGATTAAAAAAAAACGCAAATGTTGTTAAACCCAGTGAGTGACCTGAAACTGTTGTTAACTTTTGGTAAAACAAACCAGTTAAGCTAAGAAATAAGTAGCCACTACTGAGTACTGACCTTTTTAATTAGGGGAGAATAATTAATTAATTAGCGTTCCTTTAGCTTTTTGACTTATTGGTTCCAAGTGGGACCAAAAATAGACAACAAAATTATGTAGGCCTCTAATCTAATCTAATACGTGGCTTCCACTTTCCATATATGTTTCTAGCTACTATTTACTAAAAAATATTAATAGAATATACGAGAAATTTCATTGTATGAGTAGAAAGGATGAGTACAATCCTGAATATTTTACTTATGCACAAAGTAGTAATTAACCATTGGATTTAACTTCAATGTGGATGGGCCTTAAAACCCAACTTTTGTAGCCCCAATCAACAACTGTCACATAAGTAAAATGCACAAAATTATCCTACAGCCTAAAACACTAAATTTTTTCTTATTTCTTCTTCTTCCTTCCATTTCTTCTTCTTTCCCATTTCTTCAGTCCTGTCGACAACTTTTTCCATTTCTTCTTCTTCCTTCTTCTTCTCATTTAACAGAGAAAGAGTGAACCTTCAATTTAACGGACATCTTCTCCGGCATTAGGGTGATAAAATTTTCTAAGAGTTAACTTTCTACCTCTAGGTTTGATATTTGAATAAAAACGAGTTTTGAGGTATTAAAAACGAATTCTTGGCATTAGAAATGGGTTTCTCAGGCTAGGTTTTATGGGTTTTTTGGCGGGTTCTCATGGGTATGGTTGTGGGTCGTCGGGCAGCTTGGATTTTTTCTTTTTTCTTTTTTCATTTTGATTCGGTGCTTTTGTTCTCAGTTTTATTTTTTGCATTTTTCTTGAATAGATGAAGTGTCACAAGGTGGTTAGATATTGCAAAACACCACTTTTAAGGTCCGGCCGCATGATAGGGGCTCTCTTAACCATTATAATTTCATTACCGATCATTTTTCAGTTATTCATTGAATGATAAATCATTACAAGAAAAGCAGATATAAAGATTCAATATTTAAAAATTGTATCTAAAATAATCCAAGAAGTGATAACAAGACCGAATATAATTTAAGCAGCATGAGCAAATCCAAAATCTTTGTAGCCAGTCAATCATCATTAGTTTCCAATCTAAAGCAAACGAAACTCTCTGTATAAATCAGCTGATAAAAATTTATTAGAAAAATATAGTTAATAGGGAATTAGATTATATTCACAGTGTTCTTCCTGACATAATCGCTAATAAGCAGAAGTATTTTGTCTATAGGAGAATATGCGCCTATGCGGGAGAGGCCTGCAGGAGGTCATGTCTAGAGAATAATTTTTGTCAGGCCTTCATCTGTCATTTGTTAGGAATAATTAGTCAAAACTTAGGAGGCTCAATAGGATAAAGGAAAACTTGAGTAAATAAAAGGTGATGTTTTAAGGCATCTTTTTGGTGGACTTTTTCAAGAGTGGTAAGTTTCTAAGAAGCTACGGGGTATTTGTTTCCAGTCCAAAAGTGTTTTTTCTCTTTATCATTTTTGTTGCACGTTTTTTAAAAGATTCAACGATAATTTTAAAAGTTGAGAGGATGAGAGAAGAACCGAAAAAAAAAATGAATCATTTCTCTCCTTTAAATAGCGGTCAAAAGAATCTCTCAATTTTCCAATTCATTGGAAAATCACAATTCAAAGATGTTGAATGAAATGGTACTTCAAACATAAGATTTCCAAATCGAAATAGAGCTCTCACCACGCCTTAGCGAAATTGGCAATAATTCCTTCGTTCGCATAATTTTATATGATGAAGATGATGATGGGAGTCAGGAGAAAATTTGGTCCTTCCGTGTTTCACAAAAAGGATGTCAGTGCTCGGAGACTTTCAAGGGGTATGATGAAAATTTTAAGTAATTTTGAAATAAGGCTAAAGTCATTAATTATTCTCTAATTTCTATGATTAATTACTCCGTATATATATATATTTGCGTATTAGGTACATGATCACATTGAATAGGTTTACAGATTTCAAAGCACGATGAGAGGTCACATCATTATATTACTTTCGTTCGGTAGGTGAGGCTTAAATGAAATTAAAATGCAGTCCGGGCCCTGTGATTAGGTAGGTGGAATTAATTGGATTGACGGATTAAATGGAAGATGGATGCCACGTCATGTAATTGCACCTGGGTCCGACCAGGCTAGATCAAATTGGGTTCGACCAGCTGAGCAGCCCAGGTTAGGTTGGGTTAGGCCAGCTAACAGTGGGCTGGCTTGGTGGTTTGTTGAGAATGAGCAGGTTAATCGGACCGAAGAAGGCATTTTCTAGTAAATGTCTTGTGTGATACGCCTAGTCTATTTTTTCAATGGAAGATTATTTTAGCTGAGCAATTTAATTGGTGGAGTTGGATGAAGAACCGATTGAAGTTAGAGAAATGGAAAGGCAGTCTGTCCATACTTGAAGTGAAAAGATTCGTGTGTTTAGTCAAACAATAGCTTATCTCATTTAAGAAAATCGTCCTCCATACACAGAAATGCGATTCACCATTTGGCTTTCAAGTCAATACATTCCAAAGTCTGAAGTCTTCTTCTTTAATCACTGGCCTTAATATTGTTTTCCCATCGAGTGATGTCACATAATTATATTTGCCGTTGTTTCCTTGAGACAATCTCAAATACCTCACCTATTCTTCATTTCATCCATCACTTTGATCTCTTTCCCAGAAATGGATTCCTGGCTTTCCTTCTTCATTATGTTGTTGGTTTTCGTCGAGGTTCCGGTGTGTTTATGCTCCTATGATTGGTATACAAGGTGTAGCAGTCGGTTTGACTGCGGGGACATCACTGGCTTGGGTTATCCATTCTGGGGTGATGGCCGGCCCGATGGCTGCGGCAATCCGGATTCAAAGCTCATTTGTACGAAAAATATCACTAGCATCGAAATTATGAACCTGGAATACCGCGTTTTGAGTGCCGATCCTGGCTCCAAAACCCTCAAAATTGTGAGGGACGACTTCTTGGATGGAATTTGTTCACCAGTGTGGGTGAATACCACCCTGGATACAGAGCTTTTTGAATATGGCCCTAGCCACTTTAGCATTACGTTACTCTATGGTTGCCCTTCTTTTCCCAATTTTTATCCACCAATATCCTTTTGCTCCGTTGATGGGACCGCTAATAAAGGCGTTTACATACAAGACCCTACCGTCCCTGGGGTTTGTGCAAAAAGTGTGGTTGTTCCTGTTCTTGCAACTCTTAAGCAAGATATAGGTAATTGGTCAAGAATTGAAGACATCATCAAAGGAGGATTCGATGTGAAGTGGAAGGAGGATCCAGTTTGTATTGCCTGCACCGTGTCTAAGGGGGTTTGTGGATACGACCAGAATACAAATCAAACAACTTGCTACTGCCCAAATCAATCATCAAACGGGTTAAAAATATGTGCTGCCGGAGACACCCAAGTGCCTTCTAGTAAATCAGGTATGTATGTCCCTTATTTTCTACTTTTACCCCAGCCAGCGCCGAGCAGTAGTTGTAATTTCAAGTTGTTTTCTAGCCGGTTTTATGCAATAGCATTACAGTAGGTGATGGCATTCCTGAGCTGAGTTCATGAGATTTTTTGACTATTGACCGAGACCCGATATTTATTTTATTTTATCTTTCACTCTATAGGACTATAGGAGCTCTGCGGGTAACGATAAGTGAGATGTATTCGATAAATTAGGTCCACTAGCATATTTTAGGCCATGCCCTTCTTTCTGATTCGAGTATATATTTGAATCTTCCACCTCCAGTACTCGATTAGACGACTTGCCCATTGAAAACAGATACTACATGTTAACGACTCTCTCGTGTCTGAAGAGGCAAGACAACGTCGTCCTTCTTTCAAGATTAAAATTTTGTCTGAAGGGCTTTCTGGTTGTGGATTGATCCATGATCTTACATTTGGTGTCTGATTGTCATCATGTCTTGTCTTTGGTTAATTTCTTCTCAGTTTGGGGGGTTAGATGGTAAAATGCAAATTTTGAGGTTACCAAGATGCTTCCAATATATATATATTGTAGGCCTTTAATTAATTTGTCTCAAGATTGACTCCTTAAATTTGTGACAGAATTAGCATATTTGACTCCCAAACCCAAAAAAAAAGGGGGATCATGGGGGCACATGGGCATATACAGCAGTGATGTTGGACTTCACAGGTATAGAAAAATGCAGGCAATTAAAAAAGCCCACGTACGAGTTTCAGCTGAATTGAGATTCGATTGAGCCATGAACCAGACAGTTGAGAGAACTTTTGGCTTCTGTTCATACTTCAACTAGCATCCTTGTAATTAATTTTCATGTATTGGTGATTATTTTTGAAGTCCTTCGTAGTTCCTTATATATAATATCTCCCTAAGCTCAATAGTTTTTTCCTTTTTCTGCTTCCCCTTAATTAAGATTACCCCTATAGCATACTCCAAAATTTTTGGGCATATTTTTCCCTCTTAGAAGTAGAGCCAAACCAGATTTCCACTGAAATATTAACCACCCACTTAGGAGGACTTAAAAGGAACATGAGTAACACGGGAGTGATCTTTTGAGTCTTACCTTGTTGTTGGTTGAGTTTGATCTTTATTTATTTATTTAATATATGTTTAAGATGACGTGGATTGTGATGTATTAGAGGCTTAGAAGTAAAAAAATAATTGCAGTTTAGGTGAGTTTTTTTCTTTGCAGGGCGGCTCCGTATGTTTGACTGAGCAATAGTTTAAAACTGATTTCAGACCTTCCTAAGATATGAGTTCTAGAACATGGCAAGAACATCTAGATGCCGCGTTAGGGAATCGTTAGAAATATTAAGCACTGTCGTTTTGTTGGACTTTGTCACCTAATTGTGAATTGACCGTCCCCGGTAAAGTTCCAAATAGAAGCATCTATTTGACAAATTTCACCCCCCAAACCCCAACTTCGTCAAAGCCCACCAGCTCCATTATGATGCAATTCATAAGACTTATTGAAAAGCATATCATCTTCCCCTTCTCCCTTTTATAATCTCATAACTTGCAATCACTTTCTCTCTCGTTCTTCCATCGAGATGCATCCCAATCTCTTCCCAACCATCGCTCTGTCGTTGGTGATAACAGTCTTGTGCTTGATCCACTTCCCATCGTCTTCATACGCAGATGCTGAGCAATACCTAAACTGCAGCAAAACATTTGATTGTGCGGGCATTGTGGACCTCAGTTATCCTTTTTGGGAATCCAATATTAGGCCAAGCTATTGTGGCCACCCTGCTTTTGAGTTAAACTGCAGCGATGGTGTGCCACTCATCAAAATCACCTTCATGAATTACCGAGTCCTTCATGTCGATAACGTGTCGCAGACTCTCCAGGTTGCTAGAGAGGATTATTGGAACACCCTTTGTCCTGCTACGATCGTTAATACGACCATCAATTCCACCGTCTTTGGTTACGCTTCAGCTACGGTGAACCTGACGCTCTACTATGATTGCCCTAGTATTCCTACTTCTCCTCTTACAATTCCGCCGGCCGATACTACTCAGTTTGATTGCTCCATAAACGGAAGCGATGCTAACAACTACTATTCTAACAATACCATTGCGAACTTGATTGGTAGCTCATTTGGGTCATGCGCCTACAACGTTAAAGTTCCAGTTCTACAATCTCAACCTGGGAGCGGCAATTTAAGTGCACTGGAAGAAGCTATCGATGGCGGCTTCATATTGGGGTGGAACGCAAATAACAGTTTGTGTGATGGATGTAAAGCGACCGGTGGACAGTGTGGGTACAACACAAGTACGAGCGAATTCGCTTGCCATTGTGCAAATGGAACTTTCCCATCCACTTGTGCATTAACAGCAACAGGTAAGTCTTTTGCTGTTTTTCTTGCTTCATTTCTTGCATGTTTGTTTAGGTGCTCGGTTGCTAGCATGCAGATCGGTATCTCCTTTTGCTTAAGCATGGAGAAAAAAAGGCTCCTCGATCTGCAGCTAACATACTTTTCTTTGACTCTGGTTTAGGATAAATCATTTAGGAAAAACTCCCAACTTGCTTTCGGGCATATATGCGTCATCCATCCTATACATGAACATGATAAATATTATATTAGAAACATGCAGATATTGGGGTAATTTTTCGTTGATTAGTAATTGTTTTGAGGGAGGATCAATAGGAGGCATAACTTTACAAGTCCATGAGGCTTGGCATCAGAAAAATTTAGGCTGGTCAACGATGGACCGATTCTTGGATTTTCAATATGAAATTTATGGACGATTAAGGATTTCGATCCAATTAGTTAGGAGTTAGGTGGGATCAAAGGCTATGGAACCAAGCCAGAGTTGATTCCTCTTATCATTTGTTAGAAAAAAAGAAGCTGAATGCCCTACAGGCAAGAAGAGGTATTGGAGTAGAAAAAGAAAAAAGAAAAAAGAAAAGGCGATCGAATTTCTTGCATGGCGTGTATCATGCACGGCATACTTTTTAAGTTAATTCGTAGTAGGTAGATTGAATTCACACCGGCAACCAATGATCGTAGGGGTGGTTACCAGCGTGGGCTGCAGGGCCCAATGGGACCGGCTTAAGACAATTATATATTTATGGTTTGTTAAAAACAGGGGAAGACTAGAATAGTGAGAAAACAAGATAATTATACTAAATTTGTAAACAATTAATTTAAGTCTATTTTTTATTTTCCTTTTCAATTTTTTTTTTGTTAATTTTTGACTTGATTGATTACATAACATTGGCCAAATTCGGTTAGTGAAATATTTAGTTTAGTATATATGTACTTAGAAAAATAAATATTCTTTAAATAGAGAGAGAGACAGAATCACATTTTTTAAAGAACATTATTCACATATTTTTTTATGCATACCACATATGTATGTCTATCATCTATCTCATCAACACGTAATGTTAATCTAAAATCAACAGTATAAAGAAAAAGTATATAAAAGATGTGCACATAGAAACCCATTTTTGTATTTTCAAGAGGTAACTTAATCGGTTGGAATTATATTTAATGAAGCAGATGTCACTAGGTCGAATTCTTCTCTCTTGTGCGGACATATAAAAAATAAAATTAAAAAAAAAAAAAAACAACCATTTTTGTCTAATATTCATTGGTCAATTTAGGTCTTCCGGCTTGTCCAAATCAAAGGCTATTGGAGAGGCTTTCATGCACCTTAATTATGATATGATATTTTATAAAAATATTTTTAAAATAGATATTAAATATTATTTTCAGGTCAAATAATTGAGATTTCTTTTGTTCAATATTCCTTATTATTTTATAGAATTGAGAAACGTTGATTTAGAAAGAAAAAAATAATAATAAAAGAAAGAAAGAGGAAATAAAAAATCCACAAGAATAGTCAGAATTCTAGACGGCCTCCAATTTCAAAAGCTGGTTCACATACACGTAGGGTCCAAGTCAACCAAAGGCAGCTTTGTTCAAAGCCGTCTCCGGAGGCAGTCCTTACCCACTCCAGCGACCAGCCACCCTATTACCTCATCCATGCCATCTCACTCCTCTAACCCCTCACTTCCACTACTCTCTGATGCCCCCAATCGCCTTCCCTCCGGCGATCTTCGTCTCCGTCCTCCTCTTCTTCTCCGTCGCCGTCACAACGACGTCGTTACCTTCCGATGACACCTCCACCCTCTCTTTCAAATGCGCCCAGGCCTTCGACTGTGGGCCTTTCAAGAACCTATCCTACCCATTCACCGATACGACCCACCCGGAGAACTGCGGTACGCCCGAGTTCCGACTCTCCTGCGACGACGACTCGCCCAAGTTGACCATCGCGTCGCTGAGTTACCGAGTCCTCCAGCTCGACCAGGCCGCCAGAACCATGACCCTCGCCCGCTCCGACCTCTGGAACACCACGTGCCCACAGCAATACACCAATTCCACTCTGGAGCCCTCTGGGTTCACGTACGCTACCGACAATGAGGACCTCACCATCTTCTACGGTTGCTCCTCTAGTGGTCTCCGTCTTCCCGCGAAGCCTCCTAATCTGTTTTATTGTAGCTTCCTTGGGAATACGAACCGGACCGACGCTTATTACCTGACCGGTCCGGTTCCTACCGATCCGATTCTGGGAGTTATTGAATGCAACGTCGGTGTCAGCCTGAAAATCCTCAAAACGGCGGCGTTGGAGCTCACAACTAATCGGTCGACGCTTGAGGAGGTTTTGATGGAGGGTTTCAAGGTGAATTATAGCGATGTGTACGGTGATACGTGTGCCAAGTGTCTGGTTTTTGGTGCGCAATGTGGGTTTGATTCGAAGTCGGGCAAACCCATTTGCCTTTGTGGCAATCGGACGTGTTCGGTGCCAGGTATTCGACCTTTTTTTCTCGACAAAAATTGCGGTTTTGTTTGAGAATGATGGTGGAGAACAGGAAATGAAATTCTGAAAATCGGTAATTTTGGTAGGCTAATTAGGACGTTGCTTTTGTGATGGAAACGGTAGAAATGGTAAAAAGTCTTTTGGAAGAAAAATATCTTTGTCACGTTTGGTTTGTCCGATAGCCTTTAAAAGTCTTTACACTCGATTTGTCTCCTGCTTTCTTCCCCCATTGACACCTGTTTGTTCCCTGGCCTCAATGGCTTCTAATCGAGGGAAAATATCGGTTTCAAAAAGCAGTAAATTGGATTAAATGTTGGTCTTAAATTAGACCTTGACTATTTGTGTATGGTGATGCTAGCTGATTAAAGATGTTCCTCTATAAAATATCTTTTCGTGCTCGTTGGACTGACACTTCTGTATCTTTCGACTATTGCAGGCAGTAAAGGTTCTAATAATGCAGGCATTGTCATAGGTAATGTTTTGTGGCGTTACAAACTTACAACCATTGTGCATCTTTTCGTTGAGTTGGGTATTAATGTATTATAGAGAAGAAAATTTATCCAACTCTTGTTTCGTGTCTTCAGGCGTTGCCGTAGGAGCTGCTGGCATTGTTGCCGTATTTCTAGGTTGTTTGGTCTTTGCCATCAGACAGCGGAGGAAAAAACCTGTCAATGAATCTAAAAGCAAAGACCTGCCCACACCTCCTTCAAGCAAAGGCTTTCCAGTTTCTTCAACTAATTTCTCTCGAAGCACCCCATCTTATCCCTCCCCGAAGTTGGATCTTGAAAGGGGAAGCACGTACTTCGGCGCTCATATCTTCAGCTATGAAGAACTGGAAGAAGCCACTAACCGTTTTGACCCTTCTAGACAACTTGGAGATGGAGGCTTTGGCACTGTTTACTATGGTAGGATTATAACTTACGTTATATGTATACTTTTTTATAGTTTTTCACTGAAGGATTGTCCTCTTAAATCATTTTAATCATTTGCAGGCGAGCTGCATGATGGGCGTGTAGTTGCTGTGAAGCGCCTATACGAAAACAATTTCAAACGCGTTGAGCAGTTCATGACTGAAGTCGAGATCCTAACTCGCTTACGGCACCCAAATCTTGTGCTGCTCCACGGCTGCACCTCAAAACGTAGCCAAGAACTTCTCCTTGTTTACGAATACATTTCTAATGGAACTGTCTCTGATCATCTCAATGGAAACCGGTCGAGTTCTGCTTTAATGACTTGGCCGGTTCGGTTGAGCATAGCCATAGAGTCAGCCGAGGCACTGGCCTACCTCCATGAATCGGATGTTATCCACCGTGATGTCAAAACCACCAACATTCTCCTGGATGATAAGTTCCGTGTGAAAGTGTCTGATTTTGGTTTGTCACGGTTGTTCCCAACGGATGTCACGCATGTGTCAACTGCTCCACAAGGAACACCTGGGTATGTTGATCCAGAGTATTACCAGTGCTACCAGCTCACTGACAAAAGCGACGTTTATAGCTTTGGAGTGGTGTTGGTCGAGCTTATATCGTCGTTGCCGGCTGTGGACACCAATAGACACCGGCACGATATAAACCTGGCCAACATGGCAATCAACAAGATTCAGAATCATGCATTGCACGAGTTGGTCGATCCGTCTCTTGGGTTCGAAAAGGATTATGATGTAAGGAGGATGACGACGTCGGTGGCGGAACTGGCTTTTCGGTGTTTGCAGCAGGAGAGGGACATGAGGCCTAGCATGGATGAAGTGGTGGAAGTTTTGAGAGGAATCAAGAACGAAGAGATTGGAGTACAGAAAGCAGAAGTGGTGGATATTAGTGCAGATGATGTCGGGCTTTTGAAGAACATTCCTCCCCCACTTTCACCAGATTCATCTGTGAAATGGGCTAGCAGCTCTACTACACCCAATTCCTTCTAGCGCTTGAGATTTCCTCCAACTCTACAGTAGATGGTAAATTTGGTATTGTATGCCGCCCATAAGAAGTCAATAAGTGGGTTAACATTTCATTATCTTGATGTCGATTGGTTCTATTTTGTCTTGATAGAAGATGGATGGATGATAGAGATCCATGGATGCTTGTTGGGCAATGTACATAGTAAATACAGCTGTCGAAAGTGAACTTATTAGTATTGGGATGTATTCACTATTCATCATGCACATGCTCTGATGCTTGGCTTACATACTTCAATCGTAAAGATTTTGAATTAGATTGTTTTCATCAATGAGAAAATGTTGTGAATCAAACGATGACTAAAATATAATGACAACTGCTAAATTTTCCTCTCTTGTTTTTTTTTTTCTTCTGTATTTTTCATGACAGAGCAGCAGATTTCTTTATTTTTTTCCTTCTTTGTTTTCTCCATTGGAGCTACATCATTGGCTGCTTTTCCCAAAATCCAAGCAACCAAACAAAAGATGAAAACTGGATTGAGAGTATTGAGCTGTTGTTTAACATGATGGATTAATTTTCCTCCGCATAATATACATGCCTTGAATCCAACACAAGATAATTTCTGACACTTCTCGTGAACTCTAACCATTTAAAATATAGTTATTAAAATAACTCTTAAGAGCATTCACAATAACTCTCAACACTAAAAGTCTACTTTAGTTGATTTAGTTATGGCTTATTTATGATTGCGTTTTAGGGACCTAATTAACACTTAAAAAGTCCGTTTGAAGAAAAAAGTATTCATTTGGTAAAAAAATTAAAAGCATTTTTAAGGATTCAAAAAGCCTAAAAATTATCAAAACGCATTTTTGACAAAAGCTTAAAAATG
>NC_081545.1:29399420-29402542 GCF_901000735.1 Corylus avellana | reverse complement strand
ATTTGCTTAGATTTGAACTTTGATATTCAAATAGTCTCAGGAATATGCCATCCACTAAATAGTGGGTGTCTTATTTTATGCCCTTAGATATATTCAATGGCTGAGATTTATAAAAAAAATTAGATGGCAATTCTTAAGAATTGCTGAGGGTCTTGATCAAATGTAGAGTCTCCTAAGCCCTTAAGATATTTGAAGCTCTTGGCCTCTCTTACACACAAATTTTAATTCATCCACGTACTACAATAAGTCATTTATAGCAATTGTCAGCCTACGGAATTATTTTGGTCCCATTAGCAATTGATGCTCTAACTATTTTAATTCTGCCATCAATAGGCTCCTTAAATTTCCACGCCACAACCAAACAATCGGCACGTATTGACACCCTAATTAAATGAAACATCAATTCACTAAACCAAACCTTAAAACAAAGACCGATTTTTCCATTTATAAATCTTAATTTGTGACCAACAAAATGGGTCAAACTGACTCAACCAGCCTCACACATGAGTTTTGAAAAATCGCTCGAGAAAATCGCTAGAATCTGCCACGTGTAACCATTTTAGCTTTCGGTTAGCGTAATTGACCCGAAGAGACACAGGACCCTCTTCCCATATTCCCCCAAAAACACCCGTCCATTTTATCGCTTTTTCTAGTTTTTTTTAACCCCGCCACATTTCTTCTCTCTCTCTCTCTCTCGCTCTAGAAAATGCAATTCACAGCTAAATACTCTGAGTCCAAGGAGTAAAGCACAAAGAAATCGAATCCAAATCCAAACCCAATCATAATGCTCACAGATCTCACTTTCTCCCCCTAACAAGCAACGCCCAATTCCACACACACACAGCCAAACAAAGGAATTCAGAGAGAGAGAGAGAAAGAGGGAAAGTGTTTTTTTGTGTGTATAAAAAGAATGCCTACCTTGCAGAAATTCAAGGTTCTAGCGACGCAGTGCGCCGTGGTGGCCGCAAGTCCGACGAGGAGCCCGTCGGCGAGCCCCGTCATCCACCTCCGCCGCCGCAAGACTCTCCGCATGCTCCTCAACCGCACCGACCGTCGAGGCCGGTTCGCCTGCCGGGACGACTCCTCGGAGCTCCGCGGCATGGACTCCGATCCCAATCGCGCGCCTCCAGACAAGGCTAAGAAGAAAGAGAAGAGCGGGGAGATCAGGGTCCGGCACAAGCTGAAGGACCTCTTCGTGTCATCGCCGCCGCCTGATGATAGGGTTTCGGATAAGAGATTGGAAGAAGACGAGGTCGGGTTGTTACCGGCAACCGGGAGCGTCGGTGGTGGCATATCGGCGTTGCGGCGAGGCGCAGCCGAAAGAGCCGGTTCTTTCAGGCCCGTAACGGCGTCGTTTCGGTATAGATTGCTCAGAAGAGCTTGGCGACCAGTGCTCGTCACCATCCCAGAGTAGAAGCAAAACAAAAGTACGGATAATTCGGAATCTTCGTAAATTTTTATTTATTTTTATTTTTATTTATTTTTCGAAAATACTATTAAAACTTCTCTGTGGTATTTTCTGAGAGATAATGTAAATTTTGGGTTGCTAAAGTGCGCCGAGGCGGTGCTAACTTGCGCGTCTGATTATTGAAGAAGACGTTAACGGCCTCTGCGAGAAAAGTGGGGCCAGAGAACGCGGGGTTCAACTTATTCGGACGCATTTTAGCAGTGGAATTTTCTTTTCTTTTTTTTTTTTAATTAATTAAAAAAAAGTTGTAAATGATGATGGCCCTGAAAAGAGCATTTTTCTTTTAGGTGTTGTTGGGGGGTGAGAGAGAGTGGCATGGCCCGTGAGGACAAGGCTAAGACAATGATATGTAATTTTTAATAAAAGCTGTGTCTCTCTCTATTACAGCTTCCATGTGTTGATGTTCCTCCGAGATGTTTCCGCAATAAGTATACATGTTTTTTGTTTTTAGCCCTTTAGAGTACCGTTAGCAATTAACGGTTCACGAATCCAAGTGGGGTGTACTACTTTTTGTATCAACCCCTCTCATTCATTACTCATACATGTCGGACCCAAATGTAAATTTAATTTTATGCTATGAATATGTGCATTTGGTCCTTTCCACTCGCATGCATTTTCGGGGGTTTTAATCATCAGTCATCACAATGCTACAATATTTTGATCATGGGTTTCAGATTTGGGCAGGCATGCCAAGTATAATTTGGTTTTACAGTATGAAAATGTCTTCAAGTGGATGGATGGATGGAGGAGTCAAACTCTTTCGCGCTCCATCTTGGGCAGGCCATGAGGAGGATAAGGGTTGGACCGCAAAACTCGCTGCTGTGGATGTGGTGGAACCATGTCACATGTGCGTACGTGCCATTGTGTCATATTGGATTGGGTTGCATTCATCTTTTTAGAATCTCTTTGTTAAATGTTTAGTCACCAACTGTAAAAGAATATATATATATATATATAACATTTTTTATCATCTCAATAACAAAAGAATAAAGAAGTCCTTGAGAAATAATATTTAAATATAATAGTAAAAATTGATAGGTAAAATAGAAAAGGGGGATATGTGTTTTGAAAAAATAAATAGCTAAAATAAAAATATATTATTTTTTATTTAAATTAAAGAGAAAATTTGCTAAGAATGCTCCAAGATCATTTAACTAAGATCTAGCACATATACAAAGTTGTTCGCACGAGTCTAGATGAGTACACGCCGTTCATTAGGGGAAACTCTACTTACCATATGATGTTTCATCACTTTTACAATCACTATCAAAATTTAAAAATTTTGCAATCTCACTTCTTCTTTAGGATTCAACACAAAAGACGTGAAATTTTTCAAAATATTATTTAAAAAAAAATAAAAAAAATTAGCATATGCTCCAGCTGATGGACATTTTTTTTTAATTATTTAATTATAGTAATTTTGTAATTTTTAAAATTTTACTGATGTATAAAGAACATTTTACTTATTTACTGTCGGATTTATCCTCAAACTCCAATATTGACATAAGTAACATTGTAAACTTTTTAAACTTGAATACCCAACATTAATAAAAGATTTTAAATTTTGAGAATGTGATGATAGAAAATGAAATTCCCGTCATTGTTATTGGACAAGCTTATTGACTCATTCTAAGTTCTTTTTATTTTTTATTTT
>NC_081545.1:29356014-29399320 GCF_901000735.1 Corylus avellana | reverse complement strand
GAGAAATGGAAAGGCAGTCTGTCCATACTTGAAGTGAAAAGATTCGTGTGTTTAGTCAAACAATAGCTTATCTCATTTAAGAAAATCGTCCTCCATACACAGAAATGCGATTCACCATTTGGCTTTCAAGTCAATACATTCCAAAGTCTGAAGTCTTCTTCTTTAATCACTGGCCTTAATATTGTTTTCCCATCGAGTGATGTCACATAATTATATTTGCCGTTGTTTCCTTGAGACAATCTCAAATACCTCACCTATTCTTCATTTCATCCATCACTTTGATCTCTTTCCCAGAAATGGATTCCTGGCTTTCCTTCTTCATTATGTTGTTGGTTTTCGTCGAGGTTCCGGTGTGTTTATGCTCCTATGATTGGTATACAAGGTGTAGCAGTCGGTTTGACTGCGGGGACATCACTGGCTTGGGTTATCCATTCTGGGGTGATGGCCGGCCCGATGGCTGCGGCAATCCGGATTCAAAGCTCATTTGTACGAAAAATATCACTAGCATCGAAATTATGAACCTGGAATACCGCGTTTTGAGTGCCGATCCTGGCTCCAAAACCCTCAAAATTGTGAGGGACGACTTCTTGGATGGAATTTGTTCACCAGTGTGGGTGAATACCACCCTGGATACAGAGCTTTTTGAATATGGCCCTAGCCACTTTAGCATTACGTTACTCTATGGTTGCCCTTCTTTTCCCAATTTTTATCCACCAATATCCTTTTGCTCCGTTGATGGGACCGCTAATAAAGGCGTTTACATACAAGACCCTACCGTCCCTGGGGTTTGTGCAAAAAGTGTGGTTGTTCCTGTTCTTGCAACTCTTAAGCAAGATATAGGTAATTGGTCAAGAATTGAAGACATCATCAAAGGAGGATTCGATGTGAAGTGGAAGGAGGATCCAGTTTGTATTGCCTGCACCGTGTCTAAGGGGGTTTGTGGATACGACCAGAATACAAATCAAACAACTTGCTACTGCCCAAATCAATCATCAAACGGGTTAAAAATATGTGCTGCCGGAGACACCCAAGTGCCTTCTAGTAAATCAGGTATGTATGTCCCTTATTTTCTACTTTTACCCCAGCCAGCGCCGAGCAGTAGTTGTAATTTCAAGTTGTTTTCTAGCCGGTTTTATGCAATAGCATTACAGTAGGTGATGGCATTCCTGAGCTGAGTTCATGAGATTTTTTGACTATTGACCGAGACCCGATATTTATTTTATTTTATCTTTCACTCTATAGGACTATAGGAGCTCTGCGGGTAACGATAAGTGAGATGTATTCGATAAATTAGGTCCACTAGCATATTTTAGGCCATGCCCTTCTTTCTGATTCGAGTATATATTTGAATCTTCCACCTCCAGTACTCGATTAGACGACTTGCCCATTGAAAACAGATACTACATGTTAACGACTCTCTCGTGTCTGAAGAGGCAAGACAACGTCGTCCTTCTTTCAAGATTAAAATTTTGTCTGAAGGGCTTTCTGGTTGTGGATTGATCCATGATCTTACATTTGGTGTCTGATTGTCATCATGTCTTGTCTTTGGTTAATTTCTTCTCAGTTTGGGGGGTTAGATGGTAAAATGCAAATTTTGAGGTTACCAAGATGCTTCCAATATATATATATTGTAGGCCTTTAATTAATTTGTCTCAAGATTGACTCCTTAAATTTGTGACAGAATTAGCATATTTGACTCCCAAACCCAAAAAAAAAGGGGGATCATGGGGGCACATGGGCATATACAGCAGTGATGTTGGACTTCACAGGTATAGAAAAATGCAGGCAATTAAAAAAGCCCACGTACGAGTTTCAGCTGAATTGAGATTCGATTGAGCCATGAACCAGACAGTTGAGAGAACTTTTGGCTTCTGTTCATACTTCAACTAGCATCCTTGTAATTAATTTTCATGTATTGGTGATTATTTTTGAAGTCCTTCGTAGTTCCTTATATATAATATCTCCCTAAGCTCAATAGTTTTTTCCTTTTTCTGCTTCCCCTTAATTAAGATTACCCCTATAGCATACTCCAAAATTTTTGGGCATATTTTTCCCTCTTAGAAGTAGAGCCAAACCAGATTTCCACTGAAATATTAACCACCCACTTAGGAGGACTTAAAAGGAACATGAGTAACACGGGAGTGATCTTTTGAGTCTTACCTTGTTGTTGGTTGAGTTTGATCTTTATTTATTTATTTATTTAATATATGTTTAAGATGACGTGGATTGTGATGTATTAGAGGCTTAGAAGTAAAAAAAAATTGCAGTTTAGGTGAGTTTTTTTTCTTTGCAGGGCGGCTCCATATGTTTGACTGAGCAATAGTTTAAAACTGATTTCAGACCTTCCTAAGATATGAGTTCTAGAACATGGCAAGAACATCTAGATGCCGCGTTAGGGAATCGTTAGAAATATTAAGCACTGTCGTTTTGTTGGACTTTGTCACCTAATTCTGAATTGACCGTCGCCGGTAAAGTTCCAAATAGAAGCATCTATTTGACAAATTTCACCCCCCAAACCCCAACTTCGTCAAAGCCCACCAGCTCCATTATGATGCAATTCATAAGACTTATTGAAAAGCATATCATCTTCCCCTTCTCCCTTTTATAATCTCATAACTTGCAATCACTTTCTCTCTCGTTCTTCCATCGAGATGCATCCCAATCTCTTCCCAACCATCGCTCTGTCGTTGGTGATAACAGTCTTGTGCTTGATCCACTTCCCATCGTCTTCATACGCAGATGCTGAGCAATACCTAAACTGCAGCAAAACATTTGATTGTGCGGGCATTGTGGACCTCAGTTATCCTTTTTGGGAATCCAATATTAGGCCAAGCTATTGTGGCCACCCTGCTTTTGAGTTAAACTGCAGCGATGGTGTCCCACTCATCAAAATCACCTTCATGAATTACCGAGTCCTTCATGTCGATAACGTGTCGCAGACTCTCCAGGTTGCTAGAGAGGATTATTGGAACACCCTTTGTCCTGCTACGATCGTTAATACGACCATCAATTCCACCGTCTTTGGTTACGCTTCAGCTACGGTGAACCTGACGCTCTACTATGATTGCCCTAGTATTCCTACTTCTCCTCTTACAATTCCGCCGGCCGATACTACTCAGTTTGATTGCTCCATAAACGGAAGCGATGCTAACAACTACTATTCTAACAATACCATTGCGAACTTGATTGGTAGCTCATTTGGGTCATGCGCCTACAACGTTAAAGTTCCAGTTCTACAATCTCAACCTGGGAGCGGCAATTTAAGTGCACTGGAAGAAGCTATCGATGGCGGCTTCATATTGGGGTGGAACGCAAATAACAGTTTGTGTGATGGATGTAAAGCGACCGGTGGACAGTGTGGGTACAACACAAGTACGAGCGAATTCGCTTGCCATTGTGCAAATGGAACTTTCCCATCCACTTGTGCATTAACAGCAACAGGTAAGTCTTTTGCTGTTTTTCTTGCTTCATTTCTTGCATGTTTGTTTAGGTGCTCGGTTGCTAGCATGCAGATCGGTATCTCCTTTTGCTTAAGCATGGAGAAAAAAAGGCTCCTCGATCTGCAGCTAACATACTTTTCTTTGACTCTGGTTTAGGATAAATCATTTAGGAAAAACTCCCAACTTGCTTTCGGGCATATATGCGTCATCCATCCTATACATGAACATGATAAATATTATATTAGAAACATGCAGATATTGGGGTAATTTTTCGTTGATTAGTAATTGTTTTGAGGGAGGATCAATAGGAGGCATAACTTTACAAGTCCATGAGGCTTGGCATCAGAAAAATTTAGGCTGGTCAACGATGGACCGATTCTTGGATTTTCAATATGAAATTTATGGACGATTAAGGATTTCGATCCAATTAGTTAGGAGTTAGGTGGGATCAAAGGCTATGGAACCAAGCCAGAGTTGATTCCTCTTATCATTTGTTAGAAAAAAAGAAGCTGAATGCCCTACAGGCAAGAAGAGGTATTGGAGTAGAAAAAGAAAAAAGAAAAAAGAAAAGGCGATCGAATTTCTTGCATGGCGTGTATCATGCACGGCATACTTTTTAAGTTAATTCGTAGTAGGTAGATTGAATTCACACCGGCAACCAATGATCGTAGGGGTGGTTACCAGCGTGGGCTGCAGGGCCCAATGGGACCGGCTTAAGACAATTATATATTTATGGTTTGTTAAAAACAGGGGAAGACTAGAATAGTGAGAAAACAAGATAATTATACTAAATTTGTAAACAATTAATTTAAGTCTATTTTTTATTTTCCTTTTCAATTTTTTTTTTGTTAATTTTTGACTTGATTGATTACATAACATTGGCCAAATTCGGTTAGTGAAATATTTAGTTTAGTATATATGTACTTAGAAAAATAAATATTCTTTAAATAGAGAGAGAGACAGAATCACATTTTTTAAAGAACATTATTCACATATTTTTTTATGCATACCACATATGTATGTCTATCATCTATCTCATCAACACGTAATGTTAATCTAAAATCAACAGTATAAAGAAAAAGTATATAAAAGATGTGCACATAGAAACCCATTTTTGTATTTTCAAGAGGTAACTTAATCGGTTGGAATTATATTTAATGAAGCAGATGTCACTAGGTCGAATTCTTCTCTCTTGTGCGGACATATAAAAAATAAAATTAAAAAAAAAAAAAAACAACCATTTTTGTCTAATATTCATTGGTCAATTTAGGTCTTCCGGCTTGTCCAAATCAAAGGCTATTGGAGAGGCTTTCATGCACCTTAATTATGATATGATATTTTATAAAAATATTTTTAAAATAGATATTAAATATTATTTTCAGGTCAAATAATTGAGATTTCTTTTGTTCAATATTCCTTATTATTTTATAGAATTGAGAAACGTTGATTTAGAAAGAAAAAAATAATAATAAAAGAAAGAAAGAGGAAATAAAAAATCCACAAGAATAGTCAGAATTCTAGACGGCCTCCAATTTCAAAAGCTGGTTCACATACACGTAGGGTCCAAGTCAACCAAAGGCAGCTTTGTTCAAAGCCGTCTCCGGAGGCAGTCCTTACCCACTCCAGCGACCAGCCACCCTATTACCTCATCCATGCCATCTCACTCCTCTAACCCCTCACTTCCACTACTCTCTGATGCCCCCAATCGCCTTCCCTCCGGCGATCTTCGTCTCCGTCCTCCTCTTCTTCTCCGTCGCCGTCACAACGACGTCGTTACCTTCCGATGACACCTCCACCCTCTCTTTCAAATGCGCCCAGGCCTTCGACTGTGGGCCTTTCAAGAACCTATCCTACCCATTCACCGATACGACCCACCCGGAGAACTGCGGTACGCCCGAGTTCCGACTCTCCTGCGACGACGACTCGCCCAAGTTGACCATCGCGTCGCTGAGTTACCGAGTCCTCCAGCTCGACCAGGCCGCCAGAACCATGACCCTCGCCCGCTCCGACCTCTGGAACACCACGTGCCCACAGCAATACACCAATTCCACTCTGGAGCCCTCTGGGTTCACGTACGCTACCGACAATGAGGACCTCACCATCTTCTACGGTTGCTCCTCTAGTGGTCTCCGTCTTCCCGCGAAGCCTCCTAATCTGTTTTATTGTAGCTTCCTTGGGAATACGAACCGGACCGACGCTTATTACCTGACCGGTCCGGTTCCTACCGATCCGATTCTGGGAGTTATTGAATGCAACGTCGGTGTCAGCCTGAAAATCCTCAAAACGGCGGCGTTGGAGCTCACAACTAATCGGTCGACGCTTGAGGAGGTTTTGATGGAGGGTTTCAAGGTGAATTATAGCGATGTGTACGGTGATACGTGTGCCAAGTGTCTGGTTTTTGGTGCGCAATGTGGGTTTGATTCGAAGTCGGGCAAACCCATTTGCCTTTGTGGCAATCGGACGTGTTCGGTGCCAGGTATTCTACCTTTTTTTCTCGACAAAAATTGCGGTTTTGTTTGAGAATGATGGTGGAGAACAGGAAATGAAATTCTGAAAATCGGTAATTTTGGTAGGCTAATTAGGACGTTGCTTTTGTGATGGAAACGGTAGAAATGGTAAAAAGTCTTTTGGAACAAAAATGTCTTTGTCACGTTTGGTTTGTCCGATAGCCTTTAAAAGTCTTTACACTCGATTTGTCACCTGCTTTCTTCCCCCATTGACACCTGTTTGTTCCCTGGCCTCAATGGCTTCAAATCGAGGGAAAATATCGGTTTCAAAAAGCAGTACATTGGATTAAATGTTGGTCTTAAATTAGACCTTGACTATTTGTGTATGGTGATGCTAGCTGATTAAAGATCTTCCTCTATAAAATATCTTTTCGTGCTCATTGGACTGACACTTCTGTATCTTTCGACTATTGCAGACAGTAAAGGTTCTAATAATGCAGGCCTTGTCATAGGTAATGTTTTGTGGCGTTACAAACTTACAACCATTGTGCATCTTTTCGTTGAGTTGGGTATTAATGTATTATAGAGAAGAAAATTTATCCAATTCTTGTTTCGTGTCTTCAGGCGTTGCCGTAGGAGCTGCTGGCATTGTTGCCGTATTTCTAGGTTGTTTGGTCTTTGCCATCAGACAGCGGAGGAAAAAACCTGTCAATGAATCTAAAAGCAAAGACCTGCCCACACCTCCTTCAAGCAAAGGCTTTCCAGTTTCTTCAACTAATTTCTCTCGAAGCACCCCATCTTATCCCTCCCCGAAGTTGGATCTTGAAAGGGGAAGCACGTACTTCGGAGCTCATATCTTCAGCTATGAAGAACTGGAAGAAGCCACTAACCGTTTTGACCCTTCTAGACAACTTGGAGATGGAGGCTTTGGCACTGTTTACTATGGTAGGATTATAACTTACGTTATATGTATACTTTTTTATAGTTTTTCACTGAAGGATTGTCCTCTTAAATCATTTTAATCATTTGCAGGCGAGCTGCGTGATGGGCGTGTAGTTGCAGTGAAGCGCCTATACGAAAACAATTTCAAACGCGTTGAGCAGTTCATGACTGAAGTCGAGATCCTAACTCGCTTACGGCACCCAAATCTTGTGCTGCTCCACGGCTGCACCTCAAAACGTAGCCAAGAACTTCTCCTTGTTTACGAATACATTTCTAACGGAACTGTCTCTGATCATCTCAACGGAAACCGGTCTAGTTCCGCTTTAATGACTTGGCCAGTTCGGTTGAGCATAGCCATAGAGTCAGCCGAGGCACTGGCCTACCTCCATGAATCGGATGTTATCCACCGCGATGTTAAAACCACCAACATTCTCCTGGATGATAAGTTCCGTGTGAAAGTGTCTGATTTTGGTTTGTCACGGTTGTTCCCAACGGATGTCACGCATGTGTCAACTGCTCCACAAGGAACACCTGGGTATGTTGATCCAGAGTATTACCAGTGCTACCAGCTCACTGACAAAAGCGACGTTTATAGCTTTGGAGTGGTGTTGGTCGAGCTTATATCGTCGTTGCCGGCTGTGGACACCAATAGACACCGGCACGATATAAACCTGGCCAACATGGCAATCAACAAGATTCAGAATCATGCATTGCACGAGTTGGTCGATCCGTCTCTTGGGTTCGAAAAGGATTATGATGTAAGGAGGATGACGACGTCGGTGGCGGAACTGGCTTTTCGGTGTTTGCAGCAGGAGAGGGACATGAGGCCTAGCATGGATGAAGTGGTGGAAGTTTTGAGAGGAATCAAGAACGAAGAGATTGGAGTACAGAAAGCAGAAGTGGTGGATATTAGTGCAGATGATGTCGGGCTTTTGAAGAACATTCCTCCCCCACTTTCACCAGATTCATCTGTGAAATGGGCTAGCAGCTCTACTACACCCAATTCCTTCTAGCGCTTGAGATTTCCTCCAACTCTACAGTAGATGGTAAATTTGGTATTGTATGCCGCCCATAAGAAGTCAATAAGTGGGTTAACATTTCATTATCTTGATGTCGATTGGTTCTATTTTGTCTTGATAGAAGATGGATGGATGATAGAGATCCATGGATGCTTGTTGGGCAATGTACATAGTAAATACAGCTGTCGAAAGTGAACTTATTAGTATTGGGATGTATTCACTATTCATCATGCACATGCTCTGATGCTTGGCTTACATACTTCAATCGTAAAGATTTTGAATTAGATTGTTTTCATCAATGAGAAAATGTTGTGAATCAAACGATGACTAAAATATAATGACAACTGCTAAATTTTCCTCTCTTGTTTTTTTTTTTCTTCTGTATTTTTCATGACAGAGCAGCAGATTTTTTTATTTTTTTCCTTCTTTGTTTTCTCCATTGGAGCTACATCATTGGCTGCTTTTCCCAAAATCCAAGCAACCAAACAAAAGATGAAAACTGGATTGAGAGTATTGAGCTGTTGTTTAACATGATGGATTAATTTTCCTCCGCATAATATACATGCCTTGAATCCAACACAAGATAATTTCTGACACTTCTCGTGAACTCTAACCATTTAAAATATAGTTATTAAAATAACTCTTAAGAGCATTCACAATAACTCTCAACACTAAAAGTCTACTTTAGTTGATTTAGTTATGGCTTATTTATGATTGCGTTTTAGGGACCTAATTAACACTTAAAAAGTCCGTTTGAAGAAAAAGTATTCATTTGGTAAAAAAATTAAAAGCATTTTTAAGGGTTCAAAAAGCCTAAAAATTATCAAAACGCACTTTTGACAAAAGCTTAAAAATGAAGTTTTACCCAAAAGCTTTTTGTTAACGTACAAACTCTATTTCTCAAACACAATCCCAAACAGGCTCTTGTTCTTTTTTTTTTTTTTTTTTTTGACATGTCCACACAAGGGAAGGAGGAAGGAGGAAGGGGGATTCGAACTAGTGACCTTTGCTTCATGAGGCATTATCCACTGCTGATTGAGCTACCCCTTGGGAACTTTTAGTCACTTTTCAAAACAACTAAACATCAATCTTTCTAAATATTCTATTTTTATTGACTAAACCAATTTTTGGACTCTTTGCATTAAAAATCTACTTCAATTATAAAGAAGAAGTATAAAAGAAAAAGAACATTAAAAAATTTAAATAACTTTCACTTTTGAGCTATTTACATTTAGAGAGCATTATTATCACGAGTTAAATTTAGCATTGAGTAAAAAGTTTGTTAAATGGTGTATTTTGTGAATTTTGTTAAAATTAAAAATTAAAAATTGAGAGTTCATCGTAAATGTTCTAACCATTTAAAGACCAAAAAGAGCACATACAAGTTATTAAATTCTATTATGGTTGAGATGCCTGCAATTTATGTCACACTCTTAAAACCAATAATGGTGAACACTCTTCTGACATACAATTTCATTATTATTAAAGAATACTAAAGTCCTTCGACTCTTAAATTTGGCCGAATGTGCCGATTTACAGGGATTAACATCTCCAACAATACCTTAAAAATTGTCAGCCAATTTTTTTACAAATCTCTGCCATTAAATGTATTCAATGGCTTGGAATAAAACACCCACTATTAAGATAGCCTCGAGAATATGCTTAATAGCCTCGAGAATATGTATTTGCTTAGATTTGAACTTTGATATTCAAATAGTCTCAGGAATATGCCATCCACTAAATAGTGGGTGTCTTATTTTATGCCCTTAGATATATTCAATGGCTGAGATTTATAAAAAAAATTAGATGGCAATTCTTAAGAATTGCTGAGGGTCTTGATCAAATGTAGAGTCTCCTAAGCCCTTAAGATATTTGAAGCTCTTGGCCTCTCTTACACACAAATTTTAATTCATCCACGTACTACAATAAGTCATTTATAGCAATTGTCAGCCTACGGAATTATTTTGGTCCCATTAGCAATTGATGCTCTAACTATTTTAATTCTGCCATCAATAGGCTCCTTAAATTTCCACGCCACAACCAAACAATCGGCACGTATTGACACCCTAATTAAATGAAACATCAATTCACTAAACCAAACCTTAAAACAAAGACCGATTTTTCCATTTATAAATCTTAATTTGTGACCAACAAAATGGGTCAAACTGACTCAACCAGCCTCACACATGAGTTTTGAAAAATCGCTCGAGAAAATCGCTAGAATCTGCCACGTGTAACCATTTTAGCTTTCGGTTAGCGTAATTGACCCGAAGAGACACAGGACCCTCTTCCCATATTCCCCCAAAAACACCCGTCCATTTTATCGCTTTTTCTAGTTTTTTTTAACCCCGCCACATTTCTTCTCTCTCTCTCTCTCTCGCTCTAGAAAATGCAATTCACAGCTAAATACTCTGAGTCCAAGGAGTAAAGCACAAAGAAATCGAATCCAAATCCAAACCCAATCATAATGCTCACAGATCTCACTTTCTCCCCCTAACAAGCAACGCCCAATTCCACACACACACAGCCAAACAAAGGAATTCAGAGAGAGAGAGAGAAAGAGGGAAAGTGTTTTTTTGTGTGTATAAAAAGAATGCCTACCTTGCAGAAATTCAAGGTTCTAGCGACGCAGTGCGCCGTGGTGGCCGCAAGTCCGACGAGGAGCCCGTCGGCGAGCCCCGTCATCCACCTCCGCCGCCGCAAGACTCTCCGCATGCTCCTCAACCGCACCGACCGTCGAGGCCGGTTCGCCTGCCGGGACGACTCCTCGGAGCTCCGCGGCATGGACTCCGATCCCAATCGCGCGCCTCCAGACAAGGCTAAGAAGAAAGAGAAGAGCGGGGAGATCAGGGTCCGGCACAAGCTGAAGGACCTCTTCGTGTCATCGCCGCCGCCTGATGATAGGGTTTCGGATAAGAGATTGGAAGAAGACGAGGTCGGGTTGTTACCGGCAACCGGGAGCGTCGGTGGTGGCATATCGGCGTTGCGGCGAGGCGCAGCCGAAAGAGCCGGTTCTTTCAGGCCCGTAACGGCGTCGTTTCGGTATAGATTGCTCAGAAGAGCTTGGCGACCAGTGCTCGTCACCATCCCAGAGTAGAAGCAAAACAAAAGTACGGATAATTCGGAATCTTCGTAAATTTTTATTTATTTTTATTTTTATTTATTTTTCGAAAATACTATTAAAACTTCTCTGTGGTATTTTCTGAGAGATAATGTAAATTTTGGGTTGCTAAAGTGCGCCGAGGCGGTGCTAACTTGCGCGTCTGATTATTGAAGAAGACGTTAACGGCCTCTGCGAGAAAAGTGGGGCCAGAGAACGCGGGGTTCAACTTATTCGGACGCATTTTAGCAGTGGAATTTTCTTTTCTTTTTTTTTTTTAATTAATTAAAAAAAAGTTGTAAATGATGATGGCCCTGAAAAGAGCATTTTTCTTTTAGGTGTTGTTGGGGGGTGAGAGAGAGTGGCATGGCCCGTGAGGACAAGGCTAAGACAATGATATGTAATTTTTAATAAAAGCTGTGTCTGTCTCTATTACAGCTTCCATGTGTTGATGTTCCTCCGAGATGTTTCCGCAATAAGTATACATGTTTTTTGTTTTTAGCCCTTTAGAGTACCGTTAACAATTAACGGTTCACGAATCCAAGTGGGGTGTACTACTTTTTGTATCAACCCCTCTCATTCATTACTCATACATGTCGGACCCAAATGTAAATTTAATTTTATGCTATGAATATGTGCATTTGGTCCTTTCCACTCGCATGCATTTTCGGGGGTTTTAATCATCAGTCATCACAATGCTACAATATTTTGATCATGGGTTTCAGATTTGGGCAGGCATGCCAAGTATAATTTGGTTTTACAGTATGAAAATGTCTTCAAGTGGATGGATGGATGGAGGAGTCAAACTCTTTCGCGCTCCATCTTGGGCAGGCCATGAGGAGGATAAGGGTTGGACCGCAAAACTCGCTGCTGTGGATGTGGTGGAACCATGTCACATGTGCGTACGTGCCAATGTGTCATATTGGATTGGGTTGCATTCATCTTTTTGGAATCTCTTTGTTAAATGTTTAGTCACCAACTGTAAAAGAATAAAAAATTAAAAAATATATTTTTTTTTTTAATCTCCAACATTTTTTCTCATCTCAATAACAAAAAAATAAAGAAGTCCTTGAGAAATAATATTTAAATATAATAATAAAGGTGAGATAAAATAGAGAAGGGGAGGTATGTGTTTTGAAAAAATAAATAGCTAAAATAAAAATATATTATTTTTTATTTAAATTAAAGAGAAAATTTGCTAAGAATGCTCTAAGATCATTTAACTAAGATCTAGCACATGTACAAAGTGGTCTGCATGAGTCTAAAAGAGTATACGCCGTTTATTAGGACTGTTTTTGTTATTATTACTAAGGGAAACGTTATTTACCCTATTGTTTCATCGTTTTTATAATCACTCTCAAAATTTAATAAACGTGTAATCTCACTTTTTCTTTAGGATTCAACACAAAAGACGTGAATTTTTTCAAAATATAATTTTTTTTTTTTTAAAAAAAAAATTAACATATGCTCCAGCTGATGGACATTTTTTTAACTTATTTAATTATAGTAATTTTGTGAATTTTAAAATTTTACTGATGTATAAAGAACATTTTACTTATTTACTGTCAGATTTATCCTCAAACTCTAATATTAACATAAGTAACATTGTAAACTTTTTAAACTTGAATACCCAACATTAAAAGATTTTAAATTTTGAGAATGTGATGATAGAAAATGAAATTCCCGTCATTGTTATTGGACAAGCTTATTGACTCATTCTAAGTTCTTTTTATTTTTTATTTTATATATATATATATATATATATATATATATATGTTCACACAAGGGAAGGGGGATTCGACCTAATGACCTTCGCTTTTTGAGGGGTGGTTCGCTGTCAATTGAGTTACCCTTTGAAGACTCTAACGCATGTAAAAAGTCATGTAAGAAACCCAGTGTATTGAGTACTTCAAAGTTACAAATAGAATAAATTTCCCGGATGCGACATATATATATACATGCGTATATAATTGCAGTACTGTCTAAGAATCAGAAAGATACTCCTTGTTATTCCTTCCCACATAACAGGCCAAACAATAGACCAATACATCGTACATTTCTATGGAAAGAAAGGTGGCCGGCCTCAAATTCTATCAAACAATAGCAACTCAACAAGGGTAAGAGGAATCTGTTTTTCCTTCTCCTCCAATCAACTGTAAAAGCAAAAGGACCCAACGAATGCATGTGCTTTTCTTTTGAGCTGTAATGCATCCATTTTATTTGACCACACCAAGAAATTCCCATCGGCATCAGATTTGGCCATTTGGACCCCCGGCCCCCTATCAATTTTGTTTTACAAGTGAAAAAGATCCAACAACTATCTATATATCTTTCTTTTTTCTGGGATGAAAAGATGAACTCATAATGACAGAAAGGTTTCTCATGATTCACTTTTGTGATTTATGATAATTAAAAGCTTCTTCTTCTTCTTCTTCTTCTTCTTCTTCAGTTCATGTCGTTTCAGATATGCATGAATTGAAGCGAAAAAGCTTCATCCCATTGTACGGCGTTTCGCTTCGGGCTAGGCTTCGCCATGTATAAAAGGGAAAACATGTCTTGGATGACTAATTAATTAAGGCCGAGGTTAAAATTAAATTTTTAATTAACCAATATTTAATAAATAATTAAGTAAAAGTTAACGATCATGATCATGAAAAGGGATGCAAACCAAATATTGCACATGGTGTGCATGTGCGAGTGTGCCTGTGCATGTATATCCACACAAATTCTTAACTCTAATTTAAGGTTATATATAGATCTACATGCGGCTTACCATATCTAA
This sequence comes from Corylus avellana, assembly GCF_901000735.1. Taxonomy (NCBI): domain Eukaryota; kingdom Viridiplantae; phylum Streptophyta; class Magnoliopsida; order Fagales; family Betulaceae; genus Corylus; species Corylus avellana. Next base: position 29,385,590 of record NC_081545.1, on the reverse strand, counting down.
TTAAGGTTATTACCAGCTATTGCTGGGGATCCCAATTCATTTGGATCAACATTTATATATCATCATATGTTATATCATCTCTCTACTGTTGGTACCACGTTTCTTCTCCATAATGTTAATTTGCTATCTTTGTATAGCTGGAAGAAGGCTTATATAAGAGTGCAAATTACCGTGCACATTGTTTAGTTTGATGGGCTGCTTCCAACCTTGATTTCTCGTTCTCTCTCCTATTTGGATCAAGAGTAGGAAAAATCCCCCTTTAATCCTTTTCCTCATTGCTTGGAAAAAATATATATCATCATATGTTATATATCCCGCATCCACTTTAGCAAACCAAAATCTCACAATCAAGGAAAGTACAATTAAGAAAATATTGTAATAGTAACCCCACAATATGGAATTAACTCAAGTTGATCACTGGGTTAACTCACTTAATTACACAACTAAAAAGAGAGACTCAGGCCCCAAAAAAAATTTTAAAAAAAAAATTCACCTAGATGACCTCGATGTCTAATGTCGGCTCACGTGGTCCAGACTCCAGGCCTTTTTATTTTTATTTTTTAATAGTATTATTTTTTTCAGTGAAACATGCTCCATGTTCCTTGGTGCAGTTTGCAACCATGCATGACATGGAAGCCTTTCCACCACAGCATTAGGAAATTTTCGTGAGCCCAAATTTATGAATCTTGTCTTGGGAACCCTAAAATTAATTAATTAATTCCAAGACATGATGCTCAGAGAATTTGGGGTTTTTTCAACTTTAATTTTGCTTAGTTCTTCAATCATTTCTTCGCATGCTAACTTTGTCTGCATTGGCATCTCTTGGGTTTGCAAAAATATCCTCAGCTCATCAATAATCAGGTGTGCTTCCATGGCTAGAATCCTGCAACACATCCGGAAGCTAAGTCATGGCAAGTGTTAACATATTTCACACCAGAATTTTTTTTTTTTTTTTTTCTTTCTCACGGTAAAATGGTCTATTATATATATATATATATATATATATATATATATGTTCTTGAAATTCAAGGTAAAAAAGTAAAAAAAAAAAAAAAAAAAGAAAAAGTGCTGGCATGTTGGTTGCTGGACTTTTACTCCAGCCAAAGTTTTGCACCTCCTTTGTGTTAAAGACAACATTACAAATAATTAACGTATATATATATGTCACTAAACTGGGGACGAACCAGCTAAAAAAGATGCCACAACCCACAGCATAAGAAGTCGGCTAGTTATGTCTCAGCTGTCTCACTGCTCCAAAAGTGATTTTTAGGTGTCGGCCATCAAAAGTTGAAAATATGTATAGATGACCAATTTTCAAAAGGCGATTTATTATTATTATTATTATTATTATTATTGTTGTTGTTGTTATTTATTTGATAAAATTCATTTTTAGTGAAAGTGTTCTCTTAATATTTTTATTAAGAGTAATGTTACATATTATATCTTTATTTTATTTTTATTTTATTGGTTTAATGTAACAGTACTCTTATTAGTTCTTGATTTTTGTTTTTTTTTTACAATAATTGATGCAATAATAGATGAATATCGTCACATTAAGTGATGTTATACTTTACCTCTCTCATCTTCAAATCTTATGTGACGTGGTTCTCACAGTATTTGTTATATGAAAATTGATTTTTTGGTCGTAAAGATCACCCCACGTAAGATTAGGAAATGAAAGAGGAATGAGGTGATGAATAAAATTACTCCGATAAATTGAATATTAATCTTTTTAATAAAATCTCCTCTTGAAATCCAAAAGGAGATTTGTAGAATAATAGGAAATTGACTATTTTCCCATTTCCCACCTCACAGTGGGTCAGTTTCCAAGTGCCCTTTTGACTCACTCGGAGTCTTACGATAATGATATGAAAACAGGAAAAAAAAACATCTAAGGCGTATATGTAGGGTTGGAGAGGGAATTAGGGAGTGGCCAATTAATGACTTTGTGGACTTTCCTTGAACCGGACAAAGCTCCGATCCAAAGCAGATTTGTACAGTGGATTAGGTTCCACGTTCCCACTTCATTGTTCAATAATTGCAGCTGCAATTTTTCTTTTTTGATTATTGCAGCTGCAGTATAATGGTGCAGAAAATTAATTCTTACCCGTTGAGTTTGCAAGCTATGTTTGACTCCACAAATTGCTCAGTGCTTCGTAGCCCCAGACTTTCACACACCCTGTACTTCTTCTGCAGATAATGCTTCTGATGTTGGTTTTCTGCCACGAAGAAATCTGCATCAGAGGGTGTGATTTTGGTCACAATCCTCTTGTTCAGCTTCATCTGCCGCCTGATCTTTGACTCCTGTGCTTCCTTCCTCTCCTTCTCGTTGCTGTAAAAGATTGCAGATCTTTGGTGCGTACTTACTCCAAAGCTCTGCCACATTATTATCCTCTCGGATTAGACCAACATAACGACAATGATGAATTTATAATAAAAAGATCGAAATAATTACTAGGTAGTCTTTATTGGTGGGATCATGGCTTTCCCAGAAAATGTCACACAGAAATTTGTATGGGATTCTCCTTTTATCGTATATAACTTTCACTGCTTCAGTGTGCCCTGTTAATCCTTCACAGACCTATGAGTGCATGCATATTGGAAAAAAAACGTTCAATTTCTGTAACAAAAACAACATGAGTTATATATATATATATATCGAGATGATCATCTTTTTTCTTTCACCTCTCTATATGAAGGCTTTTTCAGGGTTCCTCCATAATACCCAGTAGCAGTTTTCACAACTCCTTCTATACGCCCAAACGCAGCTTCTAGGCTCCAGAAGCTACCTGCTGCAAATCCCATGTATCAATCACAATATTACAATAAACTCACGTACACATCAATGTATAAGAGAGAGCAAGAGAATTGGACCTCCAGCAAACACTGCTTCGGTGAGAAACTCTGGCGGAATGGTGTCTTTTGTTGTGGTCTCAGAGATCATGGGAAAGTCAGAAATTTGAGGAAGCAATTTGTACATGTTTTTCAAACTAAGCATTCTGTCGTGATTTATCTCGGTATTTGCTGGGTCACCTCAAAATATATATACATTAATGAATTAAGCCAGTGGTTTTCGCAGAAACCTGAAACCAGATAGGATCGATGCAAAGTCAAGCTGTTTTTTTGAATATACGTGTTTTTTGATTAGAAGAAAAAAGACCAAGGTATGAACGTTATACATGTTTGGACATTTTTCAATTTCCTTTTATCATCGTTGAGTTGTCTAATTCTGGTCTTCGAAATTTGTCTGCTGCAACATCGGGACCCTCTTAAGGTTAATTTATATTTTACGTACATTCTTTAATTTCTTTCTGCAAGGTTAAAATAAAAAAAATGGTCCATTAATATGTTAAATTTTAGTGGAATTGCAGGATAAGAAGAATCAAATTCTAATTATATATTAGAGAAAATTAAAGGAAGTTAAAAATAAGTGAGAAAAATCTGAGAAATTAAGCAAATGCTGCCTTGTTTTCTACATCAATGGTGTGAAAGGGGTCGAAGAGGTCCAACTCCTTATCATTCATATATATATATATATATACCGACGGAACCCACCCACAAGGATATGATTATGACAAAAAGGGAATAGAGAAGAGAATGGCTCGATTTCTATTTCAGTTTCAGACTAATATGCATGATTTTTCCACAAATTAACACATTATTTGAGCAAATTTGGCTCTTAGTTTGTTTCATTTGGAATGAAGAAGACCTTTTCCAGGCGCAAGCCCATCTCCCCTAAAACCCTAAAGGGCCATTTTTTTTTTTTTGACATGTTCACGTAAGAGAAGTAGGAGGAGAATTTGAACTAGTGACCTTTAATTCGCTTCATTAAGCGTGATTCACAGTTGATTGAGCTACCCCTTGAGACCAAAGGCCCTTCTAATATTGAAACATTATTAGCCATTTGGAAGAATAAGCTATCAATTAGCTAGAAAGCAGAATTGCCAATTGAAACTGTGCTTCACACAAAAAGGCAAACAATATGAGAGATATTTGACAACAACACTTTACACGAGGAATCAGGTGCACAGAATGTTAGGTAAGTATCCATTAAAAAAGTATTTAAAGAATAACTTAATTTGCCGAGAATCACGTCTCATGAAGTAAGGGTTATTAATTCAAATTCCTATCACCCTTCCTCCTTGTGCGGACATGTAAAAAAAAAAAATTGGCAACTAACGTATATAAATAAAATTTTGAGAAAAAATAAATTCAGTGTAGCTTGATTACTGATTTTCCAATTTCGACAAGTAATATGATATTAAATAGGTCCTTCATTAACCTAGCTATTATTTAATTAATTAATAGTAAATTATGTCAAGCCAATTAATTAATATCATGTGAATCTCATTTGACACGTCGTGTGATACAATTATTTTAAATTTACAAATATAGCCTAAATCAAAACTTAATTAGAGAATAAAAAATGACTTTCCAACCATGATAAAGGAGCCCTAACTAGTTGGGGCCCCTCACCAGATGGGTGGCAGCCCCTCCCTTGTGAGGGAGGGGACACCCCTCATAGAAGAGTGGTTGCCCCTCTCCACAAAAAGGACAGCCTCTCCTTATAGAGAGGTGGGGCCCCCTTTTGGTAGGAGGCAACCACTTCGATCTCACAATCTGTTTATGAGATGAGGCTGTACGTGGTGGTCTCCCCTTTGTAAGTGTTGTCACGGTGTAAAAGGAGCATAATTTACATGATTAATTCATGTATATATAGTACTATACTTCAAAAGAAGCATAATTTGTCGTGTGTAACTTGTCTTATTAATCTGGTGGGAGTTGGTTCTGGAAGAGAAAAGTAGTGCAAAAGGAGGAAGAAAGAGCTAGCAATTCTGTGATGAGAAGCAAAAGTGAGAAAGCTTCTTTTTACAAATTAAAGAGCATTAGTCAAAACATGCTTTTAACTTTGCCCATCGAAATTAGAAGACACATATAGAGACAATAAATTGACAAATATATTATAATAAGCCCACTTTCTACACCTTTGGTGGACCAACCCGATTGCCAAAGTGCTTTGAATTATAGAATCAATTCTTATATTTTAGGAAGTGGAGGAGTATTCAATATTTAAACTACATTTGGATTAGGTATTGAGAAACTTTTTATTATACTTTTGGGATTTAATCATCATTCTTTGGAGGGAAGAGCCACTGAGATACAAAACTATTGATTCTTTAAGCTAGATTCCTCATAAGCTTCCCCAAGGTATGACGAATTATTAAGGAACTTGAAGACTAATATATAAAATTTGGGATTCATGACTCTTGGAAGCTATTATAGTCTAGTTAATTATTCTCAAATTAATTAATGACGGAGTTGGAGTTTCGAAAGGTGGAATTAGAAAGTGTTCTCCAAGTGATGCGAGCATTACTGAAGGATGAAAAGAATTGGGGTAAGTATGACCAATTAATTAACGACGTTGAAGTTATATTAAATTGTTGGAAAAATTACAGTTTACCCCCTTAAAATTGATAGTGTTTTTCAATTCGAACACTAAAGTTTCAATTTTTGCAATCTACCCTCCCAAAGTTCCAAAGTTTGAAATTTGACCAATTATATCCAAAACTTTCCATATTGCCCCTAATTTTTATTTTTTTATTTTTTCATCAAAATTTTTTTTAAAAAAAATTCGGGGCGGTCGTAGCCACCCTTTGCCCATTTGGCCATTTTTGCACCCCCAAATTTGCGTTTTTTCTTTCATAAAAAAAAAAAAAAAATTATGGGCAATATGAGAATTTTGAGATAATATTAGTCGAATTGAAAAAAATTGAAACTTTGTGGAGGTGAATTGCAAAAATTAAAACTTTGATGTTCGAATTGAAAAAAAAAATGTCAACTTTGGAGAGGTAAACTGTAATTTTTTTTAAATTGTTTATATAATTGGAAAGTGTATATAGAATAATAGGGAAAATGAAAAAGGAATAAATCAGTTGATTAAATGAGGGAATATAATGAAATATTTATATTTATAATTATTTCAGAAGAAATATTAATAAAAAAAAAAGTGAAGATATATAATGATATAATTATAAGGTTGTTTCGTTTTCAATCATATTGACATTTTTCTTTTTAACAAACTCTAAAGGGCACAGTAAATAGTTCTCTCAATGATGGAAATTGGAAAGGATATATATAGTATATCTACTTTTGGATGGGGCCTACGCTCTACTCAGATGGAATCTTACGTGGGATCCTCTAACGAGCAGTCCTCCAGTCAAGTAGGCGCGTCGACCAACCGCGTTACTGTAGCACCTGGGATTGCAATCGAAGAAACCCAACACCACCTTCCAATCAACAACGTGCTTTTGCCCCCACATTTCCACTCTATATGCCTATGTCCGGATCAGGTAGATCTCTCTTTTATAGCATTTTCAACACTAAATAGTTATTAAAACGTATTATTTTTAATACTAATTTTATAACCCACTCTCACGTCATTTTAAGAATAAAATGACTTTTAAAATTATAAATTTAATAATAATTAATCACCATTTTCATGATAATTTTAAATTGTACATTATTATTAGAATGACATAAGAATAACTTTTAGCATTACTCAACTTTTAATTTAGCTATTATTATTTTTATATGTATTTCAATAGATTTTTTATTTTATTTAAATATTATTATTTTTAATTTAATTTAATTTAATTTTTTTTTTCTCCATGACCTATGTATTTATCGCCCAACCCCTCCATATGTATGATCCGCATGACCAATGATATGCAAAAACGAGTAATTTTAAGTGGCCTACTTGTGTCATACTAAGAATGATGTGACTATTAAAATCACTATTGAGCTTATGATTGATCATTATTAAATTTTGATCAAAGATGATTTTAATAGCTACATTATTCTTAGTGAGACATAAGTAAGCCACTTAAAATTACTTATACAAAAACACCATTTACGTCTTAAAAGAAAAAAAAACACGTACTATGATGTTTTATTTATAATAGTTATTGAGCGGCGATGTTAAAATGTTTTTTTTTGTTCGGTTATAAAAATAACAGGATTTTTCATTATAGTACAAAAATATATATAAAAAAAAAAGGCTCTAAACAAATTTAACGATTTAAGAAGGAAAAGCTTAAATTTAAAAAATGGTTTATAATTTTTTTTAAAAAAAAGTCATTTTACAAAAAATTATGATGAACTGAAAATATTTCCAATTTAACAAAGATTTTTGATCATACTAAAAATTGAAAAATAAGAAAAACGTTTTTAAAAAAACACATTTTAGAATCTTATTTTCTGTTTTTGGTACGCACTTTGCCCAATAAACAACAATCATATAAAGTCGGCGTCAGGCGACAGGCGACAGGCGACAATACCCACCAAACAGTCCCTCGACTCCCTCCCTCTATCCATATCGCGCATATCCAAACGCACTTTAACGTTTTACACTTTACAATATGGGATTCCTCGGCAAAGTTTGACACGCAGCTTCCCATAAAAATTCACGCGCCACCGCTCCCATTAGCCTCCCGCCTTTTCTCCTCTCTCCCGCTTTCTCTTCCTTTCCTTTCCTATCTTTTCCGCTTCATCTCTCTCGCGCTGTCTCTTCTATCGCGTGTGATCTGAGGGGTTTGGGGGCTTTATGAGTCTGTGGCCGTCCATGATATCAGAATGGGGGGAGTCACGTCGTCGATCGCGGCCAAGTTCGCCTTCTTCCCGCCGACCCCTCCGTCGTACACCTTGATGGTGGACGACACGCGCGCCGGACGGCTCTATATCCCCGAGGTTCCGAGGAGGGAGAACGTCAACGTGGACGTGCTCAAGCTCCGCAACCGCAGAGGCAACGACATCGTGGCCGTCCACGTCAAGCATCACAAGGCCTCCGCCACTCTGCTCTACTCCCACGGAAATGCCGCTGATTTGGGTCAGATGTTCGAGCTCTTCGTCGAGCTCAGCATTCGGCTTCGTGTCAATCTCATGGGGTAATTTTTGTTTTGTCCGCTTTTTGTTTCTGAACTGAGATTTGGGTTTTTGAGCTTTAGTTTCTGTATGTGGGTTTCTGGGTTTTTTAAGCGATGTATTTTGGTTGATCTCTAGTTTACAGATGTTGTGTTGATTGAGAGTCTAAAATTTGATGTGTGTTGCTTAGTTTGGTGAATTTGTCATCGAAGCTCAAATGGGCTTTGTCTCTTTTTTTAAGTTTTTGGAGTGCTAGTGGTTGTGGATATGATGTTTGTTGGGACGTTGAAGAGACTACTAATTTATACGTTGAAAACGATTAATCTTTGCCTCGATTATTTTGATAGCAGCGTATGGTCTTTTATGTGTAAACTTTCTCTGATGGTTCTTCTTTGATAGAATTTTTTTAAGGAAGGTTCTTGAAATTTGTAGATAAATGAATGTCACAAACAAATGCAAAATTTGAAGGGTACCGATTTAGAACAGTAAAGTGATTTTTGTGGCAGCTTTAGTTCAAGGATAGGGTATGGTGGACTCTAGCTTGGCAGGGTAGGTATTTAAGAATCAGAGTTGAGGCTGTCTAGGCATACTGCCAATTGTCGAGACCATTGAATGCTCTTCCCATATCACTTGATGTCTCTTCTGACTAGTTTTTGGTTTGCCAAAAATTAAGTAAACAACAATAGCTGTTAACATTGAGAATAGAGATGCCCAACCTGAAGAGATGCTTTAGTAAATGCTTTAAGGATCATTACTAACAGTTGGACAAAGAAAGATAAATGTATGCACTTATGGATTGCATATTTTGAAAATAAGACTTGAAAAAATAGGCGATGTTCCTTATGTTTCTCATTTTCTCGATTGTAGGTAGAATTAAGTTCTGTTGTTTCTGTTTTGGTTTTCTATAAAAACTGCATCAAGAGAAGAACTCAATTATAACTAAATACATCCTATTGATTTTTTTTAAACTTCCCTGGAGAAAATCTTATCTCCCATTTTTTTTTTTTTCCACATTTTGATTGTCCTGAAATTCCAGCGTCTTGGGTAGTGTGCATGTGCGCTTTTCTCAAAGTTGAACTTGTCTGGTACTGGTTAGAATTGACATATCTATCTTGGACAAGCGTAAGGTTTTGGACTTTGTGAATGTTACTAACGTTCACAAAAACCATGTTCCACTACTGTTCTTTATTAGTTATCAACAGTTGCAGATTTTGGACCATCCTGCATTTTTTTTGGCCTGTCCTGTTTCTTTGTGGGACATTTTCCATTCCCGCGTAGTATGTTGCTTCTGTTTCCATGTAGTCCAATGTAGTTGCTTTCCTAGCTGCCTAGTTTAGACAATTAGCAAACACGGCAATTCAAAGAATTTCATTATTAAATATGTTTCATTTCAGTTTAGCGAGGAAATTTTGGGCCTTATAGAAGACATTTTGTGGCTGCTAAAAAGATGATAACTGTAAATGAACTTTACATCATTTCTTGTGTGTGTATGCGTATGTGTGTATGTGCACACGAGCACAACGCACACTGCCTTGTATTATTATTATTTTAGACATACGTTATACACAGTTATTAACTTCATTATGGATGAAAGTAGTATAATGATTAAAGGGGATAAGGTCACTGTGCATGTCTGTTTTCTTGGTGTCACTGGTTTCCTAGCCACAACTGAAAAAAAAGAAAAGCAAAAAAGAAAATAGAGAGAAAAGTCAGATTCTTGTCAATGATCGGTGACTTTCAAGGACATACTGCTAGTCCCTGATGTGACATCATTTTCAAAGGATTGATATTGATAATAATTGAAATTATTTTTGTTCATTAAAGTGCTATTGGTGATAGTTTGATGGGCTGTTACTGGTTTTATTAGTCCTCTCTTTTGGCTGGGGTTATGTACATATGTTTCACAATAGTTTCATTTTGTGAAAAATATGTTCATTTGGTTGTCCTTTCTTCTGTCTTAGTACACTTGTGCTCATATCAAGTTTCTTGACATAGGCCAAAAGCTTTTGATACCAAGCTAATGTAGGACAACAGGTATTTGAAAGGAATTTTGATTGTTTAGGTTAGGGTTTTTGGTGAGAAAAGAGGGTAGCACTTGGAGATCTTAAAAAAAGAAAAGAAAGAAGAAACTTGGGTTTTGGGTGTCTGTTCTTGGGCTAGGAACAATTACTTGGGGGATTCATAATGTGGACTTTTGAGGAAATTTGGAGGCTTGTTGATGGATGGGTGATTTGGGGTTTTTATTTTAGGGATCTTAGTTTGAAGGAAGGTAAGATGGCTGAAAATCAAGGAGGAGAAGAAGAAGAAGAAGAAGAAGAAGATAACCTAGGCATCACATCTAGTTTTTCTAAGCATCAACAATGAGTTTTCTCAGCATCACGCCACAAAGGAGTGCACCACGCAGACTTCAAGAGCATAATTGATGCAGCATTTTTATTAAATTATTATCTATCAATTGAAAACTTTATGCTAATATTTATTGAAAACTAAACATAATCCCAGTAGGCTTTGGACTCCATGGGGTTTGACTATTGAATTATGTTATTAAAATCCAGAAATAAAACCTAATAGCATATGAAAACCCGTAACCTATGGGTGACAAGCCTAGCCTATATCTAGAAATTTTGAAATTGTGAAAACACCCCTACTCAATAGTTTTAATGCAAAGAAACTTAAAAATAAGACTCAATAGTATCAAGTGTAGCATACGGAGGGTGCCCACTAGGCTCCACATTGAGACCAGACCATATTTTGAAGAATTTTAATCTTTCATTTTGCTCTTTCAAGAGCTTCTTGCTGCCTGTGTCATTCTTCCATGGTTAGATAAAACTCATCCTCAAGTTTTGAAGTGAAGTAATTCTTGGATTCTTGAACTGCATCCTTGACAATAGATCAAAAGTCTGAACTTATTTCCCTTTTTTTAAGAGCAAATCATGTTAACTATGTGTCTTCCTTGTCAAACATAGCATTAAATTTTCAGGAATGACAAGATCAATAATAGAAATTTTCAACAGGCAATATAGCCTTTGGTCGATTCATAGGAAGCACTATTGCATTAGGCATCTAGACCTCTTTATGTACTAGAGGAGGTTGATCAGTTGCTGCTTTATCAAATTCATGGGTGAGAAAAACATGTTTAACCTCTAATTCTTTGCTCCTTTCTCTTTGCCAAGCAAGTCTAGGTTTCTGTTTTCATCATAAACAGGCTCTCATGGACTTTCATCTTGCTGTTTTGGTACTTCAGCCCTCTGTTTATGTTTTTGCTCTTGTTCTTGCGGATTTAGCTTTTCAGCAATGGACTTTGGCCTTTTCCTCCTTTTCTGTGGAGACTTTGGTGGCGGTTGATATTTCTTCTGTCTTCTCTGCACTTACGGGCTTCAAAACAATTTCTTCGTTGTTGAATGAGAAATTATATTTATTTTCTCTCCCACAAAGTTGCACATCACGTTTGTATAGCGCTGGCCAATTAAGATGTCTGTGGAGGTCATAGGAATCACATCACACTAGTGACTGGTATAGAACTACCATCTATTCAAGCCGCCTTGAATAGTTGCAGATGTGATTTGGTTGAAATTTTGAGGTGTTCAATCTTTATGCTGGCATGAAGTTCAAAACAAGTGTCATCCTTAATAATAAGCTTTTTTGCTTGAAATATAGAGTTATGCCTACAATCTCATTCCCCTTGTTTAGGTGTGGCAAGTATACTCCTAAGGGCATAGAGAAGAGAAGTATCAACTTCATCTCTTCCAAATTATCAAAGTCTAGAACCCTATCATGATGATTCAACTCTTCACATTCTATCAAAATTTGGGACACAGGACAAAAGTTTTACGAAACCAAGCTACTGTAGGACAGCAGGTGCCTGAAAGTTTCAATTAGGGTACGGAAATTGATTTGGTTTCAAGGCAAAAACAAAGGAAAAAACTCAATTTTCTGTGTTGCTGATCTGGTTTCTGATCAGTAAGCCAAGAATATGGTATTTTGGGTTGTTTGGTTGTTATCTGATGGATGGATGGTTTGCAGGTTTTAAGATTTGGATTCTTAGGGAAATATTTGAATACAATTCAGGTATCAGTTTGATGGAATCAGATTGAAATTGCTGGAAAATTTAAAGAAAATGAAGATAGATCTAGAAATCACATGTAGTTTTCCCAGGCGCCATACCTTGGAGAATGGTAGCATCGCATAGACTTTTTTGTGTTTTATTTATTTATTTTTTTATATGTAATTGGCCACATCACATAGACTTTAAGAATGCAAGTGCTGCAAATTTTCATAAAAATGTTATCTATTTAATTGAAAGCGTTATTCTAAAAGTATAAAAAACTAAACTTAACACTAATCAGACTTGGACAACGTGACCTTTGACTGCCAAGCCCAAGTTATTAAAACCCACAAAATAAAACCTAGGGACATAGGAAAATCCATAATCCGTGTTAGAGCCAATAGCTAGAAATTTTAGATATTATGAAAATACCCAACTCTTTAAATTAATTAAAACTGGAATTAAACTAAAACAGAAACTTCCTAATATGCAAAGAAACATAATGATAAGGCTTGATAGTAGCTAATGTAGGCTAAGGAGGACACCCACTAAGCCCCACATCAAAGATAAGACCATATTTTTGACGAATTTCGTAATTTTGCTCTTTTGTAAGCTTCCTGCTGCCTGCATCACTGTTCTATCTGGTATTATGAGTGTCTGTATGATTTAACAGTTGCAATAGATGTTTCTGGAATTCCTTCAAATGCTTTGATCAAAATTTCTATTCAGGTTATTAGAGCTACATAAGTATGAAGATAAAGGTAAAAGATCTCTTTTATTAATTAAAAATGTTGAAGATAGAAACAGAAGTAAACTATTTTTTGACACAACTATTTCTTTCTCAAACTCTGATATATAAATAATCATTTGGGTTAATTTAATGACCCTTGCTTCTATGGCCTCTGCAGGTATGATTACTCTGGCTATGGACAATCAACTGGAAAGGTAGGACGCCTAGCTTCTCTAATCCTAATTTATAGAAATGGGAGAAAAGTTTATTACTTGCTTGTATCAACTCTAGCAATTCTATATATTCATCTAGATGCCAATTTATAGGAATGGGAGAAAAATCTAGTTGTCAATTCTTGTCCCTAAAGGGTAGCTCAATTGACTGAGGACCATGCCTTATAAAGCGGTGGTCACTAGTTCGAATTTTCCCTTCTCTTTTCATTGGGGACAAAAAATTACTTACAAAAAAAAACTAGGTGTCAATTCTTTAGAGTACTTAGATATCCTGATTTTGTTTTTTGGAAACTTCACTTACTCCTTTGAAATTTTATCGCTTTGCCAATCACTCCCTTAAACTTTAAAAACTCTCAATTTTTTGTATCCAAGTTTAAAAGTTTGCAATGTCACCCATACCGTTAAGTCTAGGGTTAAATAAGACAGTAAAGGTGTGAAATGTCCCTTATATACCTGTAGAATTTTTTAAATTACAAAATTACCCTTATATCCTGCATCACATTCTTCCTTATATCCATTGACTATTGTTATTTCAGAATAAAAAACACACAATGGCATGCCAACGTCATGAACATAATAACTTGAGATCGTTTTTAGCCTGTTGAATCAAATGATCATACTAGCTTTTTTGTTATTGCGATTGGTACTTCAGTTTCTGATAAATATTTTCTGTTCAGCACTAAACTAGGGTCAGCACCTAAGCAATATCTTGAACTTTTTGTTGTTGAGGCAAAAGGTCAACTCTAGTTTGATATGTATAAAGACATTCATTATTCCATGGGATCTCAAGTTGGGAGCCAGAACTGAATTATCTTTAGCATATATGATTATCAACATTTATTTGTTGGCAGATTACTGTGCTTGAATGACGTCCAATCATTTTTCAGATTACTTTCCTTACCTAAAATCTTCATAAAATAACAGTCCCTTTTTTTTTTTTTTTTGTTTGTATTGAAACAGCCATCTGAATGTAATACATATGCCGACATTGATGCAGCATATAAATGCCTCAAGGAGCAGTATGGTGTCAAAGATGAACAATTAATATTATATGGTCAGTCTGTTGGTAGTGGCCCCACCCTTGATCTTGCTTCAAGAATACCAAGCTTGAGAGGAGTGGTTTTGCATAGCCCGATTTTGTCTGGGCTGAGAGTGTTATACCCAGTCAAACGGACATACTGGTTTGATATTTATAAGGTAGTTTCATACTGTTGATTCTACTGCACATGCCTGTTTCATTTGATTGATAGACACTGATATATTTTTTTGTCCTTTCAGAATATTGACAAAATTGGTATGGTGGACTGTCCTGTTCTTGTGATACATGTAAGTAATATTTACTTTGTTTCCATTTTCAATCTCTTCGGACTGTTTATCATAACTACCTTCATCAAATTCTCTGTATGGAATTTAGAGATAGAATGGCAAAATTTTCTTCTGCATTATGTTTCAAGGGATAGAGTACAAAGAACTGTCACCATCAATTAGGAGAAATTTGACATAGGATGGAAAACTTTCCTCCTGAATCACAAATGAACCTTATAAGGTCTCAATCTTTTTTCCCACAATGATAGCAATTTATAAATTTAACTGGTTCTGCCAAAACTTTTTGTAGATGTGTTGCGCTAATAAATGAATCCTTGATTATGCTTTTATTATAGGGAAATCAGGTTAGGATCTCCCTGTGCATTTAGTCATTTTCACCTTAAGATCCCAACTTTCAATTTCAGATTCGAGACCCGAGTTTAGCCTCATTCTAAATTTGAGACCTTCGTCAGCCTTTCTGTCAAAATGGGTAACAAAAATAGATGTGAAGATACAATTATATCTCTCTAATAAAAAAAATTTAAAAATACAAAAAAAGCAATTGAAGAGCCAGTTTTGCCTGCATCATTTTCTTCAGAATGGGTAAGAGTTTTCGTCACTTTGTGAGGTTGTCCTATGAGGGGTTTGAGGATGAGTCAATGGCTTTCTTCACTGCCATTGAAGTGAGTTGAAACTAGAATGGTCTGGCTAGTTTCCCTAGTTCTCTTTCTATGTCAGTGAATAGAGGGCACCGTGAATTAGAGAGGTTAGGTTGTTCTATCAATTATGGCCTTAAGGGAGGTCATTCTAGTAGATGCAAAGGAAAGGAGAGGGGTCCAACTTGTTCTTTATGATATTTTCTTGGAATATAAGAGGGTTCAACGAGAGGGATAAATTGTTGAAGGTCTGGAATCTTCTTAGAGAATGGAAGGTTGGCATTGTTAATTTACAAGAAACTAAATTGGAGCTTGTGTCTAGGGTGGTTGTGCGCAGTTTATGGGGCTATCAACATGTGTATTATTTGTGTTATTTGGGGTCGAGAGGAGCTTTTGGAAGGATCTTGTTAATGTGGGTTAGGAAGTTGGTAGAAAAATTGAGTGCGTGGGGGCATTTTATGTTGCTTGCTCCCTTAGAAATGTTGATGACAACTTTTTGTAGTCCTCTGCGGGTGTTTATGGTCCTAATATCGACAATGGCAGAGGAGTGCTTTGGGATGAATTAGCTGGATTTTTAGTTGGTGGTAGAATCACTTTGATTAAAAGTACTCTTTTCAATTACTTATTATTTGCCCCCTTGTCCCATCCCTGTCGGTGTTACTAACTAAATTGAAAAACTTTAGTGAGATTTCTTGTGGGACAGAGTCGGTGATGAGTTTAAATTCCATCTAGTCAATTGATCTAAGATTTGTACTTCTGTTTTCTCATTCGTTTTGTGGGTTAGAAACAAAAGTTCAATCGACTTCTCTTGGGGAAGTGGCTACGGTGTTTTACTGCAAAGAGGGAGGCTTTATGAAGATCAATGGTGGAAGTTAAATATGATAGCAATGGGGAAGTGTGGTGTTCCAATGTGGTTCTTGGGTCGTTCGGGGTTTTGGGTGTGGAAAAACAGGAGGGGGGTCAGGGATTTCTCTAGATTTGTTAGATTTGTTAGGTTTTGGAATGATGTATGGAGTGGGGGACTAGACCTTGAAGGCAGCTTTCTTGGAGTTTAGTATTCTCACTGTAAGGAAGCTTTTGTGGCAGATCATGTGCGATTTTTTTAACAAGACTTTACATTGGAATTTCACTTTTATCAAATAAGTACATGATTGGGAGGTAAAGTCAGTTATTTTGTTCTTTAATATTTTGTACCCTCTTAGGTTAAGACAAGGTGGCGTGGATAAAATTTTTTTGGCTTCCCCAAAAGGTGGACATTTGAGGTGTGATCTTTTTGTCATGTGTTTAGTCCCCCTTGTTCTCCCTTTCCTTGGAAAAGCATTTGGGTGGCAAAGCTATTAGCTAGTCGGAGAAGTCAGTTTGGAAGCCACTGTAATATAGAAGTTTGGAGGATGGTTCTTTTGTGCTTAATGTGGTGTATTTGGGGAGAACACAATGCTTGAACTTAGAAGATTATGAGTGAATGGTGATAGAATTAGAACTTATTATGTTCAAATCTCTTTAATTTTGGATGACTGCTTACAACAATTCTCGCATTTCTAGTTTTTTAGAATTTTGGGATTTGTGTTCTTCCTAATCAGGTCTCTCTGGTATACTTCTTGCTTGCCCTTTCTAATAAGATTGAATCATATATATATATAAAGAATTGCGTCTAATGGAGGGTGGGCTGATGGCCACCACCTAAGTTAGGGCGTGGCCGTGAGCCACTCCTTAGTAAGGAGGTGGCCATGCGTGTGAGTAAGCCAAATCAGCACAACCACCCCTTTGAAGTGGTGGCAGCAAATCACCCACTGAGTTAGGGGTGGTGCACAGCCACCCTTGTGAGGGATTTGTTAGACAGGTTTTTTAGCTATTTGTTAAATTTTTTTATAAGAGGTGTATAGTTATATTTTCACATTCATTTGCATTACCTGTTTGATGGAAAAGCTAACAGAGGTCTTGAGTTTAGAATAGGCCTAAACCCTGGTCTGGGATGTATATCAAATTAAAAACTGGATCTTAAAGTCAAAATAACAAAAAAGAGAGTGGGTTATGACCTGATTTCCCTTTATTATATGGGGTGTATTCTATTATATATGAAGCATGAAGGGTTTTGATTTGTATTTGTGCTTGCATCTGTTATCACTTTAATGTTGGGTCAGGGTAGCTGTTTTAATGTGGTCTTGTTTCCCCAAGCGATCACATTGCATTCTGGTTCTTTCCCTTTCCACGAGAAACAAACCAAAATCCTACTTTTTTTTTTCCCAGAAATTTCATACTGAAATTAACAATGAACATCTTATGTTCCATATTCAGGGGACTTCTGATGAAGTTGTGCATTGTTCCCATGGGAAGCAGCTTTGGGAACTTTCCAAGGAAAAGTTCGAACCCTTGTGGTTAAGTGGAGGTGGGCATTGCAACCTTGAGCTTTACCCAGAATTCATCAAACATCTAAAGAAATTTGTACATGCCATCGGCAAATCAAAAGCAGCCACACATGGTTCTAAAAAACCTACGGTAGAATCTGATAATCAGAGCAAACCATCCGAAACTGGACCTTCGGATAAATTTGAATTGGGTCCGGACCTTCCAGAAGTTTCCAGAAACAGTTTAGATAGCCGACTCGAGAAGTCTAGAAAGCCAAACAAGCCTGAAAAGTCTCGCATGAGCACTGACCGTGTTGACAGGTTTAGGAGAAGAAAGGGCCTAGTCTGGTGATTAATTTACACGCACAGCAATTAAATAAGTTATCTGCTAATATCTACATGAGAAGGTAATCTATTTTCACTCCTGATTATGTAATGATGTCAATTCTAGATGGAATATATCAAGATGAGTGTATTCTTAGTGTTTTTTTTTTTTTTAAAAAAAAAAAATCTGTATGTATGCTCAAAAGATTGAGATGTATCTTGCCTTGGTATTTCTTTTCAACTCTTGTAAAATCAACAGCCTCATTTGAACAAAAAAAATAATGCAGCTTCAGATATTTTCTTTTAGTCTCTTAAGTTGATATTCTTATTGTATGTGGCATCTTATTAGGTTGAGGGAACTGGAAATCTACTGGTGTCATGAATCTGTGTCTTTAGTGTTTTAACTATTTTATTATTCTTGAAAATCAGAAAATAAAGAGAAGAAAGACCCCAATACAACCAACACAATTCAAATGATACTTTGAGAATTGATCAAATTAATGATCCGGTCCAGTTGATTCTTGACTCATCGCGCAAGAAAAGAGCTTCATTAAATGGTGGTGTGGTGGTGCAGGAGCTGCATGTAGCAACCCCTATTGCAGCACCAACCAAGCAAGCTTGGAGATCGCAATAGGAGAGAGAGAACTGGGGCCGAAAGGGAGATGCGTCATAGACAAAAGAGGAGTACCAACTATGAAAATTCAGGCAAAAGAGAACATAGGAGCCATAGATTAGGTAGCCAAAAATGATGAGAGGGACAGGGAAGAAGGTGAGGTGGAGTGTTGAGGGCAGAGGGATTGGGTGCACTGCAAATTTGACTCTCAAGATGAAGAGAAGAGAGGAAAAATGAGAAAAGAAAAAGGAAAAGGAAAAAGAAAAGGGAAGAGAAAAGGAAGCTAAAAAAAAAAAAAAAATCTCATAGAACAAATTTTTGGAGAGGTACAAGACTAGAAGCAAATAATTGGCGCACTTTTTTTTTTTTTTTTTTTTTTTCTAAGCAAAAATGGTAGGTTGAGAAAACCAATTATAAATAACGAAGCTTCACAACAACTCAATTCAGAATTCAAATTTAAATCTCTTGAAGATAAGATATCTGAAGATTCAAATTCAAATGTTTGTTATTCAAGTTTTAGATAACATCTAAGCAAATCAATAATACAATATTGTATTCCCTTGTAACATTTTCCCGCATTTGATTAGGAAAAAAAAAAAAAATAATAATAATAATAATTATTATTATTATTCTTGTGTAACAAGCCATATATTTTGGTTTATTTGTAATTATTTTATAAATAGAACACTAAACCCATAGTTCAAATGGGATGATTACAATTGTATTATCCAGTTATTGTTTTAATTATTACTGCCCACTCAAATCTTAACGAATAGAGAAAAACAAGAAAACACAAAAAACAAAACGAAGGCAACATGCAGATCGAAGCATATGGATTGATTGATAACTTTATCAGAGAAAATTGGTTCAATGGATGAAATAAAGATCGTTGACCTCGTGCAACTGAATTTAAAGTGGCCTGGATTTTAATGCAATGGTTTGCTGGAAAAGTGATGAAAAGAATTATCCAATCGATGAGGAGGAAATCTTAAAAGAAGTACGAATGTATAGCCACAAAGCGATATACTTATTCAGATGTGAAGAAATTTACCAGCTCATTCAAAGATAAAGTAGGACAAGGAGGATATGGTGTTGTATACAAAGGGAAGCTACCTGATGGGTGTATGGTGGAAGTGAGAACAATTTATCAACCAAGTGGTTAGCATCAGTAGAATATCGCATGTTAATATAGTCATTCTTCTAAGTTTTTGCTATAAGAGGACTAAAAGAGCTTTAATTTATGAATTCATGCTTAATTGATCTCTTGATAAGTTCATGTATGATAAAGGATCTCTATTTACAAATTGTCACTTGGATAGCAAGACTATGTTCTAAATTGCGGTTGGCATTGCTCGAGTACTAAAATACATACATGGTGGTTATAACATAAGGATCCTACATTTCAACATAAAACCCCATAATATACTTTTGGACGAAGATTTGTGCTCAAAAATCTCTGATTTTGGCCTTGCTAAACTATGCAAAACAAAAGATTGTGTTGTATCAATAGTGGGCATGAGAGGAACTATTGGTTACATTGCACCAGAAATATTTTGTCGGAACTTTGGTGGAGTCTCTCACAAGTCTGACATTTACAGCTACAAAATGTTGGTTCTTGAAATGGTTGGAGGAAGAAAAAAAAATTTGATGGTGGACTCTCTCATTCTAGCGAGATATATTTTCCACATTTGATTTATAAGAAGCTTGAACATGACAGAAATACTGTTACTTTTGGGGAAATAACAGAAGAGGAGGAAGAAGAAGAGACAACAAAAAAGATGATAATGGTTAGTGTTTGGTGTATTCAGACCAATCTTTTAGATAGACCATCAATTGATAAGGTGATAGATATGTTAGAAGGAGCCTGTGATCCTTATGATTTCCACCAAAGCCTTTCTTAGATTCCCCTACAAGGTCGCTTCCAGATTCTTAATTCCATGACTTCATAGTCATATAAAAATCCAACAATTAAAATGGGTGCAATTGTACCTAAAATTGAAAGAAGAATAGATGATCTCATTGCTGTGTTTTGCTTGCTTACATAATGTTGTATATATACACTTCTATATTGAGACAAATCGCACAGAATATGAAGAGGAGATTTCAATTTTGTGTTCAGTTATAGAAGGCAAAGGAGAGTGACTAACAACAGCGGCTCCGCCCCCTCTGTTCGAGGGGTTGGCTACAGTTGGGGATGGCTCCACCTCATGTTTGGGAGTGGCCAAGCCACCCTTTGATTATTATATTTATTTTTTTAACAATGATATAACTATAATTATATATAAATTCCATAGAAAAAGATAGATTTTTATGGAATTAGACACAAAGATGCACGAATTTAGTAACGGAGACACACTTTCCAAGAAAAATGTTACACCATCAATATTTACCGTTGAGATTTTTGGCAGCCTAGGATCATCCCCGCGTCGGCCAAAGTCTGACGTGACCATTTTTTTTTTTTAAATTGAAGAAAAGAGATATTAAAGGAAAATTTAAATTTGAAGTATTAGCACTAAATTTGAGGTATTAGCACCAAATTTGAAGCATTAGCACAAAATTTAGGATGATCGAATTCCTTTTGGGTGATACAATCTCTAAAGAGTTAACCTTCCACACTTAGATTTTAGTTTTGAATTAAAAAACAAGTTTTAAAGCATTAAAAATTAAATATTAACTCATAGAAATTTAATTAACAAAAAAAAATGACAAATTATTTATTTATTTATTATTATTTAATATATATCCTATGCTAGCTGCCTTTTGACAACCGCATAGCAGTACTCCAATATTTAAAACTCTTAATATATATATTTTAACGAATTATCTCTTCATTGATATAACAATCAAATGTGGCAAAATGCTTCGTATAATGCCAAAGATACAATTTGAAATCTTCACAACTCAAATATTATCTATGACTCTCGAGTTACTGTAGGACAATATCTACGAAAAGTCACTGTCTCAATTAGTTTCAGATCTACAATCACGTCTCTATCCATTGTCAGGTCATTGATTCACTGACACTTTTTTTTTTTTTTTTTTTCATCTGCTACTAGCACTTTATCAATCGCAATCTTCTTCGTTGCCTCTACCATAGTGACAATTATTCTTTATGGATAATAACTTCTCCATTATCAGTGTATGGTTTGCTCCTAGAAAATGAACCATAAGAAACAAAAGACTGACTGGAAACCAGTTCCGCTATTCTTAAGGATTTGTGAAGACAAAACGTAAAAAAATGAATAAAACTTCACCCCATAGATCGTTACTGAAAGCAAATTTAGAGAGAATACATTCTTATTTGAAAACAATGAAATTACAATAATAAAAACCCAGCATACCCTCACGTGTTTCCCTCTCTACCGTCGGCAAGCCACAAGTCACTAGAATGCACCTCGAGTACCATTGACACACGCACTCTGATCGATCTATAATAGAGACGAAAAAAGGTGAGGGAAGTGACCTCTCTATTTTATTTTTATTTATTTTTTAATATTTTCTGAATGTGACAAGAGAGAGGCAAGGGAGCTCTCTGAAGGCAAATAACTGGTGCGTTTGTTATACGAAATTGAGTGGTTCGATCTTTGCTTACCATTAAAGTTGACATTTTCTTTTTTTGCTAATGAGTTGTCTCGAGATGTTGAGGATCTGACTTGTCCTCTCATAAAATTTGACAGACTTTAATCACACACCCAAAAAAATGACAGACTTTCCTGCGGTGAAATTATAGCCTGTGGTTGATGGATTTGTCGACACTGAAATTTCACACGCACTAATGGCTGCAGAAGCTATGGATTGATTGATAACTTTATTAGAGAAAATTGGTTCAGTGGATGAATTATTAAAGATGGTTGGCCTTGTGTAACTGGATTTAAAGTGGGATTTTAAAAAAGTTGCCTAATATAAGTATTAATTAAATAGTTAAATTTATTTATTATTATTATTATTATTTAGGTTAAACACTTTAGACTTCTTTAGGTTTTACAACTTTATTTTTTTCTTCGGGAGTTTCATTTTTATTACAGGAGGTCCCTGTGGTTTTGATAATAGACCAAGTTAGTCCTCCGTCAGTTGACCGTTAATTGACTTAACGGAATTTCACGTGGACCAATCAAATGTTGACACGTGATACCTATTTATTTATTTATTTTAATTAAAAAAAATGTATTTTCTAAAAAAAATAAAAAATAAAAAATAAAAAGAAAAAAGATTGGGGTCGGCCACCCCTTGGCCATGTAGCCACCCCCAAATGGCCAAGGAGCCACCCCCAATCTTTTTTGTGTTTTTTTTTTTTAGAAAATACATTTTTTTGTTAATTTTTTTTTTTAAAAAAATTTAAGTAGGTACCACATGTCAACATTTGATTGGTCCACGTGAAATTCTATTAAGTCAACTAACGGTCAACTGACGAAGGACTAACTTGGTCTATTATCAAAACCACAGGAACCTCCTGTGATAAAAATGAAACCCTAGAGGAAAAAAATAAAGTTGTGAAACCCTAGGGACTAATTTAGTATTTAACCCTTATTTTTTTAAGATAAGTAGTAATTTATTGAGTTCACGTATTAAATATTCTACGTATTGCGTCTCCTCACCTATTAAATGGAGTTTAAACTCACACGTGAATGAATGTTAAAATATTGATTAAATTTTAGGGTTAAATACCTTATTCCTCTTTAGGGTTTAAACTATTTATTTTTTCTCTCTTAGGATTTAGTTTTTATCAGAAAACGTACATGTGGTTTTCATAAAGACTGAAATAGTACTTCCATCCATCTGTTGTTAGAAGACTTAACAAATAGCCACACATGTGGACTAATTAATTTTCAACACTTGTCATAAGTGCCAAGTCATCAACTATGACTAGATATGCACCCTACCACCTAATTAAAAAAAAAAAATCCACTTAACAAAGTAAAAAGACTGGTTTTTTTTTTTTTTTGTTTAAATATTAAAATTAAAATTGAACACCTTCAATTAAAACACAACCCACTAAAGAGAATCAACCAAAAATCATCAAGCATTCAAGTTCCTTCAATGCCAATATCTGATACATCCTTCAATGCCAAACCCTAGGCTCCGGCAACAAAGGTCATCTCTAGGCGAAATAGTCTCCGGCCACGAACCCTGCACTCCGGGGACAAAGCTTCCACCCCAACCCACTGTTCTTTCATGGCCAAATCTCCATCGAACCCAACCCACAATCTCCGACGAACCCAAGCCCACCGTTCTTCCACAATCAGACAACTTGCAGCTTTATACAAAGTAGAATTAACAGAAATACCAAAGTATTATATTCATTAAGAAATCAAAATGAGTAAAACTTTTTATATGTTTTACACTTAGTAATCCCAGTCTATCAAACCCACGATCCTGTCAAGTCTCAGAACGTACCAAAGTTTGCTAATCAATAAAATAAAGAAACAATAAATTGGAGAACAGGTTGGAGTTCACGAATTTTCATGTTGGAAACCTGATTTTTCGGTTGACCCCATGAAAACATCTATGGAATATTTCTTGGATCTTGGTCAATAAAATAACACATGTTTAGAGCAGGTAACACAAATCCAAGCCATTGAAATCCGCCTGTTCTCAAAATCAAACACATTTAGCAAACTTTGGTTCGGATCGTGGGTTTGATACACTGGTTTTTATATGTACGTAAAACATATAAAAAGTTTTACTCATTTTGATTTCTTAATGATTATAATACTTAATGAATTTTAAAATATCAAATTTAGGGAATCTCAATCCTACAATAAACGACTACACTGCAAAATCCAATAAAGTCATAAGCCACACTGGATCCAAGGATCCACACCGAGCTTCAAAGTCTATTACCGCTTGACTCTTTCCTCCCGTCAAGGAGTTCACTTGGAGTTTCTCCTCCTTAATTCCAGGCTTAATTTATGCATGTACGTACAGCTTACTCTTAACACGTTAGTTTCACTAAATCTACTTGCCAGCTAGCTAGTGTAGCTTTATAGTCTTTTGTTAGAGATATGCTATAGTGTAATAAAAAAAATTAATTTTGGATCATAAAAATTTTAGGTAGCAAGAGACCACATGCCTCATCATTGGGTGGGGTTACAACAACTACGGAGGAAGTCTGTGGCCTCTTGCCACCAAGGAGTTTTATGGGCCAAAAATAGTATTTTTTATTGCACTATAGCGGATCAAGATCTACTGAAATTCCTAGGAGATTCCAATTTTTTAAATTTCAGATCTAGACCGTCCATTTTTCATTTATTATTTTATTAGTAGTGAGACACGTGGCAGAACAATGACCCTTGAATGAAAAATGGATGGCTTAGATCTGAAATTTTAGAAACTGGAATTCTCTTAAGAATTTCAGTAGATCCAAATCCCATTATAGCATTTCTCATTGTGTGATTTGTATCTCTTGTAATCTTGCCACCTCATACTGTGGCTTTAACGCTTGTTCTCCTCCTATATATTCTGATCAAAACATAAATGCTGTACACTTGTTTTACCATATATTCATATATTTACAAGATAACACAAAATGGCGGCATCTCTTTTGTTCTTCTATTTGGGGGTACATAGGGAAAGCATGCATCACAAAAAAAACAAAAAAACAAAAGAAAATACAGATAAAATTTCATGTTGAACGGTATGGCCGGGTCCTAACATGCAATAGAGTTTCATAGAGTCTACTACGGAAGAAAAGAAGGACCACACCTCAAAAAGAGAAATATATATATATATATATATATCTCATATCAATAACTAGAGCTTTAGTCTTCAAGGAGTAGCTCAATCGGTTGTGAACCACGCCTTATGAAGTGGAGGTCACTAGTTCGAATTTCCTCTTCTCCTTCCCTTGTGTGGACATGTAAAAAAAAAAAAAAAAACTAGAGCTTTAATAAAATTACAATACATCACTTTATATAATCCCTCCCCTTATTGAATAATTAATGATAAGAAAGAAGAAAATATAAATATAATAGGAATCCAAATATATACAGTTGTGCAGAATTCCAACTCTTCAACGCTGAACGTACGTATTCTACTCGTCAACTTAATTGAATGACTAATTAAAAGGATGAATAAAAACTAGGAAAAAATATAAAAAAAGCCCCCTAAACTATCAGCCGTTTTCGATTTAGCCCCCTGATGTTCCAAAAGTCATAAAGTAGCCCACTAAACTACCAAACTATCGCATTTTGGCCACTCTGTTAGTCAAAACCGTCAGTCTGGACGGAAACTACAAAACGACGTCGTTTGGTTACGGGTAAGTTACAAAAATGCCCTTCTATGTTTTTTTTTTTTGTTTTTTTTTATTTTTTTAAGGAGGCGCCGTTTTGCTCCCAAAAGGGTTCACTTACCCTAAGCAAAACGGCGCCGTTTTGTTTAGGTTAATTAAACCCTTGTTCAGCGTTTTCCCTCCACGCCTGAACAAACCTTCTTCTCGGCTCAGACTTCATCTTGTCTCAGATGTTGGGTTCAACTCCTCTGGAGAGAAATATGGTTTCATCTCCATCTCAATCGCTTAGGTTCAACTTCTCATCAGAAAAATCTGGTTGCAAAGCTTGCTTTCGTTTCGGATCTTCGAGAGGGTATACTATATCTGAGCTTGCAGAAATATAGATTAAGCAAAACTTGCGGCATCTCAACAAGTTTTGTGGGTTTGAAGCTCAATGAGTATAAAGTTTCTCTGATAAACATCGCTTAAATGGATGCCATTATAATCATTTTCGGCGCATTAAAATCCAGTTTTTGGGTTCAATATTCATGAAAGGCCAAGTTTCAATTTCAAATAAACACAAACACCATCGGGAGTTCATTTCAGCTCCGTGAACAGAATCTGTGGAAGAATAGTGCAACTTGATAACAACCGCATTTCACAAAATTACAATCCCACATAAAAACACCCTCAAATCTTAGCCTCTAACTATTGGACAATCCTAAGAGAACCGAAAAAAAAAAAAAAAAAAAAAAAAAAAAAAAAAACTCCAGGGCAGAAAACAACACCCAAACCCATCTATGGGAATTGAATTTGGTTTTTCTCTGCAGTAGCCATGAAATCAAAGAACGTGAATGTTACAGATCAACAACCCGGCCAGTGGGTTTTGACGGAATGATTTTTGGGTTGGACGGAATGATTTATGAGTTTTTGGGTTTTGCAGGACGACGGCGTGAAGACGGGACGACGAACGATCGGCGTGAGGGGGACCACCGGCGCGATGGGCTGGATCACCAGAGCTGTGTGTGTGGAGAAGAGAATCGGTCATGGCTATGCGTGAGGGGGAGGGGGGGAGCTGTGCTGCGTGGGATTGATTGAGAATGGGGAAAAGGGTTTAATTAACCTAAGCAAAACGGCGCCGTTTTGCTTAGGGTAAGTGAACCCTTTTGGGAGCAAAACGGCGCCGTTTTACTCCTCCTTAAATTAAATAAATTAAAAAAAAAAAAAAAAAAAAAAAAAACATAGAAGGGCATTTTTGTAACTTACCCATAACCAAACAACGTCGTTTTGTAGTTTCTGTTAAGACTGACGGTTTTGACTCACGGAGTGGCCAAAATGCGACAGTTTGGTAGTTTAGGGGGCTACTTTATGACTTTTGGAACATCAGGGGGTTAAATCGAAAACAGCTAGTAGTTTGGGGGGCTTTTTTATATTTTTCTCTAAAAACTAATTAACGACCATGTAGTTAATCATGCACGAGTGTTAGAATAATGACGATGTAATTAATTAATACTAATTTCTGCATCAAATTAAGGTGCTTGACTCGTCTTGCATGGGGAAAGACTTGACTAGGTCCTCAGACAAGATTTTCTCCAAGCAGCATTTTCGATTCATACATGAACAAAATCACAATTAGTGTAGGTTAGGAAGGATCAAGGTGCTTTCGCTTAGACTACCTTTTTTTTCTATTCCACACAAAAAAGTCTTACGTTCTTTATTATTCAAACCGTGTTTCCACAGTCTTCATATATATGATTGATTTTCATTCACTCTCTCATCACAATGCGTTTTTACAATTTTGGAGTTCTAGTCCTCTCTCTCTCTCTCTCTCTCTCTCTCTCTCTTTCTATGTGATATGCATAGCATAGTTATGTAGTGGCATTTTCCTTTGGTTTCCTGGTCTCATTCCAAGTTAATTGAAAACATGGGTCATCGTCCCCTTACATGTTCATGTTCACATCGTTAATGTTGATGTCCATACAGTCACAAACATGCTTTTGTGGTGGCAGCGAGCAATATGTAAACTGCAACAGACCCTTTCGATGCGCCAACATCCAAACCCTACATCGGATATTGCGGTTCACTGTGCTACCACCGCAGTTGGCGGTGCCATCACGACAGTTGGCTGAGGCACCACAACCAGGTCTTGATTTTCTGCCTTTCTTTTCTTTTTATTGCTTTGTTATGTTTTTGTGGTTGCTGAATATATAATGCGTTTGTCTTTCTTACGAAATTGTGGGCGTATTGCGTTGCTATTAATTAAATATTAGGAAATAAATTCACATATATATACTTCCCTCAAACTACCATCAAATTAATAATGTTTTCTCTCCCAAACTTTCAATTACAACAATATTCTTCCTAAACTACCAAAAAATTGACGGTGTTCACCTCAAGGCTAACAAAAAGATAAAAACAACAATAACTTTGTTTCAATAAGAAAAAATTACTCTAATAAATTAAAAAAACAGTAACTTCTTTTCAGATAAAAAATTACTCTAATAAATTAAAAACAACAGTAACTTTCCTAGCTAATTAAGAGCCTATTTGAAAATATTGTGTTAAAAGGGAAAATATCCTCTATTTCATTTGAAATTAATAATATCTCGTTAGTGTATTTTAGAAGGGTAAAATTGTCCAAAAAATTAAATTAACAATTTTACCTCTCTAAAAAAACAATAACTGAATATATTATCTATTTCATTTGAAATGGAAATGATTCTATTCAGTGTTTAAAGAGTTTTAAAAGTGCTTTTAGTAGATAAAAGGTTATGCCAAACAAAATAAATCTATTTAGCGGATTAGGATCCCCTTAGATTTTATAAAATATGAGATTATCAGATTTTTAAATTTGAGCAATTCATTAGATCTAAGGGTTCAAATAAATGCGAATTTATGTGTTACCGTGGTAATTAATTTAATTTTTTTTTTTTCATGTCAAGCCCATTTGCCTAAGTAACACACAAACTCTACATTTATTTGGACAGTTAGATGTAACGAAATTCATATTTTAAAAAATTTGAAAAGATTTCAATCCTCTATTTAGTTGTAAGGGCACAAAATAGAAGCATGGAACTCAAGCAGAAGAGAAGTAATAATTGGTTTGACCGATCAACTATAATAAAAACCTTGTTAAAAAAACACTATAATAAAAAAGCATTAAACAACAAAAAAAAATATCTATAAAAAAAAAAAAAAAAATTCTATGAGCTTTTCAATAACTATTTCTTGTCATTATCAGATTTATTTATTTATTTATTCCTTCGTTACTATTAGATTTGTGAATAAGTAACGTCTTCTCTTAATATAAAGACTTCTAAATAATTTTATATTCTTTTTGCAGGAACTGTTACTCCTTCTGAGCAGTATCAAACTTTTGTTGGTATTATGCGATGAGAACCATATTATATATCTTCTAAATATTTCTCTCTTTCTTGTCCAAACAATGAAAAGCCATTCCCTCGTATTCATGTTTGTTAGAACTTAGAAGCGTATTAATTATTATTTCATGAGTATATTATTTACGTGTACTTTTTATATAAAGTGTATGTTTTTTTTTTTTTTTTTTTTAATTACCAAATTCCTCTTTCTCCCAGCTTTCCTGCAGTCTTTCAATCAGTTTTCCTAATTTTTATTTTCAACTAGTTTATACAATTTCTTTATCTTTTTGTGATTGATTTATTTTTTGTTCATTGTGTCGTCTCGATCAGTTTCTTCGCTAATATCCCCGACTGGAAATGATGATCAGCTCATTTCACCAGCAGTAGCAGTAATACAGGCGCCCGTTGAATCAGGAGTAGTCCCAACTGGTTTGGGTCTTGCTTTATTTTTTTATTTATTTTTTATTCTAGCTTTATAACTTCCAATATTTCTTTTCTTATTTTTTAAGTGCATACAGCTCTGAAATTGAATAAGGTTACGTTAGGGTTGGCATTAATTTCTCGTAAAATTGACTTTAATTTGCACCTGTTGCTCAGCTTAATTGCAATATTTCTTGTTGTAGTTGTTGTCGTTTTGGATTAATTGTGGAACCTTGTATTTAAACTTAGGGTTAAATACTAAATTAGTCTATAGGGTTTCACAACTTTATTTTTTCTCCCCTGGGGTTTCATTTTTATCACAGGAGGTTCCTGTGATTTTGATAATAGACCAAGTTAGTTCTCCGTCAGTTGACCGTTAGTTGACTTAACGGAATTCC
>NC_081545.1:29250394-29355914 GCF_901000735.1 Corylus avellana | reverse complement strand
GGCCACCCCCAAATGGCCAAGGGGGTGGCTCGGCCACCCTCGATCTTTTTTTTTTTTAGAAAATATATATTTTTTAATTTTTTTAAAAAAAAAAAAAAATTAAGTGGGTGCCATGTGTCAACATGTGATTGGACCACGTGAAATTTCGTTAAGTAAACTAACGGTCAACTGACGGAAGACTAACTTGGTCTATTATAAAAACCACAGGGATCTCCTGTGATAAAAATGAAATCACAGAGAGAAAAAAATAAAGTTGAAAAACCCCAGGGGGTCTAGAGTATTTAACCCATAAACTTAATTTAGAGAGGTTTGATAGCACAGAAATGGACAACAACAGTGATGAATTAGGCATTGATTGTAGCGCCCCCAAGTTTAATTAATTATCAGAGTGAAACTTCCCATGCAAGACTAATTCATAGGTCAATATGATAAGACAGAAAATCATATGCATGTTAATGTGCAAGTAACAACCATTTGGAATATGGCCTATCGATCCATGCATGCCTTAACTTCTTCACGATAGGATTTGTGCTAAAAATATATTAATTGGTTCGTTCTTAAAAATGTATTTCCCTTTTGAAACAACATAGAAAATATATATAGTGGCTGCCAACGTATTAATTATATGTTAATCATTTAATGATTGTTTTTCCTTCTTAAAGCATTCAATTATTGGACAGACGGAATTCAATTTGTTATTTAATTCTTATTTCTTTATCAAATCCCTCGTTCTCGATCCTAGCTTTCCGGCCCGCAGTCTTTCAATTACTTTTCCTAATTTTTATTTTCAAAAACTAGGTTATACATTTTCTTTATCTTTTTGCGATTGAATTTTTTTGGGTTCTTGGTGTCTCAGTTCTTCCACAATCCCTTTCTCCAACTCCGTTCATTAATTCGCCAGCACCCCAACTCATTGTGCCATCAGGAGTCCCAGGTTTGGGTCTTGCTTTATTATTTTTTTTTTCCTAGCTTTATAATTTCCAATATTTCTTTTCTTATTTTTTTAGTGCTTGAATTGTTAGTATCGTTATATATATGATATGTGTGTGTGTGTCATAAAAATAAATATCTTCTATATATATATACTTCCCATCTTTCCACACAATCATTTTTAATCATAACATCGTCGTAATGTAATTAGTTCAGGGACAAAAAACTTTGTCATCAAATAAACAACTCTAACTTTGTGTTCTTGTTGCAGAACCACCTTCTCGATCGAAGAGCAATTGGTGGCTGAAAATTGCAATTGGTATGGTGATCAATATCGTATAAAAGCTATTCTAGTTTCTTTCGTTCTTGCTCTAACATATATAATGAAAAGGCATTATATATCTTTATGTATTTTTCAGAGTGTACCATTTCTGCAATACATTATCTTATTTCTTTTCTTTTCTTTCTGTGCTCTAATGAAATACGTGACTATTAGACCACTTTTGCATGCAGGCATTTCTGCAGCTGTGGCGGGGATTGTAGTAATCGCTTTTGTATTAATTATCTACAACGTTAAGAGAGGGCAGTACTTCTCAAGTAATGCAATGGTACTCTGCTGTGAAAGTGGTGCAAAAAATTATCAAGTCATTGATGAGGAAATCATGAAGAACTGCGGATCAATAGCCCCAAAGAGATATACATATTCAGATGTGAAGAAATTGACCAACTCATTCAAAGATAAAGTAGGACAAGGAGGTTATGGTGTTGTATACAAAGGGAAGCTACCTGATGGGCGTTTGGTCGCAGTGAAAACCTTGAGTGCGTCTAAAGGTAACGGAGAAGAATTTATCAACGAAGTGGCTAGCATTAGCAGAACATCGCATGTTAATATGGTCAATCTTTTAGGTTTCTGCTACGAGAGGACTAAAAGAGCTCTAATCTATGAATTTATGCCTAATGGATCTCTTGATAAGTTTATATATAATAAAGGATCTCCAGTTACAAATTGTCACTTGGACAGCAAGACTATGTTCCAAATTGCAGTTGGCATTGCTCGAGGACTAGAATACTTGCACCGTGGTTGTAACACAAGGATCCTACATTTTGACATAAAACCACACAATATACTTTTGGATGAAGATTTGTGCCCAAAAATCTCTGATTTTGGCCTTGCTAAACTATGCAAAACAAAAGAGAGTATTATATCAATGAACGGCATGAGAGGAACTGTAGGTTTCATTGCACCAGAACTATTTAGTCGAAACTTTGGTGGAGTCTCTCATAAGTCTGACGTTTACAGCTTCGGAATGTTGGTTCTTGAAATGGTTGGAGGAAGAAAAAATTTTGATGATGGATTCTCTCATACCAGCGAGACATATTTTCCACACTGGATTTATATGAAGCTTGAACAATGTAATAATTCTGGTACTTTTGGAGACATAATAGAAGAGGTAGAAGACGAGACAACAAAAAAGATGATTATAGTTAGTTTGTGGTGCATTCAGACCAATCCTTCAGAACGACCATCAATTGGTAAGGCGATAGAAATGTTAGAAGGAACCCTTCAATCCTTGCCATTTCCACCAAAGCCTTTCTTGGATTCGCCCACTAGGTGATCACCTTAAGATTCTTCTTCCATGACTTCATAGTCAAAAAAATCGAACATTTAAAATAAGTGCAATTGTATCCGAACTTGAAAGAAGAATAGATGATCTTATTACTGTGTTTTGCTCGCTTACACAATGTTGTATATACACAATTTGACATTGAGACAAATCGCCCAGTATAAGGAGAGAAGATTTCAATTTTGTGTTCAGTTATAGAAGGCAAAGGAGAGTGACTAACAACAGCGGCTCCTCCCCCTCTGTTTGAGGGGTTGGCTACAATTGGTGATGGCTCCACCCCATGATAGGGAGTGGCCAAGTCACCCTTTGATTTTTTTTTTTTTTTTTTTGAACAATGATATAATTATAATTTTATATAAATTCCGTAGAAAAAGATAGATTTTTATGGAATTACACACAAAGATGAATTTAATAACGGAGACAAACTTTCCAAGAAAGATGTTACACCATATTGGCATATCCCATACGATGTGGTGAAAGACTTTCTCTAGGCTTACATAGGGTTGGATTATTGTATTGCACTCTAACTTATGATTGATTGCAATTGTTTCTTTTTAGATCAATAGCATAAATTGATAAGTCTGGAGCCACACCAAAAAAGTACGTAACCTAAACAACGTTGGACTTGAACTCTGCATTAGAGTTGGACTTAAACTATAATTGAACAACAAATAAGATACCTTAACAAATAAAACACAACTAAATGATAAGGACAATGACGACTCCTGATGATAATGATAATAGACTTCTATCCTAAATATTAATCTATCACGGAATATTCTGCATCACCATTTTTTTTTCTTTCTGTCACTGCGTTTGGATATACGTGGTGAATTGCAGGGATCACCTTAACCCATGAAAATGAAGTTCTTTTGGGTTGCTGCTCTCTTGCTTAATTTGGTTCTTGGGGTGACTGAGGCTTTTGATTTTCACGAGAAGGATTTGGGGTCGGAGGAAAGTTTATGGGATTTGTATGAGAGGTGGAGGAGCCACCACAGGGTCTCCAACCCCAAGAGCCTTGCTGATGAGAAGCACAAGCGCTTCAATGTATTCAAGGAAAATGTTATGCATGTTCATAATAGCAACCAGATGGATAAGCCTTATAAGCTGAAGTTGAACAAGTTTGCCGACATGTCTAACCATGAGTTTAGGAGCACTTATGCAGGGTCCAAGGTTAAGCACCACAGGGTGCACCAAGGAACGCCACGTGGAGGTGGGAGCTTCATGTACGAGAAGGTTGACAGAGTTCCCCACTCTGTTGATTGGAGGAAGAAAGGTGCTGTGACTAGTGTTAAGAACCAAGGCCAATGTGGTAAATAAAGTTTGGCCCCAGCCATGTTATTAAGACATAATTTTTGATTCGATTGGTTGTAATATTTGATTGATTTTGTTGATGTTTTGCAGGTAGTTGTTGGGCCTTTGCAGCCATTGCAGCAGTAGAGGGTGTTAATCAAATCAAGACCAATAAGCTAGTTTCCTTGTCTGAGCAAGAGTTGGTAGATTGTGATACTGAACAAAATGAAGGCTGCAATGGAGGATTTCCAGAATCTTCTTTTGAGTTCATCAAGCTAAAGGGGGGCATAAACACCGAAACTAATTACCCTTACAAAGCCGCAAATGGAACTTGTGATGCTAATTCCATGGTATATATTTTATGTTGCGCTCTTCTTGAATTGATTGAGCTAGTTAGTGTTTGATTAATTTTTAGAGAAAACTTCACTTATTCCTTAATTTTGTATCACTTCTACAATCATACTTTTAATTCTTAAAAAGTTGTAATATTGTGTCGTCATCTTTCAAAAGTCTGCAATATTACATTTTATTCTGATTTAAATTGATCTTAACCGTGGATGTCAAAATTCTCAAAATAAACCCTCTTTTTGTTTTTTGATTTTTTGTTGAAAAGGTTAGAACACAAGCGGTGATTAGTAACAATAGAGGTGACAGTGCAAACTTTTGAGAGATAACGACTCGATATTGCAACTTTTTTAAAATTAATGGTATGATTACAAAAGTGATGAAAGATCAAAGAGTAACTAAAATTTTTCTCGATTTTAATATTTCCCTTATATTATATATGATAAAGAACTTATTAAGTCATGTGGTTGTGCAGGAAAATTCTACAGTAGTGTCAATTGATGGGTATGAGCATGTGCCTGCTAATGATGAGAACGCATTGCTTAAAGCAGCTGCAAATCAACCTGTATCTGTGTTTATAGATTCTGGGGGTTCTGATTTCCAATTCTACTCGGAGGTTAAGTATTTGACTTATCTGACGTGGGACAATATTTGTAGATCTAATCAATTATTGTTTCTGGCAGCAAATATGAGTTGCTAAGTTATTAAAAGGAAAAAAAAAAAGAAAAAAGGAAATTGGAATACTTGAGGAAACTAAAAGCAACATGATGTTATTAGGAATTAAGTGAGTTTGATGTCTTGATTGGCTTACATGATCACAGGGGGTGTTTACTGGAAAATGTGGAACAGAGCTGGATCATGTAGTTGCAGTTGTTGGCTATGGAACAACTGGTAATGGAATCAAGTACTGGATAGTGAAGAACTCCTGGGCACTAGATTGGGGAGAGAAGGGTTATATTAGGATGCAGCGTGGCATCTCTGAGAAGGAGGGCCTGTGTGGTATTGCAATGGATGCTTCATATCCCACAAATAATGGTAGGGGTGAGACTTCCTTATATATATAGTTTCAACTTCTAAGGAAGAATCATTTCTAAATCATCGAACTTCAAAAACATTTTGTGTGTAAGAAGCATCATAATCTAAAGAATTCTAACTTATTTGTGTTCTTGTTACAGAACCACGCAATTTGGAGCTCATAAATATTGCAATTGGTATGGCGATTGATCAATGAAATACATTATTTTATTTATTTTCTTTTTTCTATGCTCTAATGAAATACGAGACTACTAGACCATTCTTTGCATGCAGGAATTTCTGCAGCTGTGGCTGGGATTGTAGCAATCTCTTTTGTGATTATCTGCAGCGTTAAGATCAGGGGGCACTTCTCAATTAATGCAATGGTCTGCTGGAAAAGTGATGAAAAGAATTATCCAATCAATGAGGAGGAAATCATAAAGAAGTACGAATGTATAGCCCCAAAGCGTTATACTTATTCAGATGTGAAGAAATTTACCAACTCATTCAAAGATAAAGTAGGAGAAGGAGGATATGGTGTTGTATACAAAGGGAAGCTACCTGATGGGTGTATGGTGGCAGTGAAAATCCTCAACAAGTCCAAAGGTAATGGAGAAGAATTTATCAACAAAGTGGCTAGCATTAGTGGAATATCGCATGTTAATATAGTCACTCTTCTAGGTTTTTGCTATGAGAGGACTAAAAGAGCTTTAATCTATGAATTCATGCCTAATGGATCTCTTAATAAGTTCATATATGATAAAGGATCTCCATTTACAAATTATCACTTGGACAACAAGACTCTGTTCCAAATTGCAGTTGGCGTTGCTCGAGGATTAGAATACTTGCATGGTGGTTATAACACAAGGATCCTACATTTCAACATAAAACCACACAATATACTTTTGGATGAAGATTTGTGCCCAAAAATATCTGATTTTGGCTTCTCTAAACTATGCAAAACAAATGATTGTGTTGTATCAATGGCGGACATGAGAGGAACTGTAGGTTATATTGTACCAGAAGTATTTAGTGTGAGCTTTTGTGGAGTCTCTCACAAGTCTGACGTTTACAACTACGGAAAGTTGATTCTTAAAATGGTTGGTGGAAGGAAAAATTTTGATTGTGGACTCTCTCATGTCACTGAGGCATATTTTCCACACTGGATTTATAAGAAGCTTGAACAAGGCAAAAATTCTACTACTTTTGAGGAAATAATAGAAGAGGAAGAAGAAGATACAATAAAAAAGATGATAATAGTTAGTCTCTGGTGCATTCAGACAAATCCTTCAGATAGACCATCAATTGATAAGGTGATAGAAATGTTAGAAGGAACCCTTCAATCCTTACAGTTTCCACCAAAGCCTTTTTTGGATTCCCCTACCAGGTCACCTCAAGATTCTTAATTCCATGGCTTCATAGTCATAAAAATCCAACATTTAAAATAGGTGCAATTGTATTGTTAGTTTCAAATGTTTTGAATGAACTAGCAATGTGCTCACCTGTTTATTCGAATGGAGGGGAGATTGATAATGAGATGATAATTTGAAAGGGTTATGTGTACTTTTTCCTTCTTAGCTCCCTCACAATCTCTCTATCGCTCTTTGTTTTTTCGTAAATGTCCTTTCTTAGTTTTCTACGCTTCAAAAGCATTGTAAACATGTCATTTTACAATAGGACAAAAATTTTCTACAGGCTCAGCTAGAGGAAAATTCTTACAAATCAATCTTTGAACGTGTCATGTGTCATTAACATATGATGTACTTTTCATATGCTCAAGGAACATATGATATTTTTAATTTTCGAGACTAAATTGAAAGATACCACCCGATTTATATTAAATTTATAGAGTAATTCTATTCATCACCCATATTCCTCAAAGCCTATGTAACGTGGTCTTCCAACGAATAAACTAATTTTTATGTATCAAATTATGAAGACTACACAACATACGCTTTGAAGATGTGAGAAAGATAAATGGTTAATGTATAACAATACTCATATTCTAAATACTTAACTCTCATCTTATTTTTATACAATTGAGCTGATGTGACATGTCTATCGACCTTTAGATTTTTTTATTTTTTAATAAAAATTGATCAAATAATTTATATCCATTAAAAAAAAAATTAAAAATTGAATACTTAGAATTACTCTTTAAACTTATATCCATTATAAATTTATAATCCTCAAAGTTGGTTGTGGAAAGAGACTTCTTATCCCTTCACTCGAAAAAGAAGTAGACGCGCGTCGGCTACAGTTAAAGAAAACCAAACCACGTGAAAAACGAAAAGCAAAAGCAAAGTCAAGTCACGCTACAATAATTTACCATACATTCAATTATTAACAAGACAATACAAAAGATAACTGGCCCCACGTTAGTCACGCAATAATTATCATATATTCATTTATTTACAAAGATAACACAAAAAAGCAAAAGCAAAAAATTACTGGGCCCCACGTGGAAGACAAATCACTCAACAATAATTAATTAATAATTACCATATATATTCATTCATTTGTTCCTTTTAGTAGATAACACAAAATGGCTCTTTGCCTCTCTTGTTTATCTATTTTTGGGGAGATAAGATAAGAGTTTATAGTAATTAAATTTTTGAATAGTTAATAATTTAAAATTTTGACCCACAGAAAAGATTTTTCACGAAGTTACCTGGCAATGGCATCTTAGATCCATGAACGAAATCACTGGTGGACTTGGTCTAAGTTAGGAGTCCTTTTTCGTAGGAAAAGGGACAAAGAGCTTTCGCTTAGACTACTTTTTCTACTATACAGTCAATAAAGGTCTTACGTTAGTGCGTTCTTGTTTCCAGATGACCAATTCGGACAGAAGTTCTTATAATTCCTTCAAACCGCGTTTCCGCCCTCTATGATTTTGTGATATGCATAGCATAGTTATATATGTAGTTCCATTTTCCGTTGGTTTCTTGTTCTCATTCCAATTTTAAAACATGGGTTCATCGTCCCCTTACATGTTCATGTTCATGTTCATGTCCATACAAGCTTGTTTTTGTGGTGGCATCGAGGTATATGAAAGGTGCACGGTCAGCAAGGGAGATTTGTTTTCCAGGAATTCATGTTCTGGCAGTTCTGCAAGAAATGCTTATGACAAGTCCCGCGAACCTGCAGGTTGATTGTTAGTTCCAATTTCTTCAGCTTATATATATATATATATACACACACATATAGTTTAGGCTTTGGCTTCCCTTCACATATTATTATGTCTTTGTACTATCCGGCCAGTTTGGTAATGTCTATTTCTAAAAGTGTGCATTAATTTGATAATTTATTTAATTTTTTAGTTATATATTTATATGTATAAATACAAGCATATGTTATCTCTTTAAATATACTTTATTTGCCTGCGAAGTACTGTTATTGTCTGGTTTAAGGAAAGTTTATCAATACTTAATGATTGTTAATGATTGTTTTTCCTTCTGAAAACATTCATTATTGGACAGAGGGAATTGATTTTTTTTTTTTTTTTTTTTTTTAATTCTTGTTAATTTCTTTATCAAATTCCTTGTTCTCCCAGCTTTCCCGCGCGCAGTCTTTCAATCAGATTTCCTTATTGTTATTTTCAAAACTAGGTTATACAATTTCTTTATCTTTTTCTGATTGATTTTTTTTTGTTTTTCTTTTGTTCTTTGTGTCTCGGTAGTACTTTCTCAGCCATCCTCGTCTAAACCAGCATCACAGCACATTGTTCCATCACTTTCTCAGCCAACCTCGTCTCCACCAGCATCACAACCCATTGCTCCACCAGGAGTCCCAGGTTTGAGCTTGCTTTATTTTTTATTTTTTGTTCTAGCTTCATAATTTCCAATATTTCATTTGTTATTTTTTTAGTGCTTGAATTAATTGTTAGGTTGTTGAATAATGAGCTCGACTATTCTAAGATATAGTAGGTGCATGTTTGTGAGCATGTCCTCGTAAGAAGTTAAGTAAGCTCGTCCTTAAGGAGTAGCTCAATCAGTTAGAAACCACATTATGAAGTTGAGATCACTAATTCAAATTTTCCTTTTCATTTCCCTCCCCTTGTGCAGATAATGTCAAAAAAAAGAGTAAATAAATAAAAAGTTAAGAAAGCTCGTAAAATTGATTTGTGTACAAATAGTTTAAGTTTGTAAAAACACTTGTGAGTTTAAACTCCTTCTTAATTAATAAATAAATTTTAATAAACAAAATAATCAATTGAAACTCTTTCTCAATAAAGTAAGCTTCAACACCTAGAATATTCAATTGAAATGATAAGTGAATTACAGAGATAATGTTCAAACTTAGGAATTGTACTTTGAAATCATATTAAATCACCACAAATTAAACAAATTCAGTAATATACGTGACTTAGCTTGACAATAAATTATCATTAGCTCCTTTGGTTTTGCACCGATTAAAATAACATATGCACGTTATATGCAGAAAGTGAAAACATAACTCGAAATGACAAACTGCGCTATGTTTAGGCCTCAAGACATTGATCATCACCTTCTCTAATCTCTCCTAAGGGCTTCACTAGGGTTTGTGGTGTTGTGATTAATTGTTTTTTAAATCAATTTTGTTTAATTTGGAAGCGCAGTCAACCCATAAAACCCACACGTCTCAAGATCAGAACTTGACTTTGATACCATGTATGATAAATATAACACTATGATTTGGTTATTCTGCCTTACCAAATGTGTGGTAGGGGCGTTGTGCGTATATATAATGGAGTTTGTTTACAAAAGAAGAGATAAATTACAGATTCAAATATGAAGATATACAACCATTACCGAAACATGTTAATTTCTAACAATTTGTGATTATTGGGTGATGGTGGTGAGGTAAGTGTTGACGGTCAAGGCTTTGTTTATTAATGTGTTTTGAGGAGTGTTTTTTTTTTTATTGGTTAGAAAAAGTTGTTCACATAAAAATGAAAATTGTTTTTGTATTTTTATGAGTGTTTTGTGTTTGAATTATTTGCTAATATTTTTTATTTTGAGAAGAAATAACAAAAGACAGAAAACAGAAATTTTAACAAACACAGCCTTAAAAAGTCTTTTGTTTGGATGGCCTAGCTAGTAGTAGTAGATTACGGGCTTATTCAAGTGAAAACGCGACTGAATGAGGGATTAAGGGTAGAAGGGTAGTTTCACCTTTTAACTAAAGTGTAGTAGTTTATAGTTTATATGAAATGTAGTTAATTAAAACATAAATTATAACTGCTTTTCTTATGGTTAATTATAAGTTTCCTTGTAATTTACATAAGAATTAAGATGTAGGTACATATATAGTTGTTTATAAAAATATATGTCCCTTTTGAAATAACATATAAAATATAGTGGCTGCCAACGTATTATATGTTTTTCGTTCTAAAAACAATCATTATTGGACAGAGGAGAGGGAATTTATTTATTTTCTTAATTCTTGTTTCTCTATCAAATTTCTCGTTCTCCCAGCTTTCCCGGGGTTTTTCAATCAGCTTTCCTAACTGTTATTTTCAAAACTAGCTTATTAAATTTCTAGCTATATCTTTTTCTTATTGATGATTTTTTTTTTTTTTTTTAATCTTTGTGTCACAGATTTTCCCAAATCTCCGTCTCCAGCTCAGTTCAGTGCGCCAGCACCACAACCCATTGGATTTGGGCCATCAAGAGATTCAAGAATCCGAGGTTTCGGTCTTCCCTCTCGATTCCCAGGTTCGGGTCTTGCTTTTTTTGCTTTTTTTTTTTTTTTTAGCTTGATATTTTTCAATATTCTTTATTTAGGTTTGATTGTAATCAAATTTTAGAGATTTCATTACTATATTTATTATCCCACTTATTAGAACAGGCAATTTTTAATATGACTTACGAATTTATTAATTTAACATGAATCTGTCAAGAAGTTATAGAGTTAGGGTTTAATCAAGTAAATGGGAAACCAATCTACACATTGCTGCAAGAATCAGCACAAACTGTCATCCCACGAGTCACATGAGCCGTCACGCACTGCCAAAGTCTTCTATGCGCCCTCATGCACCACTCAAGTTACTGGCCGTCAGTCCATGTGCTTCACGCGCCAGCCACGCGCCGTTACTGTACTTTGCATGCGCTATACATGTGGGTTGGGTTTGGGTCATCAGATCCAATAACCAACCCAAGTGGGTTAGTCCAAGGTGCTGCATGCATGTGGGATTCGATCAAATCTGTAATCCGACTAGAGTGGGCTCAACGCTGCACACGCATACCAAATAAGGTTTATAGATCTAATAACAACCAAAGTGAGCCTAGTTTGAATTGGATCATGGCATCGGATACAATAACCACTCAAGTGGGCTCAGCTCGAGTCGGATTCAGGCTACATGATCCAATAACTGGCCCAATTGAGCCAACCCAGTTTATTTTTTGACACATTGCCACCCGTTGTCGCAAGCCACTGCTGCTGCCGCCATTGTCCCCATTCACCATCAGCCATCACTCTCTCCAATCACCTTGATCCCCACAACCGCTACCAGCTACCACCATCTCCGTCGTGTACGCCGTTTCATGCCGACCTCACCAGATTAAGA
The DNA here is from genome assembly GCF_901000735.1 of Corylus avellana. Lineage (NCBI taxonomy): Eukaryota > Viridiplantae > Streptophyta > Magnoliopsida > Fagales > Betulaceae > Corylus > Corylus avellana. Next base: position 29,344,160 of record NC_081545.1, on the reverse strand, counting down.
TCACGCCTGGTTTTGGTTTTGGCTGTATTCTTGCTTAGTTATTTGGTTTCAAACACGTACATGCAAGTAACACAAATTCATGCCTTGTCTCACAACTCACAAGTTTTTTGTTCTTTTAAATCACACACAACTACATAAGCCATGTCCACTTCTTGATGAAACTAGCGTGTGCTGCGTGACGACTGCCACCTTTCTACAAGCTGTGATCTGGTTTATCGAGTTGATTCTCTATTCTCACACTCATGGAATAGGCTATTCTCTCTCACACAATTTACTAGGTCTTCGTCACATGCACAGGCACAGCCTTCTAGCTAGAGCATTCTACATAATTTCTTTCTTCTTCTATATATTTTACTCTATATATATATACTAACCTTCTCCTTCCACGCTCTTTTTTAGTCATAAAATTGTCATCATGTAAGTACAGAAAAAAAAAAAAAAAAGAAAAAGAACTCTAACTTTGTGTTCTTCTTGCAGATCCATATTCTTCGAAGCTCCTGTGGCAGAAAATTGCAATTGGTATGACGATCAATATCGTATAAAAGCTATTCTAGTTTCTTTCTTCCTCTAACATATAATGAAATGGCATTATCTTTCTGTGTGTTTCAGAAGAATGTACCATTTATGCAATACATTATTTTAGTTCTTTTCTTCTTTCTGTGCTAATGAAATAAGTGACTTAGACCATTCTTTGCATGCAGCCATTTCTGCAGCAGTGGCTGCGATTGTAGTAACCTTTTGTTTGATTATCTATTGCGTTAAGAGAAGGCACTTCTCAAGTAACGCAATGGTCAATAAAAGTGGTGCAAAAAATTATCAAGTCATTGATGAGGAAATCATGAGGAACTGCGGATCAATAGCCCCAAAGCGATATACATATTCAGATGTGAAGAAATTGACCAACTCATTCAAAGATAAAGTAGGACAAGGAGGATACGGTGTTGTATACAAAGGGAAGCTACCTGATGGGCGTATGGTGGCAGTGAAAATCCTCAACAAGTCCAAAGGTAATGGAGAAGAATTTATCAACGAAGTGGCTAGCATTAGCAGAACATCGCATGTTAATATAGTCACTCTTCTAGGTTTTTGCTACGAGAGAAGTAAAAGAGCCCTGATCTATGAATTCATGCCTAATGGATCTCTTGATAAGTTCATATATGATAAAGGATCTCAAATTACAAATTGTCACTTGGATAGCAAGACTATGTTCCAAATTGCGGTTGGCATTGCTCGAGGACTAGAATACTTGCACCGTGGTTGTAACACAAGGATCCTACATTTTGACATAAAACCCCACAATATACTTTTGGATGAAGATTTGCGCCCAAAAATATCTGATTTTGGCCTTGCTAAACGATGCAAAACAAAGGAGAGCATTGTGTTATTGACGGGCATGAGAGGGACTGCAGGATTTATTGCACCAGAAGTATTTAGTCGGAACTTTGGTGGAGTCTCTCACAAGTCTGACGTTTACAGCTACGGAATGTTGGTTCTTGAAATGGTTGGAGGAAGAAAAAATTTTGATGGTGAACTCTCTCACACCAGTGAGATATATTTTCCACATTGGATTTATACGAAGCTTGAGCAGGACAAAGATTCTACTACTTTTGGGGAAACAATAGAAGATGAGGTAGACGAGATAACAAAAAAGATGACAATAGTTAGTTTGTGGTGCATTCAGACCAAACCTTCAGATAGGCCATCAATTGGTAAGGTGATAGAGATGTTAGAAGGAACCCTTCAATCCTTACCATTTCCACCAAAGCCTTTCTTGGATTCACCTACGAGGTCACCTTAAGATTCTTCTATGACTTCATAATCATAAAAATCCAACATATAAAATAGGTGCAACTGTATCTAAAATTGAAAGAAGAATAGATGATCTCATTGCTGTGTTTTGCTTGCGTACATAGTTACATAATGTTGTATATATCAATTTTACATTGAGACAAATCGCACGTACGGAATATGGAGAAGATTTCATGAAAAATGTCACACCATATCCTACTCGATGTGGTGATCATAGACATTTCTCTAGGCTTACATGGGCGTTGGATTATTGTATTGCAGTCTAACTTATTGATATTTAGAGATTGATTGCAACATGTTTTTTCTTGCAATCGTTCATCTATATATACAAAAAATGTGAGACCAATTTTTTTTTTTTTTTTTTTTAATTTTTTTAATTTTTATGTCGCTGCGTTTGGATATAATTTAGTTGTATATCATTAATGCCTTATCTCAATCCTTTCATACTATCTAGATAGGTAAAATCCTTGCAATTTGTCTCAGTGTAGAAAATATTATATATATTTTAACAAGTTCGTAGCTCTTTCCAATCAATTTCCTAACACGTTCATAGTTCTTTCCAATCAATTTCCCAACAAATCCATACTTCACACTGCAAAATAGGTGGTCTATAAATAGGATTACTTGCTCCCGCATGCAGCTGCACAGTTACATTTTTCAGTGCTCCTTTTCTTTTTAACTATTTACGTCTAATAATTCTATCCAATCCATTTTAAAGCAATTAAATTTCAATTAAAGATAAAGCAGTACTTATAACAACTTTATTTCCCTCTTGCAAGAAGTCGTGGCTCAAAGCCAATATAGACATAACCTTCCTCGTCCTCCATCTCTCTCTCTCTCTCTCACACCATTTTTGGTTGTAACTTGTTTTGCAAGAAGAACCATCCCCAAGCACACACAAGCTTACCATTTAATTAACCTCGAATTAATTACAAGAATTTCTTTTCCCATACGAATAACTTTACACGTTCCCCTCCCCCCATATTGAAGGGAAAAAAAACAAAAAGCTTCCGCATCTTACTTATTGTTGCACTTTGAAAGGCATATATATATAATGAATCACCTCACTATTAAGTAAACCAAACCCACTCATCTTGTGTTGAATTCTAGCAATTGAAAATGAAGTTCTTTTGGGCCGCTGCTCTCTTGCTTACTTTGGTTCTTGGGGTGAGTGACTGAGCCTTTTGATTTTCACGAGAAGGATTTGGGGTCCGAGGAAAGTTTGTGGGATTTGTATGAGAGGTGGAGGAGCCACCACTCGGTTGATAGAATTCATAATAAAATAAAAATAAAAATAAATTGCGGAAATAAAATAAATGAGAGACAAAGATTTTAACGTGGTTCGGTCAACGACCTACATCCACAGATAAAGCCCTAAGGGCTATATTAGGCTCTTATTGAAAGATTGTTTACAATACAGAATGCTCTATTTATAGAGCTTACACATAAATGTGATCTTAATCAAATCTCCTAATTTAGAATGATCAAATCATAATCAAATCCCTAAATTAAGCTAATCTAATCTTCATCAAATCCCACACTTTAGGGTCATTCAAATATACTCTAACATCGATCTCCAACTCCAAGAGCCTTGCTAATGATGAGAAGCACGAGCGCTTCAATGTATTCAAGGAAAATGTTATGCATGTTCATAACACCAACAAGATGGATAAGCCTTATAAGCTGAAGTTGAACATGTTTGCCGACATGTCTAACCATGAGTTTAATTAGTACCACTTACGCAGGGTCCCAGGTTAAGCACCACTGGGTGCACCAAGGAACGCCACGTGGAGGTGGGAGCTTCATGTACGAGAAGGTTGACAGAGTTCCCCGCTTTGTTGATTGGAGGAAGAAAGGTGCTGTGACTAGTGTTAAGAACCAAGGCCAATGTGGTAAATAAAGTTTGTCCTCGGCCGGCTGTGCATGTTATTAACACATAATATTTGATTCGATTGGTTGTAATATTTGATTGTTTTTGTTAATGTTATGCAGGTAATTGTTGGGCCTTTGCAGCCATTGCAGCAGTAGAGGGTGTTAATCAAATCAAGACCAACAAGCTAGTTTCTTTTTCTGAGCAAGAGTTGGTAGATTGTTATACTGAACAAAATCAAGGCTGTAATCGAGGATATCCAGAATCTTCATCAAGCGAAAGGGGGGCATAAACACAGAAACTAATTACCCTTACAAAGCCGCAAATGGAACTTGTGATGCTAATTCCATGGTATATATTTTATGTTGCGCTCTTCTTGAATTGATTGAGCTTAAAGGAAACTTCACTTACTTTTTAACCTTTTATTACTTTTGCAATCATACTTTTAATCCTTAAAAAGTTGTAACATTGTGTGGTCATTTTTCAAAAGTCTGCAATATTACATTTTGTTCTGATTTAAATCTTAACCGAGGATATCAAAAATCTCAAAATAAACCCACTTTAGTTTTTTTTTTTTTTTTTAAACCCACTTGTACAAGCCGTGATCAGTATCAATAGGGGTGACATTACAAACTTTTGAAAGATAACGACTCGATATTGCAATTTTAAAAAAATTAATGGTATGATTACAAAAGTGATGAAACATCAAATAGTATGTGAAATTTTTCTCGACTTTAATATTTCCCTTATATTATGATGAAGAAGTTGTTATGTCATGTGGTTGTGTAGGAAAATTCTACAGTAGTGTCAATTGATGGGTATGAGCAAGTGCCTGCTAATGATGAGAACGCATTGCTTAAAGCAGCTGCAAATCAACCTTGTTTATAGATTCTGGGGGTTCTGATTTCCAATTATACTCGGAGGTTAACTATTTGACTTATCTGACGTGGGACAATATTTGTAGATCTAATCAATTATTGTTTCTGGCAGCAAATATGAGTTGCTAAGTTATTAAAAGGAAAAAAAAGTTTTTAAAAAAAGGAAATTCGAATACTTGAGGAAACTAAAAGCAACATGATGTTATTGGGAATTAACTGAGTTTTATGTCTTGATTGGCTTACATGATCAAAGGGGGTGTTTACTGGAAAATGTGGAACAGAGCTGGATCATGTAGTTGCAGTTGTTGGCTATATGAAACAACTGGTAATTGAATCAAGTACTGGATAGTGAAGAACTCGTGGGCACTAGTTTGGGGAGAGAAGGGTTATATTAGGATGCAGCGTGGCATCTCTGAGAAGGAGGGCCTGTGTGGTATTGCAATGGATGCTTCATATCCCACAAATAATGGCGGGGGTGAGACTTCCTTATAGTCTCTTTCTCTCTCTCTCTCTCTCTCTCTCTCTCTCTTTATATATATATATATATATATATATATATAGTTTCAACATCTAATTGTTAAAATATATAAGCTCTGATACCATATTAAATAGCTTTGATATCATGCATGTTAACAAAATGAATATGGGGGATTATGAGCGAAAGCAATATAGAAAAGGAACACAAAGACGTACAGGTGGTTCGGTGTTAGACACCTACGTCCACCACTCCAAATACCCCTAAAGGCTACATTGTGTTCACCAACCACCTGCAGCCGTTGAATTTGCATTCACTAGCCACCTGCCGCCGTTGAATCTGCATTTACCAGCCACCTGGCGCTGTTGCTGGCCACCTGCCAGCCTCTATCTTCTCCAACAGCCTCCACCATCTAAGGCTTGTTCCCTGACTCCACCACTGCCGTCATTATTGTCTCGGATTTCAAACTCAAGGTTCCAGAATATTCCACCTTGAGTTTGAGGGGATGCTAGAATATATGAAAATATATAATATTTTCTGTATATTTCATAATTAGGTTGATATTGAAATATTCTCTATTTATGGGTTGATTGTAATCATATATTGAGATTGTAATCAAATTAAGGGGATTTGACTATTATACTTATATTTAGTGATTAATCTATAAATAAGGACATTTGTATTGTAGACAAATCCAATTAATGAGCACAATATAGCATTTAGGGGGTATTCCTAGTAGTGGATGTAGGTGTTTAACACCGAACTACTCGTAAGTTCTTTGTGTTTATTTTCTCTATATTGCTTCCGCTTATTTCCGCATATTCATTATTTCAACACTAAGGAAGAATCATTTCTAAATCATCAAACTTCAAAAACATTTTGTGTGTACGTAAGAAGCATCATAATCTAAAGAATTCTAACTTATGTGTTCTTGTTGCAGAACCACGCAATTTGGAGCTCATAAATATTGCAATTGGTATATATTGAAAAGGCCTTATCTTTCCTTATGTTTCATTTCTGCAATACATTATTTTATTTATTTTCTTTTTTCTATGCTCTAATGAAATACGAGACTACTAGACCATTCTTTTCATGCAGGAATTTCTGCAGCTGCATGTGGCTGGGATTGTAGCAATCTCTTTTGTGATTATCTGCAGCGTTAAGAGAGGGCACTTTTCAATAATTAATGCAATGGTCTGCTGGAAAAGTGATGAAAAGAATTATCCAATCAATGAGGAGGAAATCATAAAGAAGTACGAATGTATAGCCCCAAAGTGATATACTTATTCAGATGTGAAGAAATTTACCAACTCATTCAAAGATAAAACAAGAGAAGGAGGATATGGTGTTGTATACAAAGGGAAGCTACCTGATGGGTGTATGGTGGCAGTAAAAATCCTCAACAAGTCCAAAGGTAATGGAGAAGAATTTATCAACGAAGTGGCTAGCATTAGTAGAATATCGCATGTTAATATAGTCACTCTTCTAGGTTTTTGCTATGAGAGGACTAAAAGAACTTTAATCTATGAATTCATGCCAAATGGATCTCTTGATAAGTTCATATATGATAAAAGGATCTCCATTTACAAATTGTCACTTGGACAGCAAGATTATGTTCCAAATTGCGATTGGCATTGCTCGAAGACTAGAATACTTGCATGGTGGTTATAACACAAGTATCCTACATTTCAACATAAAACCGCACAATATACTTTTGGATGAAGATTTGTGCCCAAAAATATCTGATTTTGGCCTCTCTAAATTATGCAAAACAAATGATTGTGTTGTATCAATGGTGGACATGAGAGGAACTGTAAGTTATATTGTACCAGAAGTATTTAGTGTGAGCTTTGGTGGAGTCTCTCACAAGTTAGATGTTTACAACTATGAAATGTTGGTTCTTAAAATGGTTGGAGGAAGGAAAAATTTTGATATATGGTGGACTCTCTCATGTCAGTGAGGCATATTTTCCACACTAGATTTATAAGAAGCTTGAACAGGGCAAAATTTCAACTACTTTTGGGGAAATAATAGAAGAGGAAGAAGAAGATACAACAAAAAAGATGATAATAGTTAGTCTCTTGTGCATTTAGATAAATCTTTCAGATAGACCATCAATTGATAAGGTGATAGAGATGTTAGAAGGAACCCTTCAATCCTTACAGTTCTCACCAAAGCCTTTCTTGGATTCCCCAACCAGGTCACCTCAAGATTCTTAGTTCCATGGCTTCATAGTCATAAAAGTCCAACATTTAAAATAGGTGCAATTGTATCATAGGTTTCAAATGTTTTGAATGATCTAGCAACTAGTTGTGTTCACCGGTCTATTCGAATGGAAGGGGGGACTGATAATGAGATGATAATTTGAAAGGGTTGTGTAATTCTTCTTCTTACCTCCCTCACAATCTCTCTATCGCTCTTTGTTTTTTCATGCATGTCCTCTCTTAGTTTTTCATGCTTCAAAAGCGTTTTCAACATGTCATTTTACAGTAGTACAAAAATTTTCTACAAGCTGAGCTGTAGGAAAAGTTTTACAAATCAATCCTTGAACGTGTCATGTGTCATTAACATATGATGTACTTTTCATATGCTCAAGAAACATGTGATATTTTTAATTTTAGAGACTAAATTGAAAGATACCACCCAATTTAAATAAATTTATAGAGTAATTATATCTATTAGCCACCCCTATTCCCTAAAACCTATGTAACATGGTCCTGCAACCAATAAACTAATTTTCATGTACTAAATTATGAAGACCGTATGGAAGATGTGAGAAAGATAAGTGGGTAATGTATAACAATACTCATATTCTAAATATTTAATTATCATCATATTTTTATACAATTAAGCTAATCTTTACTTAAAGATATATAAAAAGTAGGAATGACTTCTAAACAGTAAATTTTCTTTTGTATTTAAAATTTACTATTTTATTCTTACTTTTTGTTCTACAATAATTTAGTTAGATAAAGTTATTTTTGTCTTTTGACATTTCTTAAGTTTGCAACACTACTAATTTGCCTTCTTGAATCTAATAAATTTAAAAAGTTATTTGAATATTTTTATCTTTTATATTTAAATTATCATTTTACCCTCTGAGTATATAAAGAGTCAAGCTTTTTAAGAGAGATTTTTTGGTCATTTACGAAGGAAAGTTTTCACTGAAACAGAGTGTGAGAACCAGAGAGATTAATGGAGTGAGAGAAACAAAGATCGGATAAGAGGGAGTGTGACAGGGCGAGAGGCAGAGCATGCATCGGTATGGCTCACCATCTCCAATCAGCTGGATTTTCGCCCGAATTTTCGGGATCCCTTCGTATCCAATCAATCCTTTTCAACAATTCCCGAATTTTCAACCAAAAAATCCGGTGTCAGGAAAAAGGTTGCAGCACCCTTTTGTGAGGGGCTCTCTCTGACTCTCATCTCCATCTTCACCATGGAAGCAAGGGCTTCCAGGGCCTCAACCACAACTCTCCTCTCTTCAAATTTTCTACCAAAAAACAGCTGCCACCTCTGCATTCTCATAAAATCAGAACAGAGGCGTGGAGACCAAAGACAAAGAGCTCAGTACGTGAAGCTTAAAAATGGAAACAAAATTTTGTCTTTCAAAATAGCAGCAGATGCGTGAGATGTGAAAGAGACACAAACAAAAGAATTTGGCCTTTGCTGAAACGTGGACAGTAAAAGCAACAAAGAAGGAGAGTTATTTGTCTCATGTGGGGGGACTAACTAGAGGAAAAGAATACCAGCTTTAAAGAGCTGGTGCTCCACGTCAAGAGCGGAGCTGAATTTTTAGGAGAGCCAAAGTTTTGCCCATCCGACCAATAGCACTATTTTCTTTCCTTAGTTTTTATTTTCCTTTTGTTGGACTCAATGTTTAGCATTTTGATCATGGAATTTATTTTCATGATTATGAGTGACTAATCTTTTTAGCTAGGGCTATGTGTGAAACTTAATATTTTTATTATGTGTTCTTGAAACTGTGTTTAATGATCTTCATAGGTTAATGATTGGATGTTGGGAATGATTTTAATTTGAGAACGATTCTATGTTGACAAGTTGTTTTTGATTCATTATCTTTTTTTGTTTATATCAAATGCTTACTTTTTGTTTGAATTTATAGTGAAAATTGAACACACCCTTGCTTTTGTTTCTAATTTTGTAGATGGTGCCTTTTGTATACCAGTGGTTCGTTATATGGTGTATTGATTTGCTTTATCTTGGCCCTTAAAGCTGTTGACTTCTTAGGTAAGTTTCTCTATTAAGTTTGGTCGATACATTTGACGTAGATGATATTCTCAATGTCTTGAAGAAGCTAAATGGTGAATTTGAACCAAAAAGAGAGTTGATAGCATTGCTTTATTCTATTGTACTAGAGCTTTCATAACTGCATTAGCACCTGACTTGCCTATTATGGTTGTTGGGCACTTTTTGTTTGGCATAGGATTCGACTGGTAATACGCATCATATATTTTTTAATCTTAAAGCTATATAAAAAGTAGCTTCTTTAGCTTCCTCTTTGTTGAGGAAATAGTATTTTTCAACTTGATATAGTGCATTTTCATTTTATGGTGCAAAAGAAATGCATAGAATTGCCTCAAGTCTCCACTTCAAAATTTTTTAAGAGCATTTTCTTTCCAAAGACCACAGTAGAGACTCTACTACTAATTTGGGTTTACTTCTCTGCATTGTGGACGATCAAAATGAAAAGATAATCTTATGCCTACTAATAAATGAAGCTTCTTTATGATTGGATATTTTTATATAAACTTCAATATTTCCTATTTCTCCATGTTAATTTTCATCATTTAGGTTCTTCCTTGTTTAGTTTTAATGGACGCATGTTTGATTCTATTTGCAGCATTGAGATGAGATGATTGAGAATTAATATTTAAATAATTTGATAGATAGAGACCAAACCATATTACCCAAAGTAGAAAGTCATATAAGATTTTTTTTTTAATCTAAATTTAGTCGCATATGACTATTTGCCAAGTATTAGTTACTTGACACATGAAAAAAAAACATTTTTAATTGTAAACTTACTATGTTTTATTTGTCTTATAGATCTTTTATATAAGTTTCTCTTTTTTCAGCATGACTTCGTTTGTGGGAAGAAGTTTATAGAGAAATTGAGGAAGTAATTCCCCAATTCTTGAGTTTTATTTTATGCCTACAAATTCCACTTTCTAATGTTGTTATTTTCAAAAAAAAAAAATTGTGCAATGAAACTTGCAGTAATAATTAGTTCATTATAAATTATATCGACATCCCATTATGTGAATCAAACACATGCCTTGAAACTGAAGGAGGCTAGAGCAATGCCCATACACTATTTCTCTCTCCCTTTTTTAAAAAAAATTAATCGATTTATTTATATAGCTATAATAAAAAATGCATTCAGCTTGCTATTCCTCTTTCTTTTTTTGCTTCAAACTCTGTTTCCTATCTATTCATTTTGTTCGTTTGCTGATATGGGTCTTTATCAAGAATGGTTATCTGCTTGTCAACTAAAGCTATCTAACAATCTATTAGCAAAATTTATATGTAACTTTCAGATTTAGAAGTTGAAACTGAAAAAAGGTAATTGCTCTAAGTGTTAGTTTTTTATAGTAGCCTGAAAAAAGGTAATTTGAACCCATTGGCGTGGCTGGTAATTTTCAACTAATGACAAAAGCTACTCTTTCCAATGATTGTTGTAGAATTTAACAATATGATTCGGCATTGATATTTTATTTTTTTGTATTGTTTTTTTTTTTTCTTTCTTTTGTTTTGGTGGGTAACATGATGAAATTATATCTGGCCGAGACTCGAGAGTTCATTTGGGGATTGAGCAACAAGGTGGTGGCTGATCTCGGTTGTAGCTGTGTATATTAGGTGTTCCAGCAACTCTTTTGGGTTCAGAGTATCATGTCAGTATCATGTCTTCACTATATGCTGAACATGCATATAGAATTGAATTACGAACAATGTATGCGGGTTTTGAAAAGGAAGCACATCACACACACAGAAACAAATGTGACTAATGTGCGAGACTGAGTGTTAGAGAATACTCAAAATTCAGGTGCGAATTTTAATAAATTAACTCAACTAAACTAAGTGTTAATTTTGATGAAGTTAATTATTGAGTTTTTCCTACTAATCCAAGCAAGTCATTTGTATTTACTTTTATGTTACAATAATGTCAATGTGCATGTACTCTTTGATGCTAAAATAAATTTTCATTCAGAACTGTTACTTGACTTTTTGTTTATCTTGGCGTATTGCAGAAGGAGAAGGAACACGTTGAGGATTTTGCTCCTAAGGTTAGATTTGAATTTTGATGGCGTTGATGAGAATTTTGAATTTTTAGCCTAATTTTAAAGTCTAATGCTTTTTGAGGTTTGTTTTCCTGTGGGGAAATAAAAGAAAAGAAAGCAAAGGAAATAAGAGAAAGAAAATATGTCCCACCCTCAGTATGTAACCATTTATTTTCTATTTCCTTGAAGCATGGGTATAATTTATTATGTGTTTGTCTGTTTATCTTTCTGGTTGACATGCAGAGTCACATGGCAGTAAAAATATTAAAAAAATATGAAGACATGCTTTTAAACAGTTTGATGAGATATAATTTGATAAATTTGACTGCGCAATAATCATTTCCATCTCAATACTTTTACAATTGTCTACTCATAGCCGATGTTCAGCAAAGTTTGATCTCATTGTCAATGTGTTTGATTCAAAATGGGGAGATTAGTTTATATAGTTACTTTATCTGATTTGTTTTGACATGTATTGGTAAGCATATTACATGTATGATGAGTACTTGCTTAGTGATTGATTATATATCTTTGTAAAATTCTTTTTTCGGTTAGATTGTATGGTCTTCATTGTAGTATCATTTAAGTTCTATTACAGTGAGGCACCTTAATAGGAGTTTGTGCATGTACTAAGGGATGGGTAGCAAAAATGAAATCAAAGAGGAGATCAAGCAGGAACTTAGTACATAAAGACAAAAACATACTGTCCCATTTGTGGTTATAATGTGCTTGCCATTTAGATTAACTTTTATTTGCAGTTTATTTTTTGTTGTATATTGTATCTACTCACTTTTGTAATGTTGTGTTATCATTTTATTTGTGCAAAAATTTAAATATGCTCTTTTATTAATAATTTAGATATTTACTTTATGTCATAAATACTTTGTATATATGGTTTTGAGTTTGACTGTTAAATAACAAGTTATATCTATTTTTATTAACTTTCTATTATAATTTTTTTTTAAGCATACAATACTAACGTTTCAATCTTAAGCATCACACCAAAGGGAATTAAGCACGTGCCTTGCACGTGCCTTTTCCACTAGTATTATGAAATGTCTGTCGACCCTTAAAATTTTTTCATTTTTTAATAAAAATTGATCAAATAATTTGTAACCATTATAGAAAAAAAAAAAAATTAAGAATTGAATATGTAGAATTACTGTTTAAACTTATATCCATTATAAATTTATAGTCCCCAAAGTTGGTTGCGGAAAGACTTCCTATCTAACTCGGAAAAAGAAGTAGACGTCGGCTACAGTCAAAGAAAACCAATCCACGTTCAAAAAATGGCCCCACGTGAAAGTCAAGTCACGCTACAATAATTTACCATTTATTAACAAGATAATACAAAAAATAACTGGCCCCACGTTACTCACGCAATAATTATCATGTATTTATTTATTTACAAAGAAAACACCCAAAAACAAAAAAAAAAACAAAAAAGCAAAAGCAAAAGCAAAAAATTACTGGGCCCCACGTGGAAGACAAATCACTGAACAATAATTAATTAACTAGCTTAGAACCTGCGCTATGCGCGAGATTATTCATTATAATTTGATTTTAAAACTTTTTGATAAGTAAACGAATATAAAAAGAATAATTTGATTTTAAAACTTAAAACACGTTTTCATTGTATTTTTTATTATAGGTCAAATCTATTATGCCTATTTCAATATAAAAAAAATAAAAACACAAAAGGTTATTCAACAGCATATTGTTGAACATAGTGACACAATTACACAGAAGTTTGCATGAATATATAAATCAGATAAAAATATACTATCATAAGAACCATATATAATTTTAGTTTTAATCCATATAAATTAAAACATATTAAAAAATTCTCATATGTGTAATTTAAAACCAGCTAGAATGAGTTAAAACATAAGACCCTTAAATCATAAGACCCATAAAACATATTAAAATATTTTTTCTCATAAGAGTAGTTTTATTTATTTCATCAAAGAAAGAGATAAAAAATCGTAGAAGGAATATTGGAACACAAAAAAACATAATGAACAACAAAGTCAATTAAATTTACAAAAGAACAATAAGAAATTTGAATGAAAAATAATATATAAATTAGAACAGTAACCTTAAATCCTAAATCCTAAATCCTATAACAATATATTGAGAATGGTAGCAAAATTGAGAGTAACCCTAAACCCAATAGGTTTTTGTGTAATACCTATTATATTTCAAAACAAATAAAACTCAAAAAATTCTGGACATTTAAAAAATAATACAAAGCAAAATAACAAATCTTTTATTTATTTATTTATTTTATGGATACAAAAATAACAAAATCTTTCACTCAATATTTAATGCAGTCAAATAAATCATTTCAATCTTCCCTTAATCTAAAAAATAAATTAAAACAACCTAAAATTCGTCGCATATGTGTAGTTTAAAATGAAAAGCATAAAGAAAAAATAAAATAAAATAAAGGAAGGCAAGAAACCATGAATTTTGATTATCAAAGTATTAATATAAAATTAGCATAAAATTTTAATATTTTTGGTGTAATACCTATTATATTTTAATACAAATAAAACTCATAATTCTGAACATTCAAAAAAGCAAAGCGGAAATATATTCTACCTAATCTCTAATTTAAAACGGTGTTTGGTACAAAAAAAATTCTCAAGAAACAAACTAAAGATCATCAATTCACAATTGCTAAAAATTTATACATAAAAGTACAAAGATACATTCATCTCGAATATCTCATACCTTAAATTATAGTTCGGAGTCACATATATTTTCATAAAACTGATCAAATAAACTTTCAATCTTATTGGAAGAAAAGAAAAACAGAGAGCATACCTTAGAGAGAACGTTGTTTCCGTCGTTAGAGAGAAGGAAGAAACGGCGTCAAACTGAACCAGTTCAATTTTTTTAACCGGTTCCGGTTCATACATACTGAACAAAAAATACAAAATTTTGAAATTAATGATACAAAAGAAAATAAATAAAATTTTGAACCTGAAGAAACAGTTGAATCGGTTCAATTTTTTTAACTGGTTCCAGTTCATACATATTGAACAAAAAAAAAAAAAAATTTGAACCCGCAAATCTTTTAATAAATTAATGATACAAAATAAAATAAATAAAATTTTGAACCTGCAAATCTTTTAATAAATTAATGTCGCAAATCTTTTAATAAATTTCCGGTTTATACATACTAAACAAAAAAAAAAAAAAAATTGAACTCGCAAATCTTTTAATAAATTAATGATACAAAAGAAAATAAATAAAATTTTGAACCTGCAAATCTTTTAATAAATTAATGTCGCAAATCTTTTAATAAATTAATGATACAAAATAAAACAGCAATTAAAAAATATGGACACGACAAATCTTTTAATAAATTAATCATACAAAATAAAATTTAAGATTTTTAATAAATATGGACACATGTCGCAATTCTAATATGGACACGTGTCGCAATTCTAAGCACTCTCTACATCAAAACTCAGCTTTTATATATAAATATATGATGATAGTTAAATATATTACAAATAAAACGCCTACATTTTAATATAAAATTTACAAAAGAGAAATAATCAATTTGAATAAAAATAATATATAAATTTGAAATATATATATATATATAAGGGACACAAACGAAAACAGAAAGTAAGAGAAGATAAAAAGAAAAATAGAGAGAAAGAGAAAATTTAAGAACCTTTTGTTTTCTTCATTAAGACAATTAAATATATTACAAATAAAATTCCTAGGTTTTAATTTTCTCACAACATTGATATATAAAGAGAGAGAATTTCGGAACCTTTTGTTTTATTTAGTAAAATAATTAAATGCATTATAAATAAAACCCCTAGGTTTTAAATGCCCAAAACTTGTTCATTTTTTAAAACGCCACATGTCGCAATTCTAAGCACTATCTAAAACATGTGTTCAAAATACGTGTCGTAATTTTAAGCACTCTCTACATCAAAACTCGACTTTTATATATTAATTAAAGAGATATACATTGTAACTCTCTACGTCTAGGTCAATCCTGATCCAACTTTTTCGCCAAATTCTCTTCCTTGAGA
This sequence comes from Corylus avellana, assembly GCF_901000735.1. NCBI lineage: Eukaryota > Viridiplantae > Streptophyta > Magnoliopsida > Fagales > Betulaceae > Corylus > Corylus avellana. The sequence continues at coordinate 29,328,765 of NC_081545.1, read as the reverse complement.
GTAACTATTTCCCTGACTCTAAGAGGTTATTGTGTTAGAAAATATAGTTTTTTAAGTTAGAAATAGTTTTTTTTAGAAAGAAAAGAAATTTCAATTTTAGACTTTTATAGAAATATTATAAAAGTCTAAAAATCCATCTTCCTTCCGTATTTATCCCCCAACTGCCACGGAAAATGATCTTTTTCATTTTAAAATTCTTTCATTTTCTTTATTTAGTATATTTTAAAAGGTAGTATTGTCCAAAAATTTTAATGATGGTAATACATTAAATATAATATCATTCAAAATGTATTAAATAAAAAAAATGAAAGAATTTTGAAATGGAGAGGACCCTATTTTAACCGGCACCCAAACCATGTGAAGAAATAAATACAGGTCACTTTAATTTACTGGCAAGGGGAGACAACCAACTACACCGACAAATTAAGTTGGTCTGCAGTCACCACCAATATTCATTACAAAAATAAATGAAATGCTGTCAAATGGTCCTTCACTGCCAACCCCATTAAATTCTATCTCAATAATCTCTATCTGTGATTATCAATCTACTGATAAAAAAAAGGGTGTTTTTCCTCTCATCAAAAAGTTTCAGGATCTATGAATCCTTGTTTAGTTTGAGGGAATTCACAAAATTCAACTGCCTCAAACTTGTAAGTTAAACATATTGCTGCTAGAAAAGGAACGTGGAAATTTAGAATTTATTGTTTAAATTATTTTGTGATTGAGAATTAAATTAACAATCAACTTGCATTGAGAAGGTTTGAATTGGGTAAAAAAATTCTCAAGAAACAAACTAAAGATCATCAATTCACAATTGCTAAAAATTTATACATAAAAGTACAAAGATACATTCATCTCGAATATCTCATATCTTAAATTATAGTTCGGAGTCACATATATTTTCATAAAACTGATCAAATAAACTTTCAATCTTATTGGAAGAAAAGAAAAACAGAGAGCATACCTTAGAGAGAACGTTGTTTCCGTCGTTAGAGAGAAGGAAGAAACGGCGTCAAACTGAACCGGTTCAATTTTTTTAACCGGTTCCGGTTCATACATACTGAACAAAAAATACAAAATTTTGAAATTAATGATACAAAAGAAAATAAATAAAATTTTGAACCTGAAGAAACAGTTGAATCGGTTCAATTTTTTTAACTGGTTCCAGTTCATACATATTGAACAAAAAAAACAAAATTTTGAACCCGCAAATCTTTTAATAAATTAATGATACAAAATAAAATAAATAAAATTTTGAACCTGCAAATCTTTTAATAAATTAATGTCGCAAATCTTTTAATAAATTTCCGGTTTATACATACTGAACAAAAAAAAAAAATTGAACTCGCAAATCTTTTAATAAATTAATGATACAAAAGAAAATAAATAAAATTTTGAACCTGCAAATCTTTCTTTATTTAGTATATTTTAAAAGGTAATATTGTCCAAAAATTTTAATGATGGTAATACATTAAATATAATATCATTCAAAATGTATTAAATAAAAAAAATGAAAGAATTTTGAAATGGAGAGGACCTATTTTAACCGGCACCCAAACCATGTGAAGAAATAAATACAGGTCACTTTAATTTACTTGCAAGGGGAGACAACCAACTACACCGACAAATTAAGTTGGTCTGCAGTCACCACCAATATTCATTACAAAAATAAATGAAATGCTGTCAAATGGTCCTTCACTACCAACCTCATTAAATTCTATCTCAATAATCTCTATCTGTGATTATCAATCTACTGATAAAAAAAAGGGTGTTTTTCCTCTCATCAAAAAGTTTCAGGATCTATGAATCCTTGTTTAGTTTGAGGGAATTCACAAAATTCAACTGCCTCAAACTTGTAAGTTAAACATATTGCTGCTAGAAAAGGAACGTGGAAATTTAGAATTTATTGTTTAAATTATTTTGTGATTGAGAATTAAATTAACAATCAACTTGCATTGAGAAGGTTTGAATTGGGTAAAAAAATTCTCAAGAAACAAACTAAAGATCATCAATTCACAATTGCTAAAAATTTATACATAAAAGTACAAAGATACATTCATCTCGAATATCTCATACCTTAAATTATAGTTCGGAGTCACATATATTTTCATAAAACTGATCAAATAAACTTTCAATCTTATTGGAAGAAAAGAAAAACAGAGAGCATACCTTAGAGAGAACGTTGTTTCCGTCATTAGAGAGAAGGAAGAAACGGCGTCAAACTGAACCAGTTCAATTTTTTTAACCGGTTCCGGTTCATACATACTGAACAAAAAATACAAAATTTTGAAATTAATGATACAAAAGAAAATAAATAAAATTTTGAACCTGAAGAAACAGTTGAATCGGTTCAATTTTTTTAACTGGTTCCAGTTCATACATATTGAACAAAAAAAACAAAATTTTGAACCCGCAAATCTTTTAATAAATTAATGATACAAAATAAAATAAATAAAATTTTGAACCTGCAAATCTTTTAATAAATTAATGTCGCAAATCTTTTAATAAATTTCCGGTTTATACATACTGAACAAAAAAAAAAAAAAAATTGAACTCGCAAATCTTTTAATAAATTAATGATACAAAAGAAAATAAATAAAATTTTGAACCTGCAAATCTTTTAATAAATTAATGATACAAAATAAAACAGCAATTAAAAGATATGGACACGACAAATCTTTTAATAAATTAATCATACAAAATAAAATTTAAGTTTTTTAATAAATATGGACACATGTCGCAATTCTAATATGGACACGTGTCGCAATTATAAGCACTCTCTACATCAAAACTCAGCTTTTATATATATATATATGATAATTACCATATTTTCATTCATTTATTTCACTAGATAACACAAAATGGCTCTTTGCCTCTCTCTTGTTTATCTATTTTTGGGGAGTTCAGATAAGGATTTATAATAATTAAATTTTTGAATAGTTCGTAATTTAAACAAATAATTTAAAATTTTGACCCACAGAAATGATTTTTCACGAAGATACCTGGCAATTGCATCTTTTTTTTTAAAAAAAAAAAAATTCACTTGTGGACTTGGTCTACGTTAGGAGTCCTTTTTCGTAGTAAAAGGGGCAAAGAGCTTTCGCTTAGACTACTTTTTCTACAGTCAATAAGGGTCTTTCGTTAGTGCATTATTGCTTCCAGATGACCAATTCGGACAGAAGTTCATATAATTGCTTCAAACCGCGTTTCCTATGATTTTCATTCACACTCTCTCTCCCAGCTGTGATATATTCCTTCGGTTTCTTCTTCTTATTCCAATTTGAAAACATGGGTTCAAGCAGACCATCGTCCCCTCACATGTTCATGTTCATGTTCATATCGTTCATGTTCATGTCCATACAAGCTTGTTTTTGTGGTGGAAACGAACGCTATGTGAACTGCAACAGACCCTTTCTACGCGCCAACACTCACCGGACACTGCGCTTCACTGTGCTACCACCGCAGTCGTCGATGATGCCATTTGCTGAGTCACCTGAAGCAGGTCTGGATTAATTTTCTGCTTTTTCTTTTGTTTTTATTCCTTTTGTTATGTTTTTGTGGTTGCTGAATAATGCGTTTGGCTTAATTTCTTACGACCAAACTATCCAAGATAATTTTTTTTTTTTTTATAAAGACTTCTAACTAATTTTATCTTCTTGTTGCAATATCTAATAAGTATCGGAGTAAGACTGCCCCCGTTGTTGGTATTACACTGATAACCATATTAAATATCTTCTAATTCCTCTCTTTCTTGTCCAAATAATATTGAATGGTATCTGGCTGTCCCAAAATGTTTTACATTTGAAGAGTTCATTCTTCAAAAGGTTTTATTTCGTCAACAAAATTGTGTGAATGTAATTGGTGTATGTTTTATTTGATTTTGAGGTTGATATTGATATTGATATTGAACATTGAACATTGAATCTGAAACTACTTGTTATCTGACTTGGAGGTTGTGGAAATTGTGGACCGCTGTGATCATGACCATTGTGTTCCTCATAATTACTACTATAATAAGCTTGCATATTTCCAAATAGTGAAACTAACAAGACATATGTTTGATTGTTAGTTCCTTCGGCATATATAGGGTGCATCTGGAATTGCGATTTCGTAAGAATAATTTGTGTTTTTAAAAAATATCGTAAAACGTAAGGTGTTTGGCATTGCGATTTAAAAAATACTTAATTTAAAATAGGAAAAAAATCTGCGATTTCAATAAGCAAGGTGGGGGGGTGCTTATTTGAAGAAAAAAAAAAGCGAATTTCAACCAAAATCATGAATTCGCATAACAAATATTTAATAAAAAAGTATTTTTTAACATGTTTTACCAAATATCTTTACGATTTAAAAAAGTAGCGATTTCAAAAACGCTATTTAATTTTAAAAATACTATTTTTAAAATCGCACTTATTGAAACCGCAATTCCAAACGGTACTATATATGCTTGATATGTAGCTTAATTAGCCCCTTTGGTTTCCCTTCACATATTATGTCTTTGTATTATCCAATTTGATAATTTCTATTTCTAAAAGTGTGCATTAATTGATCATTTTCAGGTGATTCCTCAAAAGGATATTATACGCGGGGCGTTCCCAGTAGTCGGCCCAATCCACCAGGTTGATTGTTATAATTAAGTTCCAATATTTTCTTCAGCACTATATGTTTGATGTATATAGCTTAGGCTTTGGCTTCCCTTCACATATTATGTCTTTGTACAATTAATTGTACGATCCAGTTTGGTAATTATGCATGTGATCTATTTCTAAAAGTGTGCATCAATTTGATAATTTTTAGGTTCCACAGCAAATGAAAAGTCCCATCTATATCTATTATCATCTTTATAACTTCTGTAATAATCATTAAAAAAAAAAAAAAAACACTAAATCAATGTTCTAGTTTCAAATGCAATAATATTATCATGATTAAGTCAATATATATAAGACTTTAATAGTTCATTTATCAAAGTTCATGATAGGTATATTACATTTATTTAATTTTTTAGTTATATAAATATAATTATATGTATACAAGCATGTTATCTCTTTAAATATATTTTATTTGCGATCTGCGAACTGTTGTTATTGTCTAGTTTTAAGAAAGTTAATTTGTCATTACTTAGTATTTTTGTTACAGGTTATATAATAGATGAATCTTTAAACCATTCTATTAATTTATTCAATTAAAATAGAGTCATTGTTAATGATTGTTTTTCCTTCTGAAAACATTCATGCATTATTGGACAGAGGGAATAATTGATTTTTTTTTATAAAAAAAAAAATTCTTGTTAATTTCTTTATCAAATTCCTTGTTCTCCCAGCTTTCCCGCAGTCTTTCAATCAGATTTCCTAATTGTTATTTTCAAAACTAGGTTATACAATTTCTTTATCTTTTTCTGATTGATTTTTTTTTTTTTTTTTGTTCTTTGTGTCTCAGTATTTTCTCAGCCAACCTCGTCTCCACCAGCACCACAGCCCAATATTGTTCCATCACTTTCTCAGCCAACCTCGTCTTCACCAGCATCACAGTCCATTGTTCCATCAGGAGTTCCAGGTTTGAATCTTGCTTGATTTTTTTATTTTTTGTTCTAGCTTTATAATTTCCAATATTTGTTTTATTATTTTTTTACTGCTTGAATTGTTAGGTTGTTGAATAATGAGCTCGACTATTCTATGATATAGTAGGTGCATGTTTGTGAGAATGTCCTCGTTTGAAGTTAAGTAATTAAGCTAGCTTGTTTCCAAGGGGTAATTTAATCGGTTGGAGATCATTTCTCTTGAAGTTGAGATTACAATTTCGAATCTCATTTCTCCATTTCCCTCATCTTGTGTGGACGTGTAAAAAAAAAAAAAAAAAATCAAGTTAAGTTAAGAAAGCTCGTAAAATTGATTTGTATACCAATAGTTTAAATTTGTAGAAACACTTGTGAGTTTAAACTCCTTCTTAATTAATAAATAAATCTTAATAAACAAAATAATCAATTGAAACTCTTTCTCAATAAAGCAAGCTTCAACACTTAGAATATTCAATTGAAATGATAAGTAAATTACAAAGATAATGTTGAAATTCAGGAACTATACTATGAAACCATATATATTAAATCACAAATTAAAACAAATTTCTCGTTCTCCCAACTTTCCCAGGGTCTTTCGATCAGCTTTCCTAATTGGTTATACAATTTCTATATCTTTTTCTTATTGATTGTTTTTTTTTAATCTTTGTGTCGCAGATTTTCCGCAATCCCTGTCTCAAGCACCACAACCCATTGGGCCATCAAGAGATTTAGGAGTCCGAGGTTCGGGTCTTGCTTTTTTTTTTTTTTTTTTTTTAGCTTTATATCTTCCAATATTCTTTATTTAGGCTTGATTGTAATCAAATTTTAGAGATTTCATTACTATATTTATTATCATCCCACCAATTAATTAGAACCGACAATTTTTAATACGACTTGTGAATTTGATATCAATCTAACAAGAAGTTATATAGTTAGGGTTTAGTCAAGTAAACGAGAAACCAATCTACACATCGCTGCAAGAATCGGCACAAACTGCCCCACGCGTCACATGAGCTGTCACACACTGCCAAAGTCCTCCACGCGCACGCCCTCATGCACCACTGAAGTCTGGCCGTCAATCCATGTGCTTCAGGTGCCAGCCACGCACCCTCACTGTACTTTGCATGCGCTATACATGTGGGTCGGGTTTGGGTCATCGGATCCAATAACGAACCCAAGCAGGTCAGTCCAAGGTGCTACATGCGGGATTCGGATCTCTAATCTAACTAGAGTGGGCTCAATGCTGCATGCGCATACCAGATAAGGTCTAATAACCGCCAAAGTGAGCCTAGTTTGAATTGGATCATGGCATCGGATACAATAACCACCCAAGTGAGCTCAGGTCGAGTCGGATTCAGGCTGCACAATCCAATAACTTGCCCAATTGAGCTAACTCGGTTTGTTTTCTGACACATTGCCACCCATTGTCGCAAGCATCGCCACTGCTGCCATTGTACCAAGTCACCATCAGCCATCACTATCTCCGATCACCTCGATCCCCGCAACCACTACCAGCTACCACCATGTCCGTCGTGTACGCCGTTCATCGTCGTCTCATGTCGACCTCACCAGATTAAGATCACGTCTGGTTTTGGTGTTGGCTGTATTCTTGCTGGTTTCAAACACATGCAAGTAGCACAAATTCATGCATTGTCTCACAAGTTTTTTGTTCTTTTAAATCACACACAAGCCATGTCCACTTGTTGATGAAACTATCGTGTGTTGAGTACGCGTGACGACTGCCACCTTTCTACGGAACAGGATCCTCTCCAGTTTGAATGAACTGGATAATATCCAGTTAGTTATAGTGAATGAGTATTTTTGTCTTTTCACTTTTTGAGTGGACAAAATAGCATTTACTATAATTAAATGGATATTATCCAGTTCAAATGGTATGTAGAGAATCCTGATTCCCTTTCTACAAGCTGTGAGTTTATTGAGTTGAATCTCTATTCTCACACTCAAGGAATAATACCCAATTCTCTCTCCGACAATTTACTAGCTAGGTCATCGTCACATGCACAGGCACCGCCTTCTAGAGCATTCTACATAATTTCTTTTTTCTTCTATATATACTTCCCTTCTCCTTCCACGCTCTTTTTAGTCATAAAATTGTCATCATGTAAGTTCAGGAAAATAAAAAATAAAGAACTCTAACTTTGTGTTCTTCTTGCAGATCCATATCCTTCGAAAAGCAATCTGTGGCTGAAAATTACAATCGGTAGGACAATCAAATATCGTATAAAAGCTATTCTAGTTTCTTTCTTGCTCTAACATATAATGAAATGGCATCATCTTTCTGTATGTTTCAGAAGAATGTACCATTTCTGCAATACATTATTTTATTTCTTTTCTTCTTTCAATGCTCTAATGAAATACGTGACTTAGACCATTCTTTGCATGCAGGCATTTCAGCAGCTGTGGCTGCTATTGTAGTAAACTTTTGTTTTATTATCTATTGCGTTAAGAGAGGGCACTTCTCAAGTAACGCAATGGTTTGCTGTAATAGTGGTGCAGAAAAATTTCAAATCATTGATGAGGAAATCATGAAGAACTGCGGATCAATAGCCCCAAAACGATATACTTATTCAGATGTAAAGAAATTGACCAACTCATTCAAAGATAAAGTAGGACAAGGAGGATACGGTGTTGTATACAAAGGGAAGCTACCTGATGGGCGTATGGTGGCAGTGAAAGTCCTCAACAAGTCCAAAGGTAATGGAGAAGAATTTATCAACGAAGTAGCTAGCATTAGCAGAACATCGCATGTTAATATAGTCACTCTTTTAGGTTATTGCTACGAGAGGACTAAAAGAGCTCTGATCTATGAATTCATGCCTAATGGATCTCTTGATAAGTTCATATATGATAAAGGATCTCCAATTACAAATTGTCACTTGGATAGCAAGACTATGTTCCAAATTGCTGTTGGCATTGCTCGAGGACTAGAATACTTGCACCGTGGTTGTAACACAAGGATCCTACATTTTGACATAAAACCCCACAATATACTTTTGGATGAAGATTTGCGCCCAAAAATATCTGATTTTGGCCTTGCTAAACGATGCAAAACAAAGGAGAGCATTGTGTTATTGACGGGCATGAGAGGGACTGCAGGATTTATTGCACCAGAAGTATTTAGTCGGAACTTTGGTGGAGTCTCTCACAAGTCTGACGTTTACAGCTACGGAATGTTGGTTCTTGAAATGGTTGGAGGAAGAAAAAATTTTGATGGAGGACTCTCTCATACCAGTGAAATATATTTTCCACACTGGATTTATATGAAGCTTGAACAGGACATAAATTCTGCTACTTTTAGGGAAGTAATAGAAGAGGAGGTAGAAGAGACAACAAAAAAGATGATAATAGTTAGTTTGTGGTGCATTCAGACAAATCCTTCAGATCGGCCTTCAATTGGTAAGGTGATAGAGATGTTAGAAGGAACCCTTCAATCCTTACCATTTCCACCAAAGCCATTCTTGGATTCACCTACGAGGTCACCTTAAGATTCTTCCACGACTTCATAGTCATAAAAATCCAACATTTAAAATAGGTGCAACTGTATCTAAAATTGAAAGAAGAATAGATGATCTCATTGCTGTGTTTTGCTTGCTTACATAGTTACATAATGTTGTATATATACAATTTTACATTGAGACAAATCGCACGTACGGAATATGGAGAAGATTTCATGAAAAATGTCACACCATATCCTACTCGATGTGGTGATCAAAGACATTTCTCTGCTAGGTTTACATGGGGCGTTGGACTATTGTATTGCAGTCTAACTTATTCATATTTAGAGATTGATTGCAACCTGTTTTTTCTTGCAATTGTTCATCTATACAAAAAATGTGAGACCATTTTTTTTTTTTTCATGACACTGCTTTTGGATATAATTTAGTTATATATAACCCATTAATGCCTTATCTCAATCCTTTCATACTATCTAGATAGGTAAAATCCTTGCAATTTGTCTCAGTGTAGAAAATATTATATATATTTTAACAAGTTCATAGCTCTTTCCAATCAATTTCCTAACACGTTCATAGTTCTCTCCAATCGATTTCCCAACAAATCCATACTTCACACTGCAAAATAGGTGGTCTATAAATAGGATTACTTGCGCGCGCATGCAGCTGCACATTTACATTTTTCAGTGCTCCTTTTCTTTTTAACTATTTACGTCTAATAATTCTATCCAATCCATTTTAAAGCAATTAAATTTCAATTAAAGATAAAGCAGTACTTATAACAACTTTATTTCCCTCTTGCAAGAAGTCGTGGCTCAAAGCCAATATAGACATAACCTTCCTCGTCCTCCATCTCTCTCTCTCTCTCTCACACCATTTTTGGTTGTAACTTGTTTTGCAAGAAGAACCATCCCCAAGCACACACAAGTTTACCATTTAACCTCGAATTAATTACATGAATTTTCTTTTCCCATACGAATAAGTTTACGCGTCCCCAAGAGGTAGCTCAATCGGCTGGGACCACACTTAATGAAGTGGAAGTCACTAGTTCGAATCCCCTCCCCCCTCTTGTACGGACATGTAAAAAAAAACAAAAAAAACAAAAGTTTACGCATTCCCCTCCCCCCATATTCAAGAGAAAAAAACAAAAAGCTTCCGCGTCGTACTTATTGTTGCACTTTGAAAGGCATATATATATATATATATATATATATGATCGATCACCTCACTTATCAAGTAAACCAAACCCACTCATCTTGTGTTGAATTCTAGCAATTGAAAATGAAGTTCTTTTGGGCCGCTGCTCTCTTGCTTACTTTGGTTCTTGGGGTGACTGAGGCTTTTGATTTTCACGAGAAGGATTTGGGGTCCAAGGAAAGTTTGTGGGATTTGTATGAGAGGTGGAGGAGCCACCACTCGGTCTCCAACTTCAAGAGCCTTGCTGATGATGAGAAGCACAAGCGCTTCAATGTATTCAAGGAAAATGTTATGCATGTTCATAACACCAACAAGATGGATAAGCCTTATAAGCTGAAGTTGAACAAGTTTGCCGACATGTCTAACCATGAATTTAGGACCACTTACGCAGGGTCCAAGGTTAAGCACCATAGGATGCTCCGAGGAAAGCCACGTGGAAGTGGGAGCTTCATGTACGAGAAGGTTGACAGAGTTCCCCGCTCTATTGATTAGAGGAAGAAAGGTGCTGTAACTAGTGTTAAGAACCAAGGCCAATGTGGTAAATAAAGTTTGTCTCCGGCTGTACATGTTATTAACACATAATACTTGATTCGATTGATTGTAATATTTGATTGTTTTTGTTAATGTTTTAATTGCAGGTAGTTGTTGGGCCTTTGCAGCCATTGCAGCAGTAGAGGGTGTTAATCAAATCAAGACCAACAAGCTAGTTTCTTTGTCTGAGCAAGAGTTGGTAGATTGTGATACTCAACAAAATCAAGGCTGCAATGGAGGATTTCAAGAATATGCTTTAATTTGAGTTCATCAGGCGAAAGGGGGGCATAAACACAGAAACTAATTACCCTTACAAAGCAGCAGATGGAACTTGTGATGCTAATTCCATGGTATATATTTTATGTTTCACGCACTCTTTAACTGATTGAGATATAGCTAGTGTTTGATTAACTTTTGGGGAACTTCACTTATTTCTTGATATTTTATCACTTCTGTAATTATATCCATAATCTTTAAAAAGTTGTAATATTGTGTCGTCATCTTTCAAAAGTGTACAATGTTACAATTTGTTCTAATTTTCCGTTATATCTCAACGGAATATGTCAAAATTCTCAAAATAACCCATTTTTTTATATTAAAAAAAAAGTTAGAACACAAGCCGTACGTGTGTCACCACCCACGGCTAAGGTGAGGCCATCTAATTTAATTCTAAATATTAACAATAAGGGTGGCATTGTAAACTATTGAAAAATAACGACTCGATATTGCAACTTTTTTAAAAGTAATGATATGATTGCAAAAGAAATGAAATTTCCTCAACTTTAATATTTCCCTTAAATTATGATGAAACTTATTAAGTCATGTGGTTGCGCAGGAAAATTCTACAGTAGTGTCAATTGATGGGTATGAGCTTGTGCCTGCTAATAATGAGAACGCATTGCTTAAAGCAGCTGCAAATCAACCTGTTTCTGTGACCATAGATGCTGGGGGTTCTGATTTCCAATTCTACTCGGAGGTGAAGTACTATTTGACTTATCTAACGTGGGACAACATTTGTAGATCTAATCACGAGTCCTTCAATGTTTCTGGCAGCAAATACGTACGAATTGCTAAGTTATTAAAAGGAAAAAAGAAGTTTGAAAAAACGAAAATTGGAATACTTGTGGAACTAAGAGCAACATGATGTTATTAGGAATTAACTGGGTTTTATGGCCTGATTGGCTTACATGATCACAGGGGGTGTTTACTGGAAAATGTGGCATAGAGCTGGATCATGTAGTTGCAGTTGTTGGCTATGGAACAACGTACCCGTCATGGAACCAAGTACTGGATAGTGAAGGACTCCTGGGGACCAGAATGGGGAGCGAAGGGTTACATAAGGATGCAGCGTGGCATATCTGACAAGGAGGGGCTGTGTGGTATTGCAATGGAGGCTTCATGTCCCATAAAGAAGAATGGATGATTTATGCATGCTAGCCGTTTGATATATTGCCTAACTGAGACGTGGTTTATATTTTTGCGTGTATCACGCTTGTAGCCGTTAATCCTCAATAGTATCATAGGTTTCAAAAGTTTTGAATGAACTAGTTGTACTCACCTGTCTATTCGAAGGCGGTCAAAAGAAATTTGTTAGGAAAAGAGGGTGACATGCCATTGAGATTTAACATGACTTTAGGATAGAAAAAAGAGAAGAAAAATAGAAAAGAAAAAAGAAAAGAAGGGTATGTTTCTCATGCTTTAGTTAATATATTATTCCGAAATGAAAAATGATTTGAGGATCAATTTCTGTTTACATAAAAAAAAAATAATAATAATAATAATAAAACAACAATAAAAAATCGCCATAAAACTAAACAAATTGAAACATACAAATCAATTATGAAATTTATAGAAATTGCCATAAATATATATAATAGACATTACACAATTTATTATCCATAAACTAAATTGGCATCTTTCCCGTTTGACTAAATAGAAAACCATTCATGTTTGACCACCACATCAAAGACGACTTAGCTGCACCATATGGAAATCCTCACGTAGGGCATCCGGCATTGACTAGCAAAGCTTTCATTGTCGTAGACTAAAATTACCAAAACATCCGAACCACTCTCAAGATAGGCAGAAAATCAACCAAGAGAGAGCCTGCCGCTAAAGATAATCCTCCCCAAACACCCATTTATTTCAAATTTTTATCTTCTAAAATCCATCCTCTCCAAAGTTGGTACTCAATGAATTCAGCACAATGCTTCAACTCTCCCCGATATTTCACCTTCTCCATCTTGGCTTGATCACAATCTTCATTCTTCCAGTATCTTCGATCGCAGTAGATGTGCGCCATACTGCCTGTAGTCATCCATTCGAGTGTGGGGATTTCCACAACATCAGCTACCCTTTCTGGGGAGATCCCTTACCCCCATATTGCGGCCTTTCAGAATTCCAGCTCGCGTGCCAGGATGGATTCCCTGTCCTACATATCATGTCAGAAAGATTTCGGGTTTTGTTGATCGATCATGAAAAACATATTCTGAGGCTTGCTAGATTAGATTTATATGACAATAATTGTCCCTCTAGATACGTTAACACCACCCTCAGCTACCTTTTCAGCTACGCCCCTGACTTTGGAAACCTTACCTTGTTCTATGGTTGCTCATCAGTCACTCCACCTTTGGCATCCAATACATTCAGCTGTCGCAAAAATGATTCGTCGACTGAAACTGGTTTTTATACAATTGGTTCCATTCCAAGTGGTGAAAACAACAGAACATGCAATGAAAGCATCACTGTCCCAGTGCTTCAAACGGCAGCAAAAGCCCTTAGAGATAATGTATCATCTCTTACTGAAGCTCTGGATGATGGCTTTGAAGTCCAGTGGATTGTAGATCGTACAGCATGTTTGGAATGTGTCAGCTCCGGTGGACGTTGTGGATATAACACCAGTTACTTCCATCCTATCTGCTTTTGCCCTGATCAGCCTTATACATTAAGATGTCCAAAAGGTACAGACACCTTACCTTTCTTTCGTGTGAAGGTACATGTTTAGACAATTCTTCATGTTTCTGTTATTGGAAAGATGCCGTAGATATATACATGCACCTCCTACCTCCCCCAACCCCCCTTTCTTTTCTCTCTTTCTCGAATCCCCAAATCGGCAAGGGCCTTCAAATCTTGGACCAGCAATAAAGCATTCAGCTTAATTGTCTGGTAGAGAAGCATCAAAGAGTGCAATTTCTGTTCATGGTCCAAATTAGTGAACAAATGCTGAGATTGAAGCCATAAACCATTGGAAAGGAATACCATATCCCAATAAATCAAACTAAGTTGCCATGAATCAGAACCTTACCATAGCAACTCATAGCAGCCATGAAAGAACAAGTCAATAAAATGAAAAAAAAAAATAGATACATTTCTAAAAAACCATTGTAGAACTCCATTATATGGAGCTAACCACATAAATTATAATAAAAATATGAAAGTGAATTGAGAATTAGTTATCGACATAATCTAATTCCCTGCTTGGTCTTATGCTTATGTTGCAGGATCCAAGTTGAATTTGAGGAAGAAAATTTTAGTAGGTAATACACCTTGATACTCCTCTACCTTCATTTGCATATTTCAAAAATAAAAATTGACTGAAGCATACTTTCTTTTTGTATTTTTCAAGTACTATCACAAAAACAACGTTCCAGTTCTCCACATATAGACTCTCATTTATAAAAACAAAACAAAGAACAGAGAAGAAGGAAAATACATATATACCTCCTAACTTGAAGGGATGTATGTCTCTGGTGTTTGCTGTCTTTAATGTATGCAGGATCAGTGGTCGGAGTTTGCAGTATTACAGTGACACTAGTCATTCTTTGTTGCCTGAGAAAGAAGTCTGAATCAGATGAATCAGTAGTCTTCTGGAATAAGAAAACAAAGAATGTGGTAAATATAGAGGCTTTTCTAAAGAAATGTGTATCCATTGCTCCCAAAAGATATAATTTTTCAGACATAAAGAAAATGACCAACTCCTTTAAAGACAAATTAGGTCAAGGAGGGTATGGTTATGTATACAAAGGAAAGCTGCCCGATGACCGTCTAGTGGCAGTGAAGGTTTTGGGCGAGTCCACAGGTAATGGAGAAGAATTTCTTAATGAGGTTGCCAGCATCAGTAGAACTGCTCATGTAAACATTGTCACCCTTCTAGGTTTCTGTTTTGAAGGATCTAAAAGAGCACTTATCTACGAATTCATGCCAAATGGATCTCTTGAAAAATACATATATGATGAGAACCAATTAATTGGAAGTCCCCGTTTAGGATGGGAAAAAAATTACCACATTGCAATTGCCATTGCACATGGCCTAGAGTACTTGCACCGGGGCTGTAATACACAAATCCTCCATCTTGATATAAAACCACAAAATATCCTATTGGACCAAGATTTCTGTCCAAAGATTTCAGATTTTGGTCTTGCTAAGTTATGCAACAGAAAAGAGAGCACTATGTCACTGTTGGGTGCAAGAGGAACAGTTGGATACATTGCACCAGAAGTATTTTCAAGAAACTTCGGAATAGTTTCACACAAATCTGATGTTTATAGTTATGGAATGATGATTTTAGAAATGGTTGCAGGAAGAAAGAACATTGATGCAGGACTCCAACATAGCAGTGAAATATATTTTCCACACTGGATCCACAAGCATATAGAATTAGAAGGGGATCTAAAACTGCTCTTGAACATGAATAAAGCCAGCGAAGAGCTTGCAAGAAAGATGATTGTAGTGGGTTTGTGGTGCATACAATCTAATCCAGCTAACCGGCCTTCCATGGATAAGGTAGTCGATATGTTAGAAGGAAGTCATGAAGTTATTCAAGTTCCACCCAAGCCTTTTCCTTCTTCCCCTTAGGGAAGTCCAGCAGGAGGTTCCACAACATCCTCTCCAAATCCTTTCAAAGACAGTTTCGAGGCTCTACACTGAAATTTATCATATGTGGAATGTAATCCTTGACTAGACATTGAATGGACATGATAGACAAACTTTGAATGACTTATTTGATTGTCTGATCTAGGCCCAATTGTTTCTTTTCTGGTATCCTTCACACCAGCGCAGACTACTCTGATGGTTTACCTCTGTAAGTGATTGTTACACTTCCTCTAGCAATTAACTGTAGCTCCACAATTTAACTTTTTAAGCCAGTGCTTTCTACCCCAGCGTAACAATCCTACAGTGCAGCAGGGTAAATTTATAAAGAATGTAAAGTTTTGCAGCATGCTTTAAACTGCACCTCACATCTTGATGCACATTTAATGTATCTATGTCGATCTCATGTCACCAGAATACATTTTAAACAAATGAAATCCAGTTAGTAGTGGATAATACTATTGAACATTTCCAAGGACCCGCAGCACATAAATGTGGAATGAAACATAAAATATATAGTCCATGGCTTCTTCTGGTGCCTAATAAATTTGCCAAATCTTTTGAAGTTCATGACAATCAACTGCAGAACCCCTTTTAATCAGGAAAGTTTTCTACTCGAGCATATAAGAATGAGTAGTTTTGCAAAATGGGAAACATTGACCGAATCTTGCTGCTACAAATAACGTAGAACACTTCAACATTCATGCTGTAGATTTTGATCTTTTTATTAGAAATTTTGAGGGAGTGCCCCTCGGCGCTATTCTAATCAGATTGACTTACTTATCAAAAAAAATTGAGGGACACCTTAATTGCAATGGAATAAGATTGTCAAAGTAGCTATCTGATTTATTTAGAGTTTTGGCAATCCTCTGCAACCAAAGTGGCAAGATACAGATATTATGGGTCCGAAACATTTCAGAAAAGAGACCCAAAACCAACATTTCAAAAGTGAAAGAATCAAAGATATTGTTTAGAATTTTTTCCCTTTTTTTAGAAGTATAATAGAATGAAGAGTTTTACAAATATGCAGAACAAAACAAGATATTATGGAATTATTATTCCCACATCAAGTTTTAGTCATTGTTTGATATTCTATGACATCATGAATCAGAAGCTTTTCAAAATTGCTTGACAAAAGTAATTCATGATGGCTGCTGGAAAATTCATCTCAATCTCTGAAAATATTGAGATAGAAGTGAATTTTCACATTGGAAATCGATAAGGTATGAAATGAGTGCACAGGGAGAGAAACCAGAATTAGCATTATTTGGGGACTAGTGAGAGAACTTGGATAAAAGGTTTTGGTCATGTGTAGGAACAGCTAATGATTGCAAAAAGAAGGAGGTATACAGCTCACATGGATTGTGGTACTGAGACTTTTCCCCCAGAAAAAAAATATATACAAAAGGATTAGTGAATATTATAAGAAAGAGAGTCCCCCATAAGAGATAAATGAACCTCAAACAAACAAAATAAAATGCCCTAGACAGTGGATTGGCGAAAAGCAACATGGATAACAAATCTTTGTTATGAGGGGGTAGTCACACCCAACTATTCTGATCCAATTTCTGATCAGAAATTTGACCACCATGACTATGCACAACAAGTTTTTGTTCATCAAAAACATACTGCACTCGCATTGCACAAAATAGCACTCTAATCTCCTTCAGTTTTTAGCAATGACGGAATTATAAAGGCAACTGACTGAGCACCTTGTTTGAACGAATGCAGATGGAGTGCTTGACCAGAAGGAAACTTGCCTATAACTGGTGCCCTTGAGGGACTGTGGGGCTCACATTTTGAACAATTTTGCTTACACCTTGAAAGTACTTCAGATAGAAACCAGCCACTTAAATTTTATAGGAAAAACAAGAAAGGTTAGATTTATGAACCTCCTGCTTTAATTTGATGGTATGATTGTGATGTGGGTCCTAGGTGAGAATAAAATTGAAGTTTGCTAGCTGAAACTTACTATTCCTGGCATTGTAGCAATATTGTTCACTGCAGTGCTGAAATATAAATTTTGAATTATTTATTGGTCCAATTAGTAAGGGTTTTGGGGTCTTTTATTTATATTTTATATGGAGCCTCTTATCTATATTTTATTAGTAATAATACGTGCCCCATATTAGCTTGTCTTGAGCATCAAAACTGAAGTGTTATTTGGGTTATTTGAGAGGCCAATATAAGCTTTATAATGACTCTTCTTATTATTGACCTACAACTAGAATACTTATTTCTCTAAAACCCTAGAAGGTGTGATGCTTTCTTTCACTACCAGTGATTCCTAGGAACTTAATATGGGACACCAAATCTGCCAGTCCTTAATTCCTAAACCAATTTCACCAATTCCCAAATCTTTTAAAAGTTCCAACCCTAATTTCCTAAACCCTAGAGCCTCCCAGAGGTTCTACATCACCCTCACATCCATTCTCAGTTTCACTAATCCAGGCCTACTACCCAGTGCCTTCCAGAGGAGGGGGGGGGCGGCGATGGGGGGGCGCACTCTTAGACCAAGTATATCAAAAGTGCTCCATGTATAGTGAAGCGGAACTAAAACTCCAAAATTTACATGTTAGGTAAGCATTATCTGACTTTTATGGCATAGGGTTATCAAGTAACAAGCTAAGACATGTCTACAGAGAAATAATTGAGTTCAAGCTAAAGTCTTACATGCAAAGTAATTTGGTGGCCAGCAGATGGAGAATTCCCATCCCACAGGAAATCCACATCCTTCCTCCCTCAAATAAACTGAACATGTAATGGGAATCACGGCATGCTAAATCTATCACCTAATGATTTGTGAAACTTCACATTCTCTTAGAGCAATAGATCTGCTATCTGGTAGATTTGCCTGCAAAATAATTAGCTAAAATGAAGCCAACATTCGACTTGTAGTGTTCACCAATTAAACAGACAATGAAACAAATGTGGCATGTTGGAGTAAATAGAAAATGTGTATATCAGTTCAAAATGATCCATGAGAAAACACAGAAAGCTTGCTTCATTTTGGATTATGCCAAGCTCATATATACTACTATAAAAGGATGCAAGTATAAGCTTAACTATCAAGATTACCAATTTGCGTTTCAAATCTGTAATTGCCAGCTGTCTCTGATAAGCAAAAAACTTCAGCGACTGAGACACAAAAAAAGGAAAAAAGAAGTTCAAATCAAAGTCACTAACCATATGATGACACAAACGGATGGACAAAAATACTCCCAGAACCAGGAGACGATGAATTAGTGACAAAACAAGAACTTCACTTACTCCAATTCTCTGCATCTCAAGGGATCTATGTAATGCTTCTCTCTTGGTTAGAAGATTTTCAGGCACCGGTTTTAGAGGCCGTCTGTAGTTCTTCCCACGGTAAATAATTATAGCATGACCGTCTTTTAGCTTGTTCACTGAAACTAGAATTCCACTGCTTTCTGCTTCAAGCAATTTAGCAGTATAAATGACCTGTCGAAACAATCTCTGCATTGTAATCACCTTGGCTACTTCTCTGTACTTCCAGTGTTGATGCAAGCCTTCTATTACACCATCAAAGACGCCACGCCTGCCTGAAACCAACATTAAAACAAATATGTATGAGCAGAGAAAGTAACTTATTCCTGTAATATCTGATATTCAAGTAATGATGTTACAATATACAGATCAACTCAGACCAGCATCTATTGAGATAGTTGACGCTATCTGCTTTCAAATTACAGCACCAGAAACCAACTTTACTACTAACCCAGAAAATGATCACTCTAAAACAAGAGGCTGGTCCACATTATGTATTCAATAAGAGAAAGAAATAAAAAGCAAAGAAACTTGCACATAAGAAGTTGGTGGAAGAATTAAAGGATTTTTTCATGAGTGCTGCACTGCCCCAACTCTCTCTAACAATCACCTGCAAATTGTTAAAACATCTCTTCTGGAGCAGGAAGGTACACACAAAAAAATGATGCTGATTTCAGATCTTAAAAGATGAGTATTTTAACACAGAAGTAACAAAATGCGAGAAGAGCTCACACGGTTACTCATCAATATGAAACCACACATTACGATGTAATTTTCTGCTATGAAACATAGCATACAAACAAAAAAAGAACAACCAGGATGCAGCATGCTTAGGCAGAAACAAAAGAAAACTTGGACTACTTTTCAATTGCGAGAACACATTTTTTAGGCAACTCATTACTAAGTATATCATGCCAAAAATAAATTCCTACAGAAATTTTTATTACCCGATAAGCAGCTCTAATACCAACTAGAAAACTTATTTCCAATCTTGATATTGGACCAATCAATAGTTTAAAACTTAAAACGCCAAAACAAGAATACTAACTACCATAGAGAACAAAGAATACAGGATAGAGCTATTATGCATCTAGACAAGTCTTTCATTACCAAGCACTAAACAACTATCCATCTTCAGTCCCATTTTCTCGAAACATTTTCTCTCCTCTTCTGTTATCATTTCCTGGTCAGCATCCTGTTCAACAGGTGCCCATGCACCATTCAACATTGATAACTCCTTCATCGACTTCTCTATCTTTACGTTAAGCTGCAAAATCCACAATGGATCTTCAACAAAAGCAGTGTCATGAAATAAGATAACAGGGAAATCAAACCTATAATTGACCCTTACAATGAAAAGCTTGCGCTCTTGCTCTCTTAGTTCCCTCTCTAATCTTTGCTTTTCGGCTTCCAATTTGATTTCTCTCTTGGTATTTCTGTTTTTCAGGTCCCTGAACTCTGTTTGGATATACTGGGATTCTGATAAAGTTCCAGATGTGCTAGTGTTTTCCATTAATCCATTATCCACACAAATGGCTTCAATTGCTTTCAGCCGTGCACCTTCTTCATAAAGTTGGCATCTTTTGAGCTCGGTTTCTCTCTCCTCTATCAAATTTTCAACTCTGCCAGGTAGAAAGTCCTTGCCTCTATAAAGTATGACCAGAAACTTATTACGCAGCAAAAGAACTCCTCCTGTAAGATGCTGCAATGGTATTCAATGTTTAAATACATGTATATCAGTATATCCATGGACATAATGCACAGGCAAGAATAGATAGTCAGCATCACAAACATAGCTTATGGATCTAGGTGCATAGGCAAGCATGCCTTCACCTTCAAGGCATAACAGCCTACCCCGTGATCCTTCCAGAAGCCAAACTTCTAAATTCAAGTCTAACAGCCTACCAATAAAGGTGTTCTTGTCCTCAGATCACTGTAGATTTATTCTAGCAGCTACCATCTCCTGTGCAGCAATGCTGTGGTGATTCAAGCACCAAAAACATGAACCACCAGCGATGGTGTGCCTGGACAGGGATGGTATTCATGTGAGGAAGATCAAGAGGTGGGGCCACCTTGCCCGAAAAGGTGGCCATATATGCGCCTACTGTCACCTGTAGATGACATGCATGGTAAAGCCTGCCATTGATTTAGATTAAGACAGACAGACTTTTCCCTTTTATATAAGAAACAGAACAAATACTAGCATATCATAGACGTTTCTATCTACAGCCCAAAAGTCTGTTACATCCAACTTGCCTTGAGTTCATATGCTATTTGCTCATTGTCTGTATTCGGGATTCCCCACTTCAAAGCAATCTTCACGATCAGACTTTTCTCCCAAAGTTTTAAAATGGCCACAGCTAAGCCTTGAAGTTTTCTGTTTTTCCCTTTAAAAATCGAAGGAAAACTGGAATTAAAGTCTTGATTACACAGACAAGCGCATGCACACCACTAGCATGGCCCAGAATATGTAGTATGATGGATAGATTCAAATTTAAGAATAAAATGTAAGAATTATGTGCCTGAAATAGACCCATCATGATCATTCTCCATCTTTTTCAATATTGATATGTTATTATTATTTGTGAAGACAAATTTTTCTCATGATGGGATATATTATATTGATTGCAATTTACATTATTATAGTATAATCACAAAAGAGAAAAGTTTGTTTATGATATAGACAGGTAAAACTACGTACTCAGGTCCATAAGTGTCATATATATTAAATATATATTTTTCAACACCTTATATATATATTAAATAATGTTGGACTTGGCTGCATCTATGAAGATAAGCTCAGGAGTATACAAGAGAAACCACCTAACTAGTAGGAGCAAAAAGAACAAGGAAATCATGTTAACTAATCACCAAAGGAGAAACAAAAGAAATTGTCCAAAGATATAAGGTGTTGAAAAATAAAGACTTAATCTCTTTTAAAGTTCTCGCACGGTCCTCAAAACTTCTATTATTTCTTTCTCTCCATAGAAACCACAAAAGGCACGAAGGCACCATCTTACACACAAGCACTACAAGTCGACTACTCGTCTAGGCATAACTCAAGATAGCCTAAATCGACTGAAGAAAACATTCCAAATGACACAAGCAACCTCACAATGGAGAAAAAAATGGTCCACAGATTCCCGATTCCATTTACACATGAAACACCTATCAATCATAATGACATGCCACTTCCTGAGATTGTTCATGGTAAAGATCTTTCTTAGAGCTGCTGACCAAGCAAAAAATACCACCCTCAACAGAACCTTAGTCCGTCAAACACTCTTCCAAGGAAAACAAAAGCCATTATTACAACCCATGACACTATAAGGATTTAACACCATACAATCCTCTTTTGGAGGGGATCCACCATAGCTTGTCCTCACCTTCTCGTCTCACTCTCATTAAATACAACACCCTGAAGAACGAGGCAAAGACGTCCACCTCCCAATCATGAGCCGTTCTAGCAAAGCTCACGTTTTAACATATGTCATAACCCTATAACGTAGGTCTTATATGTCAAAGGAAAGCCCAATGATTCTCGGTTGTGTCCAAAAAGTTATTGCTCATAATAAATTAAAATAATAACAACACTAAAAATCACTATTCAGAACAACAACACAAGGAAATAATCACAACCAATTAATTAATATTTATAAAAGCAATAATTGTGCCCAAAGATTTATCTCACATCCTAAAACAATGATGTTAATAATTATCATACACAAGTAAATAATATTTATATTAAGTATACTCTCTTAATGACTTAATCAAATGTATATTTTCCCTTCTCTTCCTTTTTCTTTTTCTTCTTTGTTTTTACTTTCTCTTTTCTTCCTTATCTGATAGGTACGTTTTCGCTTCTCTTTTTCTAGTTCTTTTCTTATGTAGATATTATATTGTAAAATGATGTACTTCCTGAAAATCATAATTTCTGGGGAAAAACTGACATATGACAGTAGGCAAGGTAATACCAAGGACAAAATGAGTAGGTAAAGGGTGGGCAAGCTTCCTCAAGTATGTCAATTCATCATTTGTCAGTTTTGCTCTAGCATGCGGCGGACAGAGCCTAAAGGGAGGCCTAAATCCAGGAACCACTTCAGGAAGTAAGTCTGCATCTACAGGCAAAGGTTTGTGCATCCACCAGTCAATGAAGCGGGGTCCCAAGCCATCCAATAATCTGTCTGTTTCCCTCTCATAAAGAGATCCACTGACCGGTTGGCTATCCAAATCCTCTTTTAAAAAGTCGGCACTTGGTAAAGTCTTCCCCTCACTTTCCTTTCTGCGCATCATTTCATCTAAACCACTTTCATTGGAGTTAATTTCATAATAAGGCACCCCTCGACGGCCAGCAACCCCCGCATGCGTCTTTAAAAAACTATCCACAGACGACTGATACTTGCATCCTCGATAGACAACAAGAATATCTTTCTTACACCATACAACCAGGCCTCCCGTCTTGATCTGTTTTTACAAAAAGATTTACAAAAGCAACCATCAGAAACAGTAAAACAGAAAAAATAAAATAAAATAATATAATGATGACATCTAAAATGAGGTAGCAGCATGATAAGGAATTAGGAATTTCAACCTACTATGGAATTATTATAGGCAGTATCTAATTATATGAAATAACAATTAGACATCTAACACAGACAAATAGAAAAATATCACAATCTCAGTAGTCAAAACCTCTAACAAGAATAAGTAGCTGCAATCCAATTGAATCTTAATATTTGCCTGTTCGTAAAGAGAATATCCATCAATCTACTGATCATAAGCATTTGTTTAACCAAAAGAGACAAGATAAAGTATAGTAAAAAGAGTAATATATATACAAAGTACATGTTCGTGTGGCAGAACAACCAGAGGGTAATTTTCAAAATGAACCCAGCACATCATAATCTTTCAATTTAAGAAAAAGGAAAACAATTTACAATTATAGTTTCCCTTCATGAAAAAACAAATAAAAGCAAAAAACAAACCGAACCTCGACGATTTCTCGTGCTCTATCCATATTCCGGCGCAAAGGGACATCAAATTTTAACATAGCAAGCTCATTCCTCCTCCAAACCATTTTAATCTCATCAACTATACCTTGAGTCACCCCAGCTTTCTTAACCTTCACCCACTGCCCCATATTTGCGGCCTCACCTCTCAACCTCTCAAGCAACGCTTTGTCAAGCCTCAACTCTGCCTCAGTCTCCGCCTTTTCCTTCTTCGTCCTCCGAAAAATAAACCCCTCGTTGCTTTCCCACGGCATTTTCCAGCCATTTCTCGTACCTTTATCTTCCCCAAGCTGTTCCAAGCAATCCCCAAATCCAAATTCCCCAGAATCCTTCTGGGTTTCATCAGAACTTTCACTCTTTCGGAGTCTTCCGATGCTTCTGACGATCTTATTCACTGCTCTCGTCCCTCTCACGCCAACTTTCTCAGTCAGCGCCTTATCGGCCTTCTCGACCTTGGCATTGTTGAAGTTCTTCTTGTCGTTGTTGGGTTTGGAGAGGTCAAGAACTTCATGGGGTTGGAGAAGAAGGGGGCCCTGCATCCATGGAGCTGCGGGCATCTTAATGGCGGCATCGGATTGCGAAAGGGGTTGCTTTACGGAGACTGAGAATTCTGTGGGGTTTGTGGGGGTTGGGGTGTGTTTGGGGGTTCTGGGAGGTTTTGGGTTTAAGGAGGATGAGATGATGAGGTATGAAGGTGATCGAGAGAGAAAGAGAGTTGCAGACATTGATGGGCGAGAGTCGGGGTGGAAGATATGCAGAGCTGCGAGTTTGATTTTCGTGTCACTCTCTTCACTCCCTTTCTATCTATCATCTATGGATCAGTTAGTTAGTTTGCCTTATAAGAATACAGGATGAGTTGGCTTTAGACGGTTGGATATTCAAATTTGGTGTTTTCTTTTTTCTTTATTTATTTATTTTTTCAATCTTTGAAGAAGTCTCTAATTTTCACATACAACGCTTGTAAATTTACAAGCAGCCTACTCCACAATTTATTTTGTTTTTATTTTTTTTATTAATAAAGACAGTAATTGCTTGCGTTTAGTTATGTTACTATTCCCTCAGTTCAATAGTGTAGAGTAAAATTAGCAATTATCGACACAATTTATAAATTTAAGAATTAGTAAATTAGGATTGAAGTGTCCAACCCATTTAATTAAATAGGCCAAATTAAAATTGACTTATATAATTTCATATTTACGCTTTGATACACGAATACCAATGGTCACCCCTAATGTCTGGATATTTGCATCGTTGCTTCTAGCTAAAATTTCAAAACGATTAGGGTCAACTAGGTCCATTTGGTTCATTCCACTAGCAAAACTAATACCCAACTAAGAGCCTGAGAGATTGACTGATATCTACAAACCACATATATATATAATTTTTTTTTTTTTGATTTGGCATTGAGTATTCGAAGCTTCGCTCCTACTAATCCTGAGGATGCCCTCGGCAAACAGTTTCCCATAAGTGCACCTCGGTTAATTCATGGGGCAAACCCCAAGTCCGATAGTCACAAGAAGCAGTTTGCACTTAGTGAGTTTCAAACCTAAGACCTTGAAAAGCATACTCAAAGTTCCAAGCTGTCTAACCACTAAGCCAACCCCTTAGGGTTAGTTCAACATAAATAAAAATAAGAGGGATCAGTTTTCCCAATTCATTCGAGAGTTTAAATGTCTAATGAAGCACACGCAATCAGAAAACAGGATTATATACATTTTGCTACATCTCCATTTTGGAGAAAAATATGTAATCCATTCCAATATATGCCCCACAAGTCTTGACATAAGATTTTATTAAAAATCAAGTACATGGGTTTCCGAGAATTATATGCTACCAATCAATCCGTGCTGGACCGAGCGAGAGCCCGAATGGGGGGGGGCGAGAACATCTTGATTGAAATTGAGAAGAAATATCAACCGACAAAACTTTCATTGCAGCCCAAAAATCCCTCATCGCTAACTTCTACCATTCCCTAGTCAAGGGCATAAAAGAAACTAACAACCAACAAGATTTACATGCAAAGAAGACAATCCAACACACATCAAAGTTTGAATGACTGAAGGAGCAATCAGGCAGGCATCACATGACCTTCTTGGATCCATCATCCAAGGGGTCACGAAGAGTGCCAAAGATCCAATCCATGCATATTGTATAATGGCCATAGTTGTGACGATAAGTAGTATGATGGATGGTGTGGTAGCCAGCACCCATTACGGGCCATAAGTTGGAATGGATGCAGTCATGAATGTTTGCAGTCCATATAGCCTCAAGGAATAGCAGCACAATGTGTGTCGTGAAATGCGTCGGCACAAGAAAGAGTGCTGCCACATGTGGTACAGCCTGCAATATCCCATCAAGGGGGTGAAAAGCCAAACCTGACAAGAAACATAAATCATACTCATTAGTTCATTTAGTTATAATAAATAGAAATTTAACTTATCCATAGCATAGAAAATTTAAGTGAGACTATTTCTTGAAAAAGAGAACCAATTAGTAATTTCAAATTAGAAATACAGCCATGCTCTAAACGGAAACACCGTCAGTCGCTCAAAAGCTTGCAAATAAGATGATCTACATATGATAGATGGTGTGAAAAGAAAATAACGTTTCAAGAATGGGACCCCAAGAAAACTAGAGAGGAAATGATTTTTCAACAAGATTGTATCATATAGCAGAATTTACAATATAGCCTAAAAGAAAAAGAAGAAGAAAATCCCATCATGGCTAGAATATGTTAACCATCTTTCAACTAAATAATACTCTACCATTAAATCCTACCTCACTTTGTAGAACAGTGTATATAGTTCTCTACTACTGTTCTCTTGTTAGATATGTAGCAAATAAGAAAATCCCAAACCATAATCAAACTCCAATACGAACACATTTGTAAAGATAAGGTCCTTTTCTAGGTCAAATGAAAGTTCAATCAAGGATGCTTAGAAAGGACTAAGGACATTCGCTTTTTATTTTCTTTCTTTTTCGTGGGATGTTTGTATCAGAAAAAGGGTGGAGTCCACACAAGTTATAGACCATAAATATCATTAACCATTGAAAATAACCAAGAATAACTGCAAATGCATATTAAAATGACCCAACTACTTAAAAAGATATTGTAGATTCCGTTTAACATTATGATTTGTCCTTGATAAGTTAAAAGACCAAAATGAAAAAAGAACCGGCTATGGTCAACTATAGTCCACCTTCACTAACTTGGCTTCACTTTCTTTCATAAAATTCTTCATAATGGAGGGTTTCAGTATAATTATAGCTGATGTACCACCTAGAACAGAAAACTATGAAGCACAAGACAACTAATGTATGTTCTTTTCTAACCCTGAAAGTCTGATAACCGTGCGCCCGGCAATTTAAATTTTTTTTACCTGCAAAGGTCCTGTGCTAATAAACAATCAGCAGAATGTTTTTCTTCCTTTCATAAGGAATAGTATTAATTCCCTGCAATTCATTTTAGTCTGGATAACTTTGCTAGAAATGTGCAAGACTCCTAACAACAATTAAGTGTGCACATACACCTTCAAGTTAATTTCATATTTCAGTTAGGGTTTACCAAATCCGTTTTAAATTGGGTGTATCTCTTTCTTCTATGGCTAAAACCAAAGATGGAAACTAGTGTGAAGAAGGGTTTCCGTGGAAAAGCCAAGTGCAGCAGCACCTAGCCATGCTCAACTGGAGCTTTGAGCTGGCCAGAAGAGGATGCAACTTGAATGAGTCAAGCTGAAACAGCCATATTCTCAGCTTGGCTCAACTTAGCTTAGCTTTCTTAGAGCCCAAGCCATACTGGAACACTACAAATCAGAATTCATATCAAACCAAATGCTGCACTTGTCTTTAGTAAAAAAAAAAAAAAAATACTTGTTCTCCACCCAAATCTTGATCACGTGGAAAATATAAGGACAGTGCAGGTAATTTAATCAACACCGTACAAAATTTCAGGCTCTAAGAGAACGCCTCTCCTGATTCCCCCACATTTAGGTAACCCCACCCCCCCTTTTACCTTCTCCACAAGTAAAAAGAGCAAGATATTATGAAAGTCGGTCTAAGAGAAACATGGAAAAGGGGAAACCAATGTGTTGTACTATGTATAAACCAAGAATACAATAACAACATCAAGTAACTGGTATGAGAACTACCATGAAAGCTTGTAAGTCCAATGCTACACAAATACGTTTATTGAAGGAATCATATCCTCCTCATTATCATCTAATTGCAAATAGAGGCTGTTCAAGCCACCAAAATTCCTAGGATTCAGTTTTCACTCCCTCCAGCAAAAGTAGCAATTGGGCCAGCCATAAGGTTATAGCATGTTCTGCCTGCAAATGTAAACTAAATTCTAGCAACACAGTTAAACAATTCAAACAAAACAATAATAAAACCAGAGCCAAGAAGGAAGACGACTTTATAAATTAGATGGCAAAAGTTTGATGTGGTTCTACAGGTTAGTGCAGTCTACTTCTCATCCTCGTGCTCTATATGTTTGTGTTGGAAATCTTGTAGAGAAACATATAATGAGCAAAAGGTTTTGGTGGGACGGAAAATTTACATCAGAGAGAGGCTTTTGGTGATGGGATGTTTATAGCCATGGTTGAATCAAACAAATGAGACTGAATGAGGATTTTATTTAGAGAATAAGAGGATATGGTTTGACTTGGCATAGATACACACATGGTGCCATATCCCAAGATCTAATTATTTTTCCCGTGTAAGCACCATGTTCTGTACAATGATTGTGGCCATGCAACAGCGACTGTTTTGCCATAAAAGCCAGAGTTATTTGCAGCATTGTTACTACTAGTATAGCTAGCTATTGGACAAGTTTTCACGTTTTCATCCAAATAGAGAGTTATGTGCACAAAGTGAATACTTTAAAGCTTTTGCCCTAGAAAACATTCCACTGAAATTTTCTTCAGCAAGAAGAAATACAGCCAAGGAATCCCTGTGAACATTCTTTTCACAGTCAGCAGTTCCAGTGGCACCTCGTTCTGATCTTTAGATTATTTCTAGTGTTAGATATTACAGACATGATACTCCAACATAAAAGTGTAACACCTAAGTCAACGTATATAAATCTAAAAAGGCAAAAGATTATGCATACAAACATCCAAAATCCAAAAAGCTTCAACTTGTGATAAAACCATGGAAATTGAATTCAGTAGATTGAGAACTTACCAGCAAATGGAGAAAGAGTATTCTGTTTGTTGTAGACGTGATGGGTAGCATGAAGATATTTATACAGAGGCTTTATGTCGTGCAGCTCTCTATGCATCCAATAGATTCCAAATTCCACGATTACAAGATAAGTGGCTAAATAAACAAGGTAGGCAAGCATACCTATATCGCTTATTCTCGAAAAGCATTTTGTCCAGCCATTTTCAACCATGTACTCAGAGAGTGAAGGTAGAGCAGTGTACCATGGCATAGCCTTCATGGTAACAAATATTTGCAAGAGCATGGCTTTTTTAGATGGAATGGCGTCTGCAACAACAGTATGCAATATTTCCGAAAAAGAGGTTAACATGGGCCCAGATGAAAAACATTTTATAATATAAAATACAACTATTGCAGCCTGAAGTTTCATGAATTACCCAGCCAATTAGTTAAATTACAAACCCATATATAAGAGATTCAAGCCATGGCTGTTTCACTAATTAAAACTCAATGTGTCAACAACTATCTATAGTTCCTCAAGTTTGGACAAGTTATGCAACACAAGGGAATCTACAAGGGAAAAAATAATAATAATAAAAAAAAAAAAAAGGAGAGAGAGAGAGAGAGATAGAGAGAGAGAGAAAGAAGGTCAACATGTGCTGCTTACCTACGTTTAAGCTGAGATGTAGCAATTTTTTTGGATGGGGAGTGAGAGACAAAATGATAGGGGAAAGGGAGTGAGCCCACTACCCCTTCCCCAAGTTTGGAAAAAAAATTTCCCCAGTCAGAAGTGGAAGGGAGAGGATTCAAGGGGAGTTGGAGGGGTACAACACCCCCTTAAAAGTCTCACTTTTCAATTCCCTCAAATTGGGAAAACTTGAACAGAGAGGATACGAACTTCTATGAATTTTTCAGTACCTTCCTTTACGCTTAGCAATTTACTACAACTATCAATGGTAGGCAGTGACTTATCTCTTTATAATTGTCAACGTACATGATATCTTATCGTTTCCTCTCCGTTCCACTCTGCAACAAACAAGGGGAGAGATACCTACTCCCATCTCCCTCCTACTTTTAAGTAAAAGATCCAAACAAAGGAAAAGGATAACTGTTCCCTCTCCTCTCCACTCCCTCCTCTCATTATCCTCTCTTTTCCTCTCCTTCAAAACCCCCAAGCATATTAGTAGAAATAATATTATGTCACACCATATGGCTATTAACTCAATTTGTGATTTCTGGATAGACGAAATATCCACATACAAAAAATAACAACTTAAAAGATATTCAGCACATCACGTTATAACAAGCCCTCAAACTTCAGTCATAAAGTGTGAAAGTTTTCAGCATATAGTCTCATAAAAACTACAA
The DNA here is from genome assembly GCF_901000735.1 of Corylus avellana. Lineage (NCBI taxonomy): Eukaryota > Viridiplantae > Streptophyta > Magnoliopsida > Fagales > Betulaceae > Corylus > Corylus avellana. The sequence continues at coordinate 29,298,316 of NC_081545.1, read as the reverse complement.
ATGTTCCACATACTTACAAGACATGAAAGTCTATAGGTCTTCATAGGGAAGAGGGAAGTAAAGGTCTCATTTTCTAGCTTTAAAATTACAATTGTTCTATTCAACCTTAAGCCAATCAGCTTAGGAAGAGAAAATTGAAAATCTGTGGATGAGAAAGCTGAAAATCTGACGGCACCAAAATAACTCTTGTACATTCTACCCCTTGCATATGTACCAGCCTAAGAGCATCCCCAATGACTAATCTAAATTTCTATCTAAAATATTAACACGATTTCAAATATTGAGAACAATGCAAAAACCAATTTAAAGAAAGATCATTTAAGAGGAAAAGAATATTCAGATTGACCAAAACCCGACTGGTATCAAGCATAAAAACTTCAACAGAAACTATTAGGGTGAAATTTAATCCCAAAAGAAAAGATTAACATATTTGAAATATAAGGAACTCGGAAAAAAAAAAAAAACCCTCAAAGAAATGGCATTCATAATCTCATGTTCACTCATCATTAAGAAAAATAAAAACATATTAAGAATTGACAACCAAGCATAACCCCATCATACACAAGTGAACTAATCCAAACCAAGCAACCACAACTCAAAACCCACAAAAACAAACAACATTACCGAAAACTAAACCCAAACAAAATCAAAATCACAGACTAGAGAATTACATACCTTCGGGAACATAGACGTTGCGCTTCCAGTAATAAATGTAGAAGCACCAGAGGAAGCCAGAGAGGAAGTAGATAAGGGTCCCGCCAAGGTAGTTTCGCAACCACGTCTGCAGAAAGTGGGGCAAGGGCTCCCATACCCTGCTTGGCAGGAGGCTCCCCAGCACAATGCGGTTGTAGAAGGTGGTCTCGTCCACGAACAGTCCCAGATATGTACTACCGTGGTCTTCCATGCTTGCTGGAGGGTGCGGGGATTGCCGGTCGGGTTCCAGAGACAGCTCGACGGAGAATCTGGCCGGCGATTTGGGTCGGAGAGAGAGAAAACAGACCACAGCGAGTCTGAGCTGGATACGAAACAGGGCTCCTGATTAGTGAAATATGACACAGAAAAAACAGAACTGGGCCAGGCAGTATCTAAAGAATTTCGTCCCCGGGCTTTTATACGCTGTGCGGGGGACCATCGGTTCATTGTGCATCTGCTTTTCCTACCTACATTTATTTAGTTGGTTGAGTTTTACACCATCCGATAGAAACTGATGCCTAAGCTAAGAATACCAAAAAATATTGAAAAATGATCAGTTTCTTTGTTCATATTTTTCTCGTATTTACTTACAAATTCAATAAATTAACCGTTAAATTTGTGGGATCTATCGTTAATTTATGTGGGGTCTATATAAGTTTACAAATCTAATGATTGATTTATAAGATAATATGGGAGAAATATAGATAAATTATTTACACCAATTATTTCTCAAAAATAATATTAATATTTTCACGCTAAATAATTTTATTTCTCTTTACAAAATACCTCATAAACAAAATAATTATCAACAAAACCACCAAAACCACCGTTTTGGTTAGTTTTAAAAACTCTCGTGTCAGAGGGTCAGAGGTGGGTGGAAGGTTTGATGGTGAGTAGTGGACGTTAACTTAAAATGAATGAAAAAGTCTATAGTATTGATTTGAATTAAAAATATGATATTTTCATTTCTATTGTATTTGGTGTTATCATCTAATGTATTAATTTCTATTGAATGTTATAAATTGAGGTTTTATAGTATATGTGATAGAAATAACTGTCATTAATAATATGGGAATTGGGAAGTACTTTTCTAGTAGCCCCAAAAAATTGCTTTCTTTCAATTTTAGCCCTTCCTTACAATTTTAATAGCTACTTGGGCTATAAGCTGGAAAAGGACGAAATAAGACCCAAAATTTAAGGAACTTGCCTGTCGGGGGTTGTTTATATCACTGCACAATGAACATATTTGAGATCCGACTTTTATGCTGTAGTAAAAATTATTGCATAGCAGCGGTTGTCCAAAATCGAAACGATTTGAGCACTATAAAATAAGTTTTTTTTTTAAAATAATAAATAAATCATTAAAAATTATAAATTATAAAAAATTAATAATTAAAAAACTAAACATATTAAAAAGTTAAAACAGAAAAGTATAAAAGTAAAAACAAAACAAAAGTGCGGCTCCGCCAAAATGGGATGGTTGGCCAAAGGGGTGGCTAGAACCACCTCCCATGGCTTGTCTGGGGGTGGAAGAACCACTCTCATGGCTAGACTACCCCCAAAAAGGCCAAAAGAGAAATAAAAAAAAATAAATAAATTGGGTTTGGTTTATGGGGGTGGCCAAGCCACCACATGGCCTTTGGAGGTGGTCCGGCCACACCCCCCAATTTTTTTTTTTTTTTTTTTTTTTTTGGCTTTAGTGCAACTCAAGGCCTTCCACCCTAGACGGTCATGGGAGGTGGCTCCAACCCCTTTGTTTTTTTTTCTCTACTTTTTTGTTTTAGCTTTTAATTATTATTTTATATAATTTTTAATTTTTAATAAATTGTTTAATATTTTTTTTAAAACCCTACTTTTTCACTACCCAAAACAGTACAACCGCAGCTGTTCGGTAGTTTTCACTACTTCACAGAAGCCGGATCATATACTTCATAGTCAGGATTTAAGGTTAATATATTTAATGGTATACATAATTTTATATTATTTAATTTTAAAAAAAGATGTGATAACATTATTTTTTAAACGAAAATCTGAGGATTTCATTGATTAAAGATTATGAGCAAAAAGCTGTTACAGCTCAAAATCATAGCCACATTCTTACAATCATGTATTATCTAAGATGTAATAACATTAACTTTACGAAGAAAATACTATTTTATTTCATTTGAAACGAAAGAATCTTACTCCTTGAGCAAAATGGACATTTATCATAAAACTTAATGGCTTTTCATCTTACAATGCTAGTATTTGATGGACGGATAATATTTCCAATGATTTTTAGATTGCAAGTGATGTGTTTAACTGTTATGCCAATAAATATCTTGAATGATTTTTTTGATTGCATCAAATTTTTGCTTAATAATACATTTGTGGTCTTTTAGGGTAGTTTGACCACCCTTAAAATCTACCGTTAGGGTGGCTGAACCACCTATATTACCAAATCAATTTTTTTCTTTCTTTTTCTTTAATTTTTTTTTTAAAAAAAAAAAAAAAAAAAAATTAGTTAAGAATACATTTAAAATTTCATTTAAAAAAAAAAAAAAACTCTTATAGAAAAAAGGGCAAGAATTTGTCAAAATAGATCATCTTATCGATAAGTATGAAACTATTCCATTCAATCTATCATCACACAATAATTTTCTAAGAATGTCACTCTGGTTCCATAAAAAAAGAAAATACTAATTTAGGCATCAGAGTATTCTCTCTTGAGTACACTTGTATTTGTATACGGTATAACGAAAGTAATAGAACAACGAGTTCATGTTAATCAACCCACTTGAAATGGAATTACAGAGCTACATTATTTTGAGTTTAATTACACAAACATTAATTAACATCATCCAATGATCTATGGATCAAAACCAAGCAACAAAGGATAAACCCGCAATAAAGGCTCCAACGCACTGGGTAGAAACTTTCTTGCAAACAAGAAACACATTGATGTAGCATTTCCATTGTTCAAACATCTTGATCCAAATCGAATCTGATTAAGAAACTCATCCGTGATATCACCCCATCCAAATTTCGCAGGATGAGGGCCGCCCCTCGACCAATCAACCCACGTGATACTCCTTTTCGAATTCAACTCCGGGAACCGGATGTTCACGAGCGTAGGAAAATAATGTTCGTCGAGGTAACATGGAGGGAGACAATGGCGGAGAAAAACAGGGTAGTATTTGCTGTCGGACACAATGTGGATGGCAAGCTCACGGTGCACTTCAAACCACTGAGACCCTTTTCGCCAATTTGTGATGTTTATTATGGGAAACATTTTGGGGTTGTATCGGCCACGACCCGGCTTTCTCGGGTCGTCGAAGCAGCCCAGGAAGCTCTGTTTTGAGTCCATGAGATGGCTGTAAATGGCTTTGAAGTTGAATAATGGGATGCAGGATTCTGAGAGCAATACAAATCTTTGATTGGAGAAGTCCAGCAGGGCGTTTGCTAACAGGCGTCTCTCCGCGTCGATCATTGTGGATGTGCCCCAATAGACTGCCTGAAACAAGAAAAATGATGCACTTGAGAAAAATGGTGTAATATCTTGCTGTCCGAATTAGGCCGGCAATTCGTGTTGGCGTGTCGAGCTGGCTCACGGGTTAACCCGATATGACAAATTTGATATTTTGAAGAAACCGTACCTGGCTGGGGATTCTTCTACCATGGAAGACAGAATCTTCAGGCGTGGAATCATTGAAAGAAGGATGTGCGTGCACGTATATGGAGTAAAAGCCTTGATGCCCTTTGAAGAACTTCTCCCACAAGGGAGCCAATGGCAGAGGCCCTTTTGTCAAGAACATGAAAGCTACCTTTGGGACGCCATGGACTACTTCAGGAACCATTAATGATGCTCGCCGGAGCAACTCCTTGTCAGTCATATTATGAGCAAGGAGCTCCTGCTCTTCCAGTGGTGGCAATGAAATCGGCGGTGGTGGAGGCGGGATTAACGGTTGTGGTAACGATGAGGTTAGTGGAGAAGTAGAAAATGAGGTGGCTAGTGAAGTAAATGAGAAGCTTTTAAGGTACAAACATGTTAGGAATCCGAGCGGCAAAACAATGACAAAGATGAAGAGATGGAAGACATGGTTGGATTGTAAGTGGAAATTGAAGGGGTTTGAAATTGAAAGTGGAAATTGATGCTGCTGATCGCCATTCCCCATTGTTATCACGCAGAGACAAGAACGAGGGAGAATGATGGAGACTGTTCGTACTCTAAATTGCTAATTAAAAAACCAATTGAAACACTTGAAACTTAAGTAATCGAAGACTTTCTCCTTATTAGTTTATACGATTGCATGTTTTGCAGTTCTGCTTGTAAGGTAGGCTCTCTCTCTCTCTCTCTCTCTCTCTCTCTATATATATATAATGAGGAATTTGTATCAAAAGGAATTTAAGTGCCCCCAGACATTTGAAGACTCTAGTAACTTCTATCGCACCATGTATTTCTAGAGTAATACTCCTCTTTACACTCATTTATCACATCGGTTGGAATAACGTGTTTTAAGTATTGACATAAAAAGTTACTTAAAACACGTCAACGTTAGCCCATGTAAAAAGTAACATTAGAGTTGCTAAAATTATTTGTGATCTGTTAACTAAAAAAAAAAAAAATTGTAGGCATTACCTTCATTTTTATGTGTCAGGATTTTATGCCTTTTTTTTTCTAAGTTATATATATTTTGCATGGAAAGCTGAATGTATAAAGTCAATCAAACTAAAATATTTTATTTTTAAGTAAGAAAGTTAGAAACCATGCACGTTTTTTATATTCTTAATCAAATTCTTATATACTTAATTTCAACTAAAGCACATGGTAAAGACAAAAAAAAATTAAGGAAGAAACGGCTGGAGCCATGAGGGATGATAATCTAGTTGTGCAACTTGCCCCCCTTAACTACAAATTTAAGGGTCTAATTGCCGAACGTGCTCTTGAGCGTTGGTCTTCGCTTAATAATATATATATATACTGACTAGACTAAGGAAATAGTATATAAAAATCTTTGCTAATATTTAGGGAGGAAACTGAATTTGTACTCTTTGGAAGGCATGGCGTTTTTAAATATTTACAAATTCTGGTCAACAATTTGAAGAAAATAAGTAGTTGGACAACAAGTCGATCTATAAATGTATATGATAAGCCTAAATTAAAGCTGATTCATTTGAATTTTGAAAATAAATCTTCGTTGGTTTTGATGCAAAGCATGGTAAATATATGGTGGATGCCAACTAATTTAATGGATTCAATTTTTTTTTTTTTTTTTAATTCTTTTTAGAGTAAAGTCCACTTAACCCCCTCAAACTATCATCCCAATAACAATTTATTCCTCAAACTATCAATTACGACAATTTACCCCATAAACTACCAAAACAATGACAATGACAATGTACCCCATTTCCTAGCAAAATAATGAAATTACCCCTATAAAATTTTCAATAAGACAAAAATACCCTTAAAATTTTGAAAAAAAAAATAGTATTTTTGTTTTTATTTTAGTAAGGGTAATTTCGTCATTTTGTTAAAATTAGGGATACATTGTCATTGTTTTGGTAGCTTTAAGAGTAAATTGTCGCAATTGATAGTTGGGGGTAAATTGTCATTAGGGTGGTAATTTAAGGGGGTTAAGTGGATTTATCCAAAATATTTTTATTGTCATAACAAGAGATTTAAGCTTGACTTGTACTAATTAAGATAATAAAGACTACAAAAATAAAAGAGAGATATCATGCTAACGAGGGTTTTCCTCCACGTAAATTTCAAAGTCGAGCCTTTCGTAATTAGTTGGTTTTGGCCTGGGCTTCTTCAGGATAAAATGGTAAACTCAGCTAGGCAAATAAATATTAAAAAAAAAAAAAAAAGGTAGAATAATACTTCATGGGATGAATTCCACGTAAATATTTGTAAAATTACGGTTTTAAAATAAAGTGATTATATAATTTTTTTGGTTTAACGGCACTAGAAATGTAAAACACCATTTTTTTTTTTTTTTTTTTAATTTCATTTGGTTATTGTGGCACTACTAATTAATCTTTGGATTAGTCTTGGATTAATCCAAAACAAAATAAAATAAAAGTTTGATGTAGACCGTTCCTCAAAACTCACCAATTCAATTGATACTTTGCCCAAATTCCAACAAGGACAAAGTCAAGTTTACAAGACGTAAACGACGGGAGGACAAAGTCAAGTTTACAAGACGTAAACGACGGGAGGCCATTGCTTTGAATTGCTCATAAAAAAATAAAATAAATAAAATCCAATCACAGCTGGATATATTAACTAAAGAAGCTAAATTAAATGGTTCAACAACCATTTTATTCAAAGATACATCATTTGGTTTATATTTGGCTGTTGATTTTGGTCCTACTTTTGGTGCATTAAAGTTTTCTAATCTCAAGTTTTGTAACTTTTCTCGGTATTGAATACGCTGGTAAATTTTTATAAAAATAAATAATTACGTTATTATTGTAAAATTTGTTGAAGTAGATTTTTGCACGGTCGGAATGGATAATGGGTTGCTTGCAAAATAAGGAGAAAGTCATGGAAAAAAGGCCACCTCTTGGGGACTAAAACTAAAGAACCTCCAATGTTTAAGCCATTAAAGTTGTTTAAGAAATAAATGAAGTGGAGAGAGATTATGGAATAGAATGTCAATTCTGTCTTCTAGAGAGGGAGATCCTTTTAAGGTGAGACTCTTTGAAGGTGGTCCTGAATCCTGATGAAGTGCTTAATTGTTTGTCACTAGGGGTGCGTATCGGTTCGGTCGGTGTCTGTAGGGGTATTTTCACTTACCGATTCGTAAACTTCAGTTTAAGTCAATTAATTTATCGACTTCATACTCACAAGGAATAGTTTCGACTTTTCAGTTAATCGGTTAGTTGATTGAATTGGTTAATTTTCAGTTACAAACTTTTATGTTCAAATTTATCAATTTCCACGTAACTAGAGAATGAGTAAAGCATATGTTTTATAAATGAAAAGAAAAAGAAAATTCATGCAACTTAGACCAAAATAACAACCACAAATCAGGTGGACAAACACATTAAGGAAAGTTATCAGATAAAATTCAAAATTCACTTCAAAAATCGGCTAAGTCAGTTAATTGTCAGTTACTGCCTATTAAACCAAACCGATATTGAAACAGTATTTTTATTCCGCCTACCGACCGCTAAAAGTCGATTGTCGGTTAATAATGGTTCGGTGTCGATAGACAATAAACGGTTAATTTGTGACATGGCGAACTGCAACTATGCACTAATTGTCTGTAAGCAAGAAGCTCCGAGGCCTTTTCGGCTATTTGTGTTGAGTGGGCTTTTTATGTAAAATGTGCCTTAGGCTTTGTGCCCTATGTTTTTTTTTTTTTTTTTTGAGTTTGTGCCCTATGTTTATTTATATCATTCTCAATTGGGAAATGCTAGAATGAAATCATTTTTCCACATTTGGCGCATCAAAAGTTGATGTGGTAAGCCACTTTTATTATTTGATTATTAAAAATCTTGTAATTTTTAAATCAAAATTAAAACAATAAAAAAAAATTTAAAAAAAAAACTAAAAGGAAGTTGCAAGGGGTGGTTGGCCACCCTAGTTCTAGTTAAAGGTGGCTTCGGTTTGGAGTGGCAGAAGCAACTCCTAGGCCCTTGGGGGGTGGCCCGGCCACCACCAAGGGCCAAAAAAAAAAAAAAAATTCTTTCTTGATTTAGGGGTGGCCAAAGGGACATATTAAATTTTTTTTTGGCTATTGGTATGGCTGGACCACCCCCACCCCCAATTCGGCCATCCCTAACCAGAACTGCGGCGTGGAAATCGCAGGCCACCCCTTGTAACCTCTTTTTAGTTTATTTTTTTATTGTTTTAATTTTGATTTAAAAATTAAAAGATTTTTAACCGGGTCGGTCAAGAACTCGCTCCGGTTACCCGTAAGAAAAAGACAAGCTTTCTACGGAAAGAATGAAAATCCAAGTAAACAGGTCATGGTCATGGAGAAGAAGAAAGAAGAGCAGCTAGAGGACGAGAGAAGGGAAGAACTTATAGCATCGACCCCATCTTTGCAACCCAATTTCAAGGCCAAAGGAGGCATCACCCAAACCCAGCTTTCCAAGTTCCATGTACTCTTTCGCAACCTCTCCTCCCTCTCTACGCTTTTTTTTTTTTTAATACCAATTTATGCGCAATTTTTCAAGCCATTTAATGTTCATGGGGGAGATAAAGTAACCATTTTTGTGAGTTTATCTGTGTTTTATCATATGGGTGATTTTTATATGATCAGAGGCCTTTCAGTATGTGAAAATTGTAGGCAAATGCTATGCAAATAACAGTGATTTTTAGTAAATTTGTGTGATGGAGCTTTGGAATTGTCATGTTTTGTAATTGGGTCTGTGGCTTTCGGAGGTACTTTAATGGCATTGCTTCAGTCCTCAACAAATTTGATGGTTAGTTGTAATCAGAGGTTGGATAATACATTTTGTGTGTTATACATGTGTATACCTAATTACCACCGTTTTTTTTTTTTTTTTTTTTTAATTCTGTTTTACCCATGAATATTTTTTGAAATATAATTTTACCCTTGTTTTACTTTTAAATTATAGGTAACCAACCTCAAGGGGTTGGCTAAAGTGGTAAGGACCTTAGTCTTGGTGGCATTCCCATCCTGTCTAAAGTTCGAATCCCCTTGAGTGCAAACAATTCTTTGGGGCTAGCCTGCCGGTGAAGATGAAGTATTACCAATCAGTGTGGAGCTTTCCACATGTCCGAGGTTTATTCGACAGTGGTGGGTACACGAAGTGGCTCTCCTTTGGAGCTTTCCTTGTCATACAAAAAATAGAATAAAATAAAAATAAAAAAATAAAAAATTGGTAACCAATATTCTGCCTAGGAATACAAAATTGCAATTATATATTGTCTTTAACTTCATACATGGAGGTGGGAAGTTGGGTAAACTCTTTAAGCATATTTGTCACCATCTGTTAGACCACAAGATGTTCAGCTACAGATATTGACAGAAGCAGGTTTGGAGTAGGATTTTTCTAGAAGAGTCCTTGTAGGAGTCAATAAGCTTTGATGTTAGAAGAGTTTTTATATAAGACCAAATAAGCTTTTATGAGCAATAGTCTAGTTGCAGTAGGATTAGGATTAGGTGATTATTTTGGAGTAGGAGTTTGGTTTCATCTTCTATTAGGAAGAGAAGATTGGGATAAAATAGGCAGAGAGACTATTTGTAATCAACTTGTGGTATTCAGAGACTATTTATAATCAACTTGTGGTATTCTCCTACCCTAAGTAGAGTTAATTTCAAATGTGTCAAATTTCAGTTATCTATCGGTTGGTATCAGAGCCAACTCTTTGAGCATATGTTGCAAAGATGAGAAACAACCAAAGAAGCCGATGGAGGAAAACTAAACAGAAAAGAAGGCTCCGATGTCAAAGCAAAGCATGGCCTTCCCTCCACGGAAATGGTAGAGGCTAGAAAGAAGAAGAGAAAGCGATATTACACTCTCGAGCATGAGCTAGCACCTTTGTGGAAAAAGATGTGTTGTCGCGATATTGCGAAAGAAGACAGATTCAAGTTTGTGCTGAAACTCTCTAAAAGATTAAGGGAAAAATTCCCAAAATTACAGGGTCCCATACTTCTTCTCGTCACATGATTGGATTAATTGTTATTCAGCATGCATATGAGTTAGCATATGCGACACAAAAGCATGAACTTTTGATGAAATTATATGCTACAAAGCTTCAGTTGTTTAAGGACCTGGCCTTATTGAAAGAGATGGTTAGTGGATATAATTTGTCTACAAATTCCTTCTTTGAACCTTGAGGACAAGGTTCCTCTGGGGGCAGGTTTAGAGTAGGATTTGTCTAGAAGAGCCTTGTAGGAGTCAATAAGCTTTGATGAGCAGTAGTCCAATTGGTTTACAGCAGTAAGATAAGGACTATGAGATTGTTTTGGAATAGGAGTTTGGTTTCATTTGCTGTAAGGAGTATAAGGTTGAGATAAAATAGGCAGAGAGAGTGTTTTGTAATCAACCTGTGGTTCTCTCGCCCTAAGTTAGTTTAGTTACTCTCTGTGTGCAAAGTTTCAGTCGTCTATCACCAACTGTTGGAGTATTTGCCTCGGTGGATTCTATTATTGGTGTTCCATTGAGTATTGTCAACCAATGGAGTTAAGAGAAACTGGATCTCTTTTAATGGTGGGCTGATTGTTCTATGGACCTTCAAGGTGACAACTAGCATCTTATTATCATATGCCAACGCACTTCTTCACAGCTTGCATGACGTGATTAAAATTCAATGGCGCATGAGTTTACTGAAAGGATGGAGCTTGAGTTTCCATAATAGATGCATTCACTGGAAAGCTGCATCCTTGGTTCTAATGTGGACTGTATGGCTGGATCGGAATAGTGACGCTTTCGACTGGTTGAAGGCTTGAAGCAGCTTTTTGCGCAGAACTTTATATTCCCCAGCGTTAACTTTTATCTTTTACTTTTGATAATTTATTCTTTATAAAAAATAAAAAATAAAAAGGTCCAGCAAATATAAAATCAGAATGAAAACCTCTGTATGAATATGGAAATGTATATTGTGGGAGATGCTGTCTGCAGGGATATTTGCTCATTTTCTTACGAGCTCTATGGTTTAGTTTGTTAAGTATGAGCATAGGCTTCTCTGATATCCTTTGTTTATTAATTTTCCATCCCAGTACTAACATATGAAAACTTGAATTTTTGTATATGACAGGAATTGCACAAGAGGCGTTTACAGATAAAGTCGAAATCAAAGATTAAGAAGAAATCAAAAGGTTACTTTCCGGTTTCATTCATTATCATTTTTCTTTTTCTTTTTTCACCATGTGGGAGGTCTCTGTAATCTGTCCAAGATCTTTGTAGGAATTGCAGATGGGAATGGAAAATCTCACAGCAAAGACCGCAGTGTCCTAGACTGTGTAGACGCAGACTCAACTATATCAATTGAAGAGTCAAGTGTTTCCAACTCTGAAAGCCACAATAACACAGATAGTTCCTCCTTAAAGCAGAACAATGTAGCAGCTCCTCTTGCATTAAAGAAGCGCCAGAAGTTACATTGGGGGTATGATACACTCTTTTCTTTTCCTTTTTCTTTCTTTTTCTATTCAGATGACGGAAAAGGGAAAGGGGATGGGTATGATACACTCTTACTTATATTGTTTGTGTTTGTGGGTGTTCATGCTTGTAAAATCATTGGATAGTCACAGCTTTATAACATTTCCTGCATGATACTATTTAGTCTTTGATGTTAATGTTGCATTATAGGTTCTTGTGTTTCTAACCTTTTCCTCTGTTATCATGTTGGCAGGCTTGACACAAAGGAAAGGTGGGAAAGGAAAGCTAACATGTAGATAATTGCTGTGGAAAGGAATGGTGAAACGCTCTGAAGCTGGTCTTTTGAGCTAAGATATGGCAGATGCTTTGCATGTTTCTTTTGGCTAGCACATATAGCTGCATGTTGAGAGAACATCAACCTGCAGGCTGATATTACCAGTTATATAATCAGGAGTATCGCCTTCTCTATCAGCTGCTGCCAAGAACATACGGAAAGCACCCACTTTTGGTTAAATATGTCACGCTTTTGCTTCATGTCTAAGGTTTTCTTTGAAATCTAATTTATTGTGGCTTCATGTGTTGCTTTTAGGAATTGGAAAGCAGTGTATTTTAATTTTTTATCGCCTTTTGACGGCTCACATGAAACAACCAAAACCTCTTGATAGTTTTGGAAGTTTTAGTGCCTTGTGCTTGTTTTATGAAACAACCAATCCAGTGGGAAAATTTTAGTGCCGTATGAAACAACAAATCTGATAGCTCCAATCAATCTAATCAATCTTTGGAATTTTTATTTTATTTTATAACAAGAATTGATTCAAGGGTCGTTTGGGATAGATATGTCAACATTGAAAAATAAAAATGTAATTTTTAGCATTACAAGAATCAGTTTTCAAAAAACATACTCTTGAGTCGAGGACTTATTAAATCTTGTCACAATTATTTTCTCTAAATGAATTACCAGGGTTAGCATTATGCTCAGAATTTTTATTAGCTTTAGCTGCAACTTCCATGACTAGGAAAAGAAACATGCAACGAATGGTAAAACATATGCTCCCTCCTTTCCTCCATGCATATCCTTTTTCTTTTTCTTTTGGCCTACCATGCTTGTCATGTTACAAGGGTTAGCTTGAAGCTTAACAAAGATTCATATTTTCCACAGCTATGTTACAAAGATTCATACTTTCCATAGCACTGTTACAAAGATTCATACTTTCCATAGCAATGTTCCTGCACTCAAGTTATTCAATGCCATTATTCAAGCATCAAGTGACAAAATTATGCTTATTTATATCACAAAGCCCCAGCAACCTGAGAGTGCCACAACAAATGAACCCTACAGACACTCCACTATCACTGTTCTCACTAGTTTGAATCCCAGCAGATAATACCGTACAGAAAAAGGAGAAGCAGAGCACCAGCCCTAACTCCTAAGGTCAAAATCCATGAACTGCAGAGAGATTTTAAGCGCACGCACTTAGGAAGATATTCTAATCAAATTGCAGGGTTAAGAGCACGCTCTATTTCCTCCAACGATCGCCCCTTTGTTTCCACAACATTACCGGCTATGTACAGGACAGCAAGAAGACAGATAGTTGAGAATCCCAAATACACTGAGCTGATTCCAAACTTGTTCACAACGCTCAAGAAATAGAGGCCAATGACGAAATTGGAAATCTGAATAGTATAGAAAAACCATACAGAATTAAAAGAGAGGTAAAGAGCAGTAACTTCACAAACAAGAAAGGTAATAAACAGAGTATATTAGTAGATTTTTTTTTTTTTTGATAAATAAGTATATTAGTAGAAATTGAAACATGCTACAGCCTACAGGCAGTAATTACGTGAAAAATTGAATATGCCAACATGCTTTGACTTACCCAATGCATGCCTAATGACAAAGAAACTGCTTTTGCTCTGATTCTAGAGGCAAATATCTCTGGTAGAAGAAGGGCAGGCACAGGACCGGCACCAAGTGAAAAGGACAATACATAGCTGCGTTAAGTAGCATCGAAGCCAAGTTTAGATTTCATAGGCCATACATTAAACATAAATGGAAATGACCAGATCATGAAATTTGGCTTTTCAACCTCCCTCAACCACCCCCTCCAAAAAATAAAACAGAGCAAAACCAAAAGAGAGAGAGAGAGAGAGAGAGAAAGAGAACACTTTACAATCTATAAAGAGAAGTTCTGACTTACAGAACAGTCCCAAGAACAGCAAGGGTGCCTGAGTATGGTGCCAGTGCCTTCCAAGTAAACGACAGAGAAAGAAGTAACATTGAAGCAGCCTTGACAAGCAGGGAGAGTGAGAACAAAGAGAGAGTTATCAGTTATAAGATAATCTTCAAATTTGGATGAATCTATTTGCATGTGAATAATATAATAATGGCTCAGGTTCAAGCTACAGCTTATGCAACTTTTTGACAATATGCACCACTCAAAAACTTTCTATTTGATCAATATTTTGTTGGACCCACCGATTGATTACATGATCTCCACATATTGATTATGCCCGTCTAATATTAAGATAATCAAAGATTAAGAACCATCTCATCACAAACGTTTCAAAATTATGAATATTTCATATTTTAAAAACTATTGAATTCATGAATTTCGGATTGAATATTAAATGACATCCAATAATTGATGTGAAATTTTACATGCATGATAAGCATGTAAGGACATGTAATCTAACAGAAACTTGACAAAATATTGATCCAGACTTCCAGTATAAAGTTATCAAGTGGTGTAACATTACATATTATACTAGGTATAACTCAAACCCAACCCTAACCCAATAGGAGCATTTAATGATATTGAAAAAATAATTAGTTTAGGAATTTTATGGAAGAATCACTTAATGACACATTAGAACCAATTTGTAGGAAGACTCGGAAAGAAACTACAGAGAGCAGATTCCAAGATTCCTAGATATGTTTTTGATAACAATAGGAAGTTATCAAGTGATTCATGTTCATCTACTTGAGACAAATAGCATATTTATACTAAAATTAAAACCACCATTCCGCCAAAGCTTGTGATTAGAAGACTTCTCCTTCCTTGCTTGTCCATCAAGGAGGACGCAACAGCTGTGCCTGCAAGACCAAAAACCAGTCATATAAAACATAATATGCGCAATATGAGATCAAAATTTTCCTGGTTCCATAGAGAAAGTTAACAGAAAACTAACCAAAGACATTAGCTGCCCCAACAAGAGCACTTGCTGCAACATCAGAGGCAATTCCAGCACTCCGAAACACAGAAGTTGAATAATATACCACAGCATTTATACCAGCCAACTGTTGGAAGAAGAAAAGTGCTACACCAACGCTAACAACTGCAGCAAGACATAAAATGTCACAGATATAAGTGCTTTACCATTTTGCATCAGAGAGCTTATAGCAATGGTATTGTTTGAATATATCTTTTAGCAAACTTGCTTATAACAAAAGACAAAAAAAAAAAAACAACTGACCAGAAATGAAGCAAAGTAAAAATTATCATTCAATACACTCAAAAGATAAAATTATTAATGAATAAGTAAGCGGGAAAGTAACTAAAGGAACAAAGTTGCCTCAGGTATACTTTTCCAATAGCGGCTACTAAACAGATCAAACCACCCTGCTTCAGGTTCAGTAGAACCTTGACCTGCTGTTCTTAAATCAAGCATAACCTCAGCAACTCTTTCTTTTCCAAATAGAGTTCTTATAGATTTTTCAGCCTCAGAAATTTTCCCTTGCTGCAACATAGAAGTGTTTACATAAGCACCTTTCCGAATAAACAAATAATTTAATAATATATATGGAACCAACAGCCGAATGAGAACATGTCAGAATGCATATATAGAAGTTTCAACAAGTGACTCCTCAGTCATGCAAGAAAACCTGAAAAAGCCACCGAGGACTTTCTGGAGAAAATCCCATTCCTAATGCCAACAGAACAGAGGGTATGATTGCAATACCAAACATTGTCCTCCACCTGATAAAATGTTAAAAAAAAAAAAAAAAAAAAAGAAGAGAAGGTCATGAGAACAGAAACACTCATATCAAGAATATCAAATCTAGGTAAGAATGATATTTCTTATATATCCATATAGACAACAATAATTAAATTCTTAGCCATGGATTTTTGGATTCATTTCTCACCAGTAGTGAATATAATGAAGAAAGAATTATTTCAACAAGTGAACGAAATATGACCAAGAAGCACTCTTCCAAGCAGAATACCAACAAAGAAGCTTGAAAACAGTACTTTTACTGTTAAGGCTGAGCGAGTATTCCAATAGGTCAGATTAAGGCTTAGTTGATTTGTGCTTAACTAGAACAAACTCAACAGATGAACCAGACAAGAGCTTAATCAGTTGAGTCCTGAATGGATGCTGATAAGACAGTTCTTACATAGGAACGCTGATGAGACATAGGCTTATTATTGTGCTCTTTATTTTATCTTTTATCTTCTCCTTCTTCTTTTTTATTTTTATTTTTTGTGCAAGTGCATGTGCCTGTGTCTGTATATAAGTCAATGGGTCAAGGAATTATAAAGTTTGGTGACATGGACTGAATTTAGTTTAGTTCAACATATTGTATGTTATACATTTCAAGCTAAAAACTAGAACTTTCAAATTATTTCTCGGTAAATCGACTCTTGAATATAGTTAGTGTTAGTTTATGGCCTTGATATAATTATAGTGTTTGGCACCCATCAAAGTGCTTTTAGGTTTAATGGATGGTATCAAATCCAAGATCTTTAGTTAAGTCTTAGAGATCCCCTTTCCGATGAATTCTGTTCTGTTTCAGGGTCCATGCGCATTTTGCTTAGTGGACGCATTATCATAAAATAATGCCTTGAAACAGAATTTTGAATATCTTTTCCTTCTACAGATTTTAATAATGATGACCTGATAAGATTCCATCTAAGCCCTAATAATAAGTCTTCAACAAGGTTCTCGCTATTTCATTTGCTTCTCAAGATTTTCAAGTTCAATACAATCTTGATGGCTAAAGCCGCATAATGTAGAAATTGTATGATTTAAAACACAAACTCAACATTAAGGTTGAAGTTTAAGAAGTACGGTTTTGGGCTGCAAAAAGGCCAGAAAAGGTAGGTTCAAGCTTCCAGGGCTATGAATAAGAACCCGAAAATGAAGAAGAAGAACAGAAGGTATGGCTTTTGGTAGTATCTGGGTGCTGAAACACAAGCTAGAGGCTAAAAATAGAAGTATAAAGTTAAAAGGAAAGATCAAGAGGATGAGGAAGAAGAAGATGCACAGACTGAATCAAACTACAGTCCCTAGGCATCATCACATTTCAACTGAAAGAGGATGCATCACGCATCCATCGACAAATGGGCATAACAGCAGTAAACTAAAAGGAGAGTTTTTTTTTTTTTTTTTAATATGCTACTAGACTCATACATCATATAGATAAGACTAGTTATGCCTGCAAAATAAACAAAATTTGAGCCCAGTAAACTTGCCAAGCAAGTTAAAACTTCTACTAGTCAAGACTGATTTTGCCCTAAAGTAATGGCTAGACCAACTAAACAAAACCACTACTCAACCAACCAGCTATTAACATCTCCATTGGAAGGAGAAAAAATAACCTTTACCATGCAAAATCATGCCAATTTCTGCATCCATATGTTATCCAAGACAGATGTTGAAGGTCCAAGCCATTTGTTGAATTAGTCTACCTCACATGGTCTAACGTTAATCTGTTCATATGCAGCCAAAATGTGTACCAACTTTAAATGAGATAGGGCCATCTTTTTTAATAAAATTCAATGATTACTTCAACAAGAGAATCTCCTTAAATATTATTAGAGATATTTATTAATAATGTCTTAAGTACTATTTAGCAATTTTAGCTAAATTGTCATATGCTTTCTTCTGGTTATCCATAAATAGCAGGAAGTAAACAACTTATAAGGGCAAAGAAAAAAAAATCAATAAAAAGAATACCATATAGGGTTTCCAGCTAAAGGTAATCCAGCCACCAATGCTGCAAGAATCCCAACACATATAAATAGTTGGTTCACCGATCCAAGTGCACCACGAATTTCAGTTGGTGAGATCTGCAATTTAAAAGAGTGTTGGAAAAATCATACTAAAAATTTATATAATATAAATACACACATGGTCACAGTGCCTAAAATGCATACAAGGATACTACCTCAGATATGTAAAGTGGCACAATCGCAGATGTGACACCAATTCCAATGCCAGCAAGTAAGCGGCCAATTATCATAACCTGTACACTCTGGGCAGTGGCACTGAAAACATGTAAGACAAAGCATTAGTATCCAGTAGATGTATCAAATATCACAGCCTTGTCTTCAATGGCAGATGACGGACCAAAGAAATGCTCCAATTGCCAGTGGTATGGCGTCTAATTGAAAGGTCCTTGTTCTACCGAACTTATCAGCCAATGCT
Organism: Corylus avellana; assembly: GCF_901000735.1. NCBI lineage: Eukaryota > Viridiplantae > Streptophyta > Magnoliopsida > Fagales > Betulaceae > Corylus > Corylus avellana. The sequence goes on along the minus strand of NC_081545.1, from coordinate 29,280,133 downwards.
CCCCCAGTAAATGAACCAACAGTGGCACCAGCGAGAAGCGTGCTCACAACCCATCCTACTCAAGATGTTACATTGTTGAAAGTATCAGCAGGAATATCATGAGAAGAAAATAAACATAGTTCACAAAGTCTGAAACTTTAGAAAGAACAAAATAAGTATGACCTAGGCATGTAGGAAGCAATATATAATCCAACCGTAGCTTCCAAAAACATGAAAAGATGACTTTCTTCTTCTGATATATAGAAGGGTTAAATACCTAATACCCCCTGGGGTTTACAAACTTTATTTTTACCCCCATGTGGTTTCATTTTTATCACAGGAGGTCCCTGTGGTTTTGATAAATAACCAAGTTAGTCCATCCGTTAGTTGACCGTTAAGAATTCCATGTGGACCAGTCAGATGCTGACACGTGGCACCTATTTAATTTTTTAAAAAAATTTAAAAAAAAAAAATGTATTTAAAAAAAAAAAAAAAAAAAAAAAGGAAAAGGAAAAAAAAATTGGGGGTGGCCATCTAGCCGGATGGGGGTGGCTCGGCCACCCCCTTGGCTCCAAGAGCCACCCCCTTGGGCAGGTGGCGGCCGAAACCACCCCCAGTGGGTGCTGGGGGTGGCTCACCCCCATCCGACCAGATAGGGCCACCTCCAATTTTTTTTCCTTTTCTTTTTTTTTTAAAAAAAATATATATATATATTAAAAAAATTATGTAGGTGTCACGTGTCAGCATCTAATTGGTTCACGTGGAATTCCTAACGGTCAACTAACGGATGGACTAACTTGGTCATTTATCAAAACCACAGGGACCTCATGTGATAAAAATGAAACCACAGGGAGGTAAAAATAAAGTTTGTAAACCCTAGGGGGGTATTAGGTACTTAACCTTATATAGAAATGGATGGCTAAGGTGATATAGACAACATTTGATATTTCATTAAATTTTCCAAAGATATGCTTTCTTGTACATAAAGAGATACTAATTTATGGAAAATAGGGGGAAGAAAAACAAAGACAACCAGGAAAAAAAAGAAGAAGAACAAAACATGTTTCCTTACAAGTTTCTGCACATTTTTAATCAAGCAAATTACTGCACTTGCCTTGTAATACAGTGTTTTCAGCAATCCCAAGATCCTTGGAAAGGTACTCAAGAGCACCATTTACCACCCTGCACGATCAAAGAAGAGTAGAAAACCATTATAGCCGCACAACATGGATATGTCACATAACGAGACATTTCAGCACAGAAAGCAATGTCGAAATTAACTCAGAACTTCCAAAAATATTCTGTGCTCAATTACATAGAACATATGAGCACCTTATCCAGCACATATCAATAGACCACATAGTAGGAAAGTGACATGGAATTAGGAATTCACACATATTCTAATAGGGCATGCAATATGCGATATAAACTAAGCCATACCCGAGATGATAACCAAACAAAATAGCTCCCAAACAAGCAACACCAACATATGGCAAAACTGTTCCAGAAGATTTGCCCTGAGGCACAGTGGAAGCAACATTCTCCAGATCACCTGCAACTCAATTTCATATGGGAACTCGTAAGAATATAGACATTACTTGAAAATCTAGGGTATCACGGTCCATGTCTAAATGTTTAACTTCTAGATATGTTGGAGGGACATTTTCAAATAAGATATATATAGACATTTTTCAAAAATCACGCCCTATAAATGCAATGTTAAAATACCAAAAGAAAGAGAAAGGGTCAAGACTGATCACGACACAACTACAGTAGAGCATATTGTGATCTGAGTCTTTGTCCTTGTATAGAACCAGTACGGATTAGCTAAGTTTATAAAGCACACACAGGATGTGATGGATCCAGAGGATAATGATGCCACGGAGCCAGCAAGGTTCAAGGGATAAGTGAATTTGTTATTTAGGATTGCAAAATCAAGATTGATTTTTAGTTCCTCATATCCATAACAAAAATTAAGGCCACGCAGTATCATCCACATTCCAACAAGATTTCCTTGGTAATGAATATGACATGCTGTCAGGTAAAAATAGTTCATTGAGCGAAGAGACGAACTTAATAATGGGAGCATTATTAAGATTGGACTTAGAAGGGGTTCTTCAATTCCCAAAAAGAAAATCCAACCGAATCCATTGGCTCTGCAGCAATGGACTCAGGAGGGGGCTCTTCAATGCCATTTTGAAGTCTCCATTTTCATGCAAATAAATCGAAACCTTAGTGTCAGTACTGTCACCGTGCAGCCGTAACAGGGGTAAGTTTTGTATGAGGTTAACTTTGTACGAGGTTTGACTCTCGTTGTTAACCGCACAAACAACTACGTAGAAACGTGAGATCAAGAAAAAGGAAGCAAGCAGCAGTATTAAAGAACCAAAATTGTGCCAATTTGGTAAATTCGGAGAATAAAACTACGACCCGGCAAAACTATAAAGAGTCTTGAAATTGAAAAGACAGCTAATCAGTCGAGACAGTGACGAACACACCAGAAGCCTGAGCTTTCACTGATCTGGGCTTGGCCGAGGACCTGAAAGTGGCACCCAGTCTCGCACCGGTGAGCTCGGCCTCCATAGCGATCGAACCGAGGCGTAGACCGCAGCAAGCAGTCCTATCTGTCATTCGAAATCCCAAACTTGGTCTCCCAAATTCACCAAAACCCTTTAAAAGCGTTGGGCGTTTTTGAACCCCAAAACCAATGCCTCCTTTGACTGCATACGTTGTCGCCTGCATTCTTTTTTACCTGATTTGGAAATCCTGTTACCCATAAAGTAAAACAGAGTAAAAACCCATTAAAAGCTAGAGTTTTTAGCAACCAAAGCAATGTACTAATTAAGAATCAAATTGAACTCAGAAAGAAGATATGAACAGAATGGCATTCAAGGGATTGTAAAACAGAGCATAAGAATCTAAATCAAGCCCAAATTCAAGATCAAAACGAAATCACGGAGACCATGATGCAGCACACAACCAACCTGGAACGTAACAAGGAAAAATCACAAAGGGTATTCATCAAAAAAAAAAATTCACAAAGGGACTGATGTCACACCAGATGTTGGCGTTACACCTGGAAAATTAGAGCATCACACTCACAAAGCAATCTTCTGTAAAATACGTTTATTCCAGGTTGGTTGTGTGCTGCATCAGACCATTCACTCTGAAAATGAATTGCCAACAATGCTCTTATTTTGAGGATCTACTTCATTTGTTTTAACTTCAAAAGAAAGAATTATGAGAAACCAAAGTAGATTAAAAGGAAGAATTTTCAGTAACAGAAACAGAACAAACCCAGAAAGATAAAATTATATTCTCTTTTCCCAGCTTGCTCTGTTTTCCGTTGCTCTGCTTCGTTTTTATGGGCTTTCAGTGGGACAGTGAGAAAGAGAGACTTGGGAATGTCCGGAAAGAGAGAGTAAAAGCGTGAGCGAGAGACCTACAACGACGAATTTGATGGAGAATTCAATTCCCTTTCGTTCGTTCTTTCTTTGTTTACGATAAAAATTATGTAATGGAAAATTGGTAAAGAAAAAAAAGGAATTGAATATTAAAATTACTGTTACTGTAAACTGTTACTACTTCTTGGGTACGAGTGTACGACTTACACGTAGGATTCGGATTAGATTCGGGGTTGCGTTTCAGATGCTGCGGGTGCACGTGGGGCCACACAGCTAGAGGCTTTGTATTGTGCGTTTCTTCTGTTTGTTGATGCATTATTGGGGTTTTTGTTATATTATATAAAAATAATGGGCGAAGATAAATAGCACGCGGCAAAAAAAAATTATTATTTTTTATTAAAATATTAAAAATAAAATTTTGCTGCTGCCTGGCGTGCTCTGAATCACTGCTCCAATAATAATATGATGTGATTTAAAAGTAATTTTTTGTTTTGTTTTTTATTTTAAAAAGTGTTTTGTATTTGATTTATTATTAATATTTGTTGATGCAATTTTTTGTCCACGAGCCGTGATTCAGAGCACGCCGCGCTAAGCACGCCAGGCAGCAAAATTTTTTTTTAATATTTTAATTAAAAATAAATAAATAAAATTTGCTAGCGTGCTATTTATCTTCACCCTTTTGTCCACATTACTGTTTGTCAGCGATATTTTTTCGTAGTCAAGCTTTGAGTTGGATTCCTGTACGTCTATGGTGTTCCTGCAAAATAAGAACATGGTCAGAGAGTTTTCAGTTGGGGCCGAAGACTCTCCAATGCCTAAGTTAGCATCTTATGTGTGAATAAAAATATATAATGATAATACGCCTCTACTATCATATAATTTGTGTGTGTAAAGTGAAATATATGAAAATGAGTGAGAGAGGCTATGGAGAAATTAGGGGTGTCAATACGGTTATGGTTAGCGCCGTAACCGCCTTAGCTGTTAGTAGATTTCACTAATCGCAACGCGGTTAGCGGTTAGTGAAATAGGTAACCGCCCGCTAATTACTTTTTCAAAATTGGGTTTTTTTTTTGGCTTTTTGGGCTTTTTTGTTGGGTGTTCGTGGGCTTTTTTTATTATTGTATCATTTTTTACCCCTCATTTGTTTTTTGTATTTTTAGTGTCTTCTTAAGCCCAATTGCTATAAAAATAGCCCATATTGAAAAATCAAAAATATTTGACCTCAAATTTACATTTACTTGTACTTAATCATAACTGGTTAACTTTTAAAAAATAATAATAAAAACACAACATAAAAAAAATAATAATAATAACACAACATATAAAAAAAGTTAAACACAATATATAAAAGAAGTTGAAATAAAACATATGATATATATGATTATATGTATTATTGGTTATTATATAATCACATGATTTAATGATCAATTCATCATGTGATATAATCATATCAATTATAGTGATAATATTACTAAATTTAGAATGATAATACATTAATACATCAATTGTGTTTATAAGTAACACATTGTTTAATCCAATGTCAATTACTTAATTTGATATTACACGAATCACATTATCATTGTACATTAATAATATGATTTACTTGAATAAAATATTTGAATTGTCATTGAATCATATGATTAAGTATTGATATTATACATTTATATTATTCATATGCATATATGTATAATTATAATTTATAACATATATAGACTTATAAGCTTATAACATGCATTTGAACTAAGTCTCTAGGTACTAAAGTATTGTATTAGTATGAATTGGTATACTTTTGACTTATATCATATTATATATGTATAATTTGTTATTATATAATCATATAAATTAAAATGATAATACATTAATACTTCAATTGTGGTTATATGTAACATATTATTGAATCTAATGCCAACTACTTAATTTGATATTATACGAATCACATTATCATTGTACATTAATAATATGATTAACTTAAATAAAGTATTTGAATTGTTATTGAATCATATGATTAAATATTGATCTTATACATTTATATTATTCATATGTATATATGTATAATTATAATTTATAACATATATAGACTTATAAGTTTATAACATATATTGGAACTAAGTCTCTAGATACTTAATTGTTGTATTAGTATAAATTGGTATACTTATAAGTTATGTCATATTATATATATATATATATATATATATATATATAATTTGTTATTATGTAATTAAATGATTTAATGATCAATTGATCATGTGATATAATCATATAAGTTATAATGATAATATATTAATACTCAAATTGTGATTTAATGATCAAGTGATTATGTTATATATATAAATATTATTATAATTATAATTATAAAAATATATTATATAAAAAGGCGGTTAGCAGGCGGTTTCTAACCGCCCGCATTGACACCCCTAGGAGAAATAAGGAGTCCTGCTATGCGGAGCGTCGGACATATATTAAAAAAATAATAATAAAACAAAATTTTGTCATTTTTTGTTGGTTAGTTAAATTTATATGAGTTCATATTTAATTTTTAATGTTTTAAAACTTATTTTTGGATTCAAAACAAAAATTTAAGGGTGGAAGGTTAATCCTTTAGGAATTGTATCACCCAAAAGGAATTTGATCATCCTAAATTTGGTGCTAATGCCTCAAATTTGGTGCTAATACCTCAAATTTAGTGCTAATACCTCAAATTTGAATTTCCCTTTAATATCTCTTCTTCAATTTTTTTTTTTAAAAAAAAAAGAAAAAAAAAGAGCAAAATATCTGATGTTATTTAAAAAAAAAAAAAAAAAAAAATTTGACCACGTCAGACTTTGGCAGACACTAGGATGACCCCAGACGGCCGAAAATCTCTACTCAGAAATAAGAGTCTTCTCAAAAGAGTGAAACGTAGAAGAGAGTCTTGGAAAAATGGAAACCTTTATCTTTTTATAGACATATGGTGACTAATGACACCATATGAATGAGCAATGACAAAATGGTAAATAAACATAAATAGGTAGGCATATTTTATCCCTAACAATATTTTTATTTTAAAAAGAAAAAGAAAAAAAAAAAGAATAATGTGACAAATTGTTTTTTTTTTTTTTTTTTTTGTGTATGTTATTTTCTCTTAAGGGCCCACAAAATTATTTCAAAGTGAGAGGATCGATCCAGTCATACCGGATCCAGATCCTGCCCATGTGCCACATGGTTTGCATCGAACTAAGGGATTGGACCCTCCTGTAACCTGTTTCGTTCCTTCGTATTGGAAAAAAAAAATTAAAAAAAATCAGAGACTCGATTAAAGAGGAGGTTGGATAAAAAAAATCCGTCAATCGTTCTTCTTGGACCGTAGATTGGGCCTTCCATGATGGAGGATCAAGCAGAACATTTTGGGCCCCCATCTCTGCATGCTCTGTCTATGAGCAGGCCTTGCAATTTCGAAGAAACTGTATCATGAAACAAAGAGAAAGCACATTATCATTTCATTTTCCAAGCATGTAAAAATAATATTGAGAGTTACAGTGTAAGTCATTTTGCAAAATTATTAACCTTAATTAGAAACTCAGAGTTCACAACATTAAATCTCAAACCATTTTATGACGGTTCAAAGATAAATATTTTATATCAAAATAGGCATGCCGCATGCTCAAAATCATTATTTACGGTTTCACACGATTTTAATCATCTTGATTGTAAAAATTCTCCGCAAAATCTCCTTTGAAAGCTCTTGTTCTTCGTCTATGAGATACCCTAACTCTATCATTAGTTGGGTTTTTAAGAGTGTAGCCTAAAACTAGAGTATTTATACATTCTGCATGACATCAATAGAATGATACCTATATATTGCTTGGTCAATAGGCATATATATGTATATCGGTACTCAAACACCATTCGGTTAGTCAACACCATCAGATCGGTACTCGACCATCGACCAATTAGTATCGAACAATGCTAGATTGATACACTGGCCTATAGAATCTCTAAGACTCTAAAAGACTCTCCATTTTTCATGTTTAATACAATTTAATGCTTAAAGGCGAAGTCTTTTTACAACCAAAGCATAAAGCTTCCAAGTTTTTATCTCTACCAATTTTCATTCACCAAAAGCTCTATATGGCAGCTTAATTAGATCTACAACTCACAAAGCCTAAGGCTCAACTTTGGTCCCATCTAGTTTGCTTAGAATGGTAGCTAACATAAAGTTAGGGTTTTCAACAAAAAGTCTTAACTTTTTCATTCACATGCCCTTTTCAACACACAAACTTGCGTGTTATAAAACTAGTAATGGCAACATCTTAGAAACGAAATAATAAAAGCTAAGGACGAGACGTTACCTTCTTGGTGCCTTGAACTCCAAACAAGCTTCAAGGAAAAACCCTCATTTCCTTCTCCTTTAACTCTCTTTCTCTCTTCCCTAGGGCTTCAAAAATATGCTTTTATAACACCCTTCCTCCTTTTGCAACTTTTTGGACTTATCTAAATCACATGCAGCCTATCACCAATAGATCGGTGCTCATGTCATTCAATCATTGGCATCTATTTTTTTTCTTTCTTCTTTCTTCAATGTATCCTATGTGGCTTTGAACCATACCATTCAAATGCTATTGGCTATCGACTAAATGGTAGGGTTTTGTCTTCAAGGGGTAGTTCAATCGGCTGTAAATCACGCCTCATGAAGTGAAGGTTACTAGTTCGAATCCCCCATCCCCCTCCCCTTATGTGGACATGTCAAAAAAAAAAAAAAATAGTAGGGTTTTGCTGAATTCCTACGTGGCACACACCATTCGATCGGTACCTACCCACTCATTGAAAAGTCACATATAGATTTCACTAAGTGTTTCTCAGACCCATTTTTCGTAATTTTCATCTTATGCTTTTCCCCTTTTATATCTATTCTCTTAACCCTAGTTTAGCTCGGATTTCAAGTGAGTTTATTTGTAGCACACTTTCTCATCTGTGGGCTCAAATTTTCTTTTAATTAGTGAGGCTCAACATGCAAAGTATCGAACTCAAACCTTTGGCTCTAGTGCCATATTAAATCACCACTTATTTTAAAAATTTAAACTCATAAAAAAATAGCTAATTTAATTATTTAATTTATAATATTCTAACAGTCGATATGACAAAATCTGAACTACTTAATTATTTCAAAATAATGGTTAAAAAAATTTGAGAAAATATACACTAAAAAATATCATAAAATTTGTAATTAAATGACCTCTTCCTTAAGTTTCCAATAGTAGCACACCAAGTCCTGACTAGAAACACCTTGTATCCTATATGGTCAAGACCAAATTTCAAAGACAGTTCATCTAAGATTCCTTGCTAGACTTAATATGCATGCATGTTATGTATATATATGTACCCTTTTTCTAAAGTTAATTTAGACAAACAAATGAAATAAAAAGTGAACATTCTTTGAACCCGACAAATCCAGTCCACACATCATGAAGTTTAGAAATGAATGGATTTTCATTGTGTCAAACAAAAATATTCTCATTTCCATTGATTGCAAATACGTCTTTTGCGTGCGTATTCAAGCCGTCCAAGTCCCCCCTCCCCCACTTTGTTCCCAACCTATTAGCTTTGTTGTTCAATAATTTGCTGACTTTTATCCAACTTGCCTGGACCTACTTCACGGGCATTTTTATGGGTTTATGCTTCTAAAGCCAGACATTCTAGAATGTATATGTAATCTAGGTTAATTTTCTGCCATTATAATAATATATTAATTATGAAATTTCTGCTTCTGTCAACATATATATATACATAGCATGTTCTTTTCTCTTTGAGAATTTAGTCAGTCTAGATTAATTATACAATATATATTCAAGCCGCATGTTGACCAATCAAGATCATAAATTCTCATCAAAAATGATGATCATAACTTTTTGCTTGATTGAAATATTTTAGGTACCATATAAAGATAGAAAGCAAAACTGTAGGTGACTGTTAAATGGAAAAAGAAAAAGAAAAAAAGGGTTCGAAAGCTATATATCAAACCAAATTTTGTGTGGGGAACAATATCAAGGAGTTGTCTAGGCTATTGGAGAAGGTAGGCCACAAAACAGAAGTGCTTGATTAATTATAATTAACATATGCTCAATTAGGTAAACTAGAGAGAGGAAGATTTTAATTAGCTACAAGCTAGTCCAGCCAACCTCACCAATTAATTGAAGGATTACCCACAACTTGTTTATCATCGAAGACTATGAATTGATCTCACCCACAAACTCCAAGCTCAAGTTTTTCATTAATTTTTCACATTAATATACCATGTTCAACATAATCTTGGGTTATATATGTATATATAATTGATGCTTGACTATATATATATATATACATGAATTTTTCATGTTGTTCCACTTCCAACCCTTAGATTTTCCTGAGAAAGCTCAACCTAGTGGGCCATGTTTTGGAGATTCGGGCAATCTCCAAACGGAGGTTCAATCATCTACATGGAAAAGCTTGAAGAATGACTCCTAGGTTTCCTTTTTATTATTATTGTAAGGTGGGGAACATGCATAATTAAAAAGGACCTCATTGTCAAGAAATAGTTGTTGATGATCAAACACAGAGAGAGAGAGAGAGAGAGAGAGAGAGAGAGAGAGAGAGATTGTGGGCTCATTCCACTCACATGTGTTTTCATGCATAGAGGGATACCTCCATGTGCATCATTTTCTTTAAAAATCTATTGCCCTCCACCTAATGTTCTACTTGCATTTGTCCTTCACTGTATTTGTCCAACAACTGATTGGAACTGGGTCCTACAACCTATTAACATAGTGGTTTGAGGTTCTTTGAAGTTAGGACAAATTCAATACAAGCAGATAGACGCCCAAAAAATTCAAGACATGTTTCACTCAAGACTGATTGAGCCTCAATCCTTGTCTACTTTGATAATATTGCAAGTTGCAAACTCCACCAAAACCCGTGACCTGTTCAAACCAAAGTGCTTGTCTGCCCACATCCTAGTAGGACTCACAACAAAACACCCAAACTTTTCATTTTACCATCATTGTCAATCGCTTTAAGCTAAGCATCCCCTCCGGTCTCCGGTGTTAATAAGTTACTCACGAACCTAAACACATAATTAATGAGTTACCAATTTAATTAAATGACCGGATTAAGGTATAATTGACTTATATAATTCTATACTCATGTCTCAAAACAATCTAAACTTAACACGAACAAAAATAGTCGCCCTTAATTCTAGGAAGATATATAGATCATAGTCTAAGTTTGAATCTTAAGGGGAAAAAAATAGGCATGGATGAGACAGTCAGAGGAGTAGTGATGACTTTAATTCAAATGAAAGGAGGTGCTCATGCATGCATGTTAATTAATCTCTTTTGTCATATTATTGTGTTAATTATATATCGCCCACGCGCAGGAGAACGTTTATGCAAGCCAATCAGAGAGGATTCATAGGCATAGCGTGTGAGTAGGCATGTGAAGCTTGTTTAAGGGAAAGACTTTGAACCCAAATGATGGTAGTTAGTAAGATTCGAAGAGATTTTCACCTAATAAACAAAGCAAGACCTCAACGTCAATCACGCAAACATGCTTTTAAGATAATCTAGCCAGCATGGTGCGTCACAGTGGACCCACGGACCACCTGATCACTTCAAAGCAATCGATATCACACACTCTTCCTCTCTTGCGCAGTTTGACAAAAAGCTCTAATGAAAACAAGTTTATTTCTCCGTGGAATTAAACAAATGTTTGGTTCATTTTTTCTGAACTGCCCACCCTCGCCGGGGATGTGATCGAATGTCGGATGGGCAGCACACATGATGATTATGACATGTGGGTCTCGGAGACAGATGGGTGTTCGATTTGAAACGTATCTAGCTATATAGCATGTAATGTGCACCATACCTACGTGTCATGGGTATACCTAATCCTTTTGAAGGTATACCATGATTTAGTACTATACGACCCAAGGAAAATGACACACCAAAAAAAGATTTTTTTCTAACAAAAACAATGAAGTTTCGATAGAGTCTTATTACCATCGATTCATATTGGATTTTCTCTAAAGTTCACGTTCAACAAAAACAATGAAGTTTGGTAGAATTTCAATACCATCGATTCATGCTATAGCTAATCCTAATTTGCTAACCAACTACAAAATGAAATTAAAAGTTATAATTATTTATTTTTAAGCCTGCAACAGAAACTGATATACTTAAGGGTTAAGGGTTTGCCAACCAATTCAGTCAACAATTGGCATTAGAAAAAGACCCTCAATTTTAGTATGTCTCTGTAACTTAAGAGATTATAGTGGAACATGTATTCAAAGCAACACCCATAATTTAAGGGTTTCGCCATCTGTCAGAAATAGAGTGCTACTATATATATATATATATATATATATATATATAATCTGAAACCCCACTTGGTTTTCTTGTCCTGGGTTCTTCCTGATATTAGGTGCTTTCTTCTCCTTGGGATTTTCGCAACTAAACACTCATTTTTCTTGTTCCTCATCTTCCAGGTATCCCTCAAATGATTAGTCTCTCTCCAATAGTGTCCAAACTTTTTTACCCTATATAACTAGCTAGCTCCACATGCAGCCACTACTCATTAGGATTGAGATCACCCACTTGGATCCCTCTGATCTGTCTGATCTCTTGAACTAATCTTCTCTCTCTCTTTCTCTCTCTCTGTCATGGCTGAGATTGATTATTCTAGAAAACAGAGTACCATCACCACCACACCTCTAAAGCTCTTTGGCTTCAACATCCAGAACGTTTCAGAAGAAAACGACTCAGATTCAAGCAAATCCCCATCTGGGTCTCAGGAATCCGAAACTTTCCAATCCGTTGAAGGCCGAAAATACGAGTGCCAATACTGTTGCCGCGAGTTCGCAAATTCACAAGCATTGGGTGGGCATCAAAACGCCCACAAGAAAGAACGGCAGCTACTAAAGCGCGCACAAATGCAAGCCAGTCGAAACCAGCTGGTAGCTGCTTCTCACATGCGGCGAAACCCAATGATATCAGCGTTCGCGCCACCGCATCACCTCCTTGCTCCGGGGGCTGCGCCGCCTCAGGCCCCTTCATGGTTTGTCATGTCTCATGCAGGAACTGCCACTCCTTTCGCCCTGCCAAATGGCACCGTGTATCATCATCATTCTGCGTCGGCCTCGGTGCCGCCGGGAAGAGGTGTGTATGCCGGGGGATCATTTGGGGAGTCAATGATAGCAGTTTTGTCTAATGGGGATGGACACCATGCCGGAGTTATCCCGGGGATGAGTGGGTTCGCCAGAGACGGTGCCGGAGGGTCTCACTTCGACAAAGGCTTGGGTCTGGATTTGCAACTCGGTCTTGGACCTAACTCATGAGCCAAGATTTGGGCCCATGGGAAATATGTGGACTTAGGAGCTTGGTGAATGTAAATTTCCAATTTTCTAACTTTAATGAGTGAAGCAATTTCATGTACATTCTGCGCAAAAAACAGTTCATTTTTGTTCTCTGAAACTTACTTTCATTGTTAGCCTCTTTTTTCTCATAGAGAGCTACTTGTGTTTCTTTGATCTTAAAAAGAACAGAAAAGAAATCGTTGATGATTGGGAAGTATGGTTCTGTTTAAGAATTAAGCTGAGTGTGAAAGCAAAGGAGGTTGTATGTGGAAGCCAATTCTAAGTTTTGACATTTCTCTTGGGTTCCAACCGGCTAATTTATGCTGTCACACAATTTATGGGGGTTGGGCAAATTTTTCCATTTGCATTGTGGACTTGTTCTTTGGAGCTTTAGGTGTAACTTTGACTATCCTTCCATTTGGATGGGAAATGTAATTATTTTTTCATTTCCATCTTGTTTCATTCATATTTCTTTTTCAAATTTATTTATTGAATATGTATGACTCACATGTAAGACCAAAGAATAGCATATCTAAATAGATTAATTAGTTCATTTATTTTTGCTCATAGAAAGAAATTATGAGGTTTGGCAAATCAAATGGATTTCCGTTCCAATTATATATATATATATATATATATATATGAAAAAATCAATTACTGGTCTTTCCTCGTGAATCCCTATAATCAGTAATCACAATTGGTCTAGGAGATATTATGGTTAGTAGTGGTTAGCGGTTAATAACCGTATTATCTTGCACATCCCAAGTTATAATAAAGCATTAGGTGCATTTGTTAGAACTGTAACTACCCAATGGTTTAGAGCATTCACAATACTTACTCAATAGTTGTATGCCTTCCCTAAATACATGAAATTTTTTTATAAAAAAAATATATATAACAAAAAATCATTTTTGCAGTAGCTTCCCTAAAGTTCTTAAACATTGGGTATGCTAGTGCTACCCAATTTATTGAGAAGCTAAAGAGCTTCCATATAGCTTCTCTATCCATTATTTTAACATAAAATATTTTCTTCTCCTCTCTTTACCTTTCATTATATGGTACAGGGAAAGAAAGATAAGGAAATGTATTTAGATTAGAGCACTTACAATGGAGGAGTCAAATGATACTTTTATCTAAAATGACTAATCAGATATGTAAAAAACTTCCCACATTGGATTAGCAACAAAAAAAAAAAAAAAAAAAAAAGTAAAATGGATATTTTATTGGATTAGCCCAAAAAAAAAAAATGCTACATGTAGCTGCACTTTTCTTGGGAGCCATTTTATTTTTTTATTGTTTCTCTCACATGTTTTCTCTTACTATTTCTCTCTCCACATCTTTTTTTTTTCCCAAAAGTTGAAAAATAGGATATTTAGGAAAAATACAATCCTTATAAAAAAATTAAAAAAAATAATATTTAAATGATATAGATAAAAATATAGTTAATTGGATGTAGGCGGCCTTTAAAAAGTCAATAACTAAACTAGATAAAATGAGTTTTGAGAGCCATTTTGCATAAAAATTTGGCAACTTCATTGTGAGTGCTCTTAAGAAGCAAAAAGTAGTATAATTCCTTGAATTTAGGGGGGAAAAAAGCTACTTTAAGAGCCTGTTTGGAATTGTGTTTGAGAAATAGAGCTTTAAGTCAATAAGTGCTTTTAGGCAAAAGCTTCATTTTTAAGCTTTTGCCAAAAGTGCGTTTTGGTCATTTTTAGGCTTTTTGGACCCTTAAAAACGCTTTTAATTTTTTTACAAAACGAATGTTTTTTTCTTCAAATACATTTTTTGAGTGTTAAAAGCACTTTTAAGCATTTCAAACGTAATTCTAAACGAGTCGTAGGCCCGCAAGTGCAACGAACAAACGGTAATGGGCTGGGCGTGCTACTGTAAAATGCACAGGCCCAACGCATTACTCACACAAATGGACCAACACAGACACTGTTATCAAGCCCAGATGAAAAAAAAAAAAAAAAATCTGCTTTGTGACGTCGTCTAATCCACTGTCGAGGCCCCAACACAGTGCTGAAACGAGAGTGAAACAACTTCCAGAGCCTCAAACTAAACTAAGCTCTTTTCCTCTGCTTCTGTATCTACAACTTTCTCACTTCTCTAATATTACGAACAGGTTCGCTTGCTTTAACTCCTTTTTTCATTTGAAGTTTTTTTTTTGGGTTCATATTTCGCTTTAATTTTCGAATACTGGAAGTATTTCAATATCTTTAGCTTGTTTTTGCTGTGATTTTCACTCGGTGATTCGAACTGACTAGAATTGCCACTGGGTTTGGTTGCTAATTTTCAGTTATGTGTTTATATGTTTGTTTCTCTTTTGGCTTCATTTGGTTGCCGAGAAAATGTTGGAATAGATTTGCACAAGAAAACTTATTAGAGTTACTGCAGTTGGCTGGATATAACAATTTGGCATAGCCTGAGTTAAATCCTTCAATACTCACCTAAAAATATATAAGTTCCTCAACTTTAAGATATAAATATCACAAAAAAACACCAAACCCAGATTTTGCTTTCTTTAATCCAGAAACCTACACAAGGAAAAAAGAAATGGAAACAACGAAAGATTTTATTTTCATAGCTTCCAAGTTCCAAATGAATTTTTAGAGCTTTATTATTCAAAGCATGGATACCAACCACGTTGATAATGTTGTAGTTTTTCGTTTATAGGTCAATGTTGTTTGCGGTATCGGCACCAAACTTTTGCATATCCTATCCAAGAAGCCCCAATTTCACTCATTTTCTTCGAAGGCATTCGGTTCCAACGAGGCTTTGTATACGTGCGTCGCTGCTGGAAAATAACAATGGTGCTAAAATGGAGTATACTCCTTGGTTGATTGTTGGGTTGGGTAACCCCGGAAATAAGTACCACGGTACAAGGCACAATGTAATGCAGTACTTATGTAAGCTTGCTTCAATTGTGAGCCTTTTTTGCTTTCTTCCATCTTAGTAATTGGGATTCTCTCTATCAGGTTGGTTTTGAAATGATTGATAGCATTTCTCGAGCAGAGGGCATTGTGATGAATACAATACAGTCAAAGGCATTAATTGGAATAGGTGTGACTTCAGCCGCTTATTTGCTTTGGTCATTTTTGTTTTCTACTCACGTTTTCATTTCATTGTGGTTGTGATGTTTATTCCGATTTCTTTGCGTGATCAGTACAGGTTCCATTGGTGAAGTACCAATTTTATTGGCTAAGCCTCAAGCATACATGAATTACAGTGGGGAGGCGGTTTGTTCTTATCTTATATTTCAATTTTTATTGTGGTTTCTTATTTGCATAAGTGTCCTAATATGTCTAAATGTTTGTTCACAACCTATTTATGGAACTTTTCTTTTAGGGCTAAAAAAGGTCGTATGTTGTATATACTTGATTTGTAAGGTGCACCATTAGGCGGATGGACATTAAATTAACCAAATCAAATGGAAATGATGTAAGTTAAAAAGTGCCTTGCACACGGTTTGGCCTCAAAATAAATAAAAAGTTTCTCCTCTACTCAGCCCAAAGCCTTGAGCATTATCCAAGGACGTACTGTAGGAGTAACTCATTGCCTTTTGGGCGGAATTGCCACAACATGGGCTTTCTTCTTAGCAAGAATTATTGCAGTAGGATAATGGCTAGGAGGATTTGAAAGGCATTATGGCATTAAGATTTCCAAGGTTTAGCCAAGCCTATGCCCTAGATTTAAAGGCATTTGGGTACATTTCTTATTAAACTCCCCTCCAAGGTTTACCAAATTTCTTTCCTTGTCATTGGTAAAATAAGCGGATGGCACTTGTTTTGGTCCTAGGAACCTTATGATATTCATATATATCCCTGACCTTCTATTTTCTTTTCATTATTGTTAAGGTTGGACCACTTGCTGCACATTATCAAGTACCATTGCGTCATATTTTATTGGTATGCATTCTACTACCTTCATGCAGTGTAACCAAGTTAATAAATGACTTTACATGACAATTAATCCGAATCACTATCACATTATATGTTATCCTGACTTGCCCCTGTAGGTTTATGATGATATGAGCTTACCAAATGGTGTTCTGAGGCTTCAACCAAAAGGAGGACATGGCCATCACAATGGGTATGTTTGTTTGGATATCACTTGTAATAGAATTATAATGTTTTTTTATAATATGGGAAGGTAAATTTTAAGTGGCAGCCTACTAGAAGAGGTGGCTATTCTACCAACAACATGTTACTTACTGTTTTAAAAATTGATAGTTTTGCTAGGTATGTTAAATGAAGTGCTATGTATGTGCCTAGATGACCCAAGTGATCTCTTTCCACTTTCTGCAATATGAACCCCTCCCCTATCTTTTTTACTTTTTATTTTTTTTATTTTTTTATTAATATTTTTCTTGATAAATCTGAAACCCTCGACTCTCACCTCATTTCCCAAGTAATTGTTTGATCTTCTGTAGATTACTAAGTCCTTATAAAATCAAAAACCCTGATGTTTCTTGCTCGACATTAAAAAACTGATGACCTTCAATGGAAAGGTAATATTATACTGCCAATTCAACTAATAATTAGATCATTGTTATAAAAGGAGAAAAAAAGGAGAAGAACTAGGATCATTAGATTTTCCTGTGTTTTCTGTCTTGTTTTGGTTGCATATGTTTATAATATGGATGTTAGAGCAATGGTATTGACAGCTTCCAAACATATACATCTAGTAGATCTATGTAATTCAACTCAAAAAGTTAAATTAATTTTTATCTCAGTTATTAAAAAGTCGATATGTCTATCCGGTTTTGCATTCTTTCGTGATTTGGGATAAGATATTGTGTTAATTTACATCGATTTTCACGTACTTTAATCAATGGCCTCGTAGTATCTTCATTCTATCTCTTGTTACAGGGTGAGGAGTGTAATGGGCCATTTGGATGGTTGCCGTGGATTTCCTCGGTTGTGCATAGGTTGGTTCCATAAGTATTATCACTTGCACATGTTAATAGTATTTCCTTAATTTGAAGAGCTATACATGCCTTCAGTGTAAAATTAAAAAAATTTATGTTTGCAGGCATTGGAAATCCCCCTGGAACCATGGATTTGAAAGCATTTCTTCTCCAGAAGTTTAGTTCAGTAGAGCGACAACAGGTATATGATTTTCAAAAATCGTACCGCCTAGTGTTATTGCATGTCCTACTCAGAAAAGTTCAGATACAATAACAATGTTTTGTAACATATAGTTTCCTATTGGTGCATTACCCAAGCAATATCCTTAATGATGTTAAAATCTTGTTAGTTGGGTCTTTATTTGTAATTGTTTCGAGATTCCTTTATAAATTATGTGATTATAATTTTAAAATTTAGAAATATGCTCGAGATCAAATGGTAGTTTCCTCTCATATAAGAACGGAGTGGAGGGTAAGGCATTCCTCTCATGAATTCATATTACTATGGCGCATCTGTCTGTGAAGATGGTTGCTTCTAATAACTGCATCAATCTCTATAAAATTGCTTGATCAAGTGTGTGCATCTCTCAGTTTTGTGCCTCTGCATTTTCATTTGTGTTAGAATTTTGTCCTGGGTACTGGCAAACAATTTAACTGGTAGTAGCTATCTGGACAGATTGATGCAGGACTAGAACAAGGGGTTGAGGCCGTCAGGAGCCTGATGCTCCATGGGTTTAACCAGAGAATCAATACCTTTAATTTGGGGCAGAAATACAAGTATCACAAAGTGTGACTCTAACTGATGAATGGGGATTGAAGAAGGTACATGGCATCTATGAGATTTTATCATTGTGTGCTTGTTCTGTTGGGAGCTTCTCATGTTTGAACCAGGAGATGAAAGTTCTTGTAATCTTCCTTGCACTAATATTGTGTTATTTGTGGAAGCTTCATGTGCTCCAACAGTTTGTCAAGGAATCAAGCCCTGCAATCTATTCTAGATACCCCTCTTATCTACCATTTAACTACTACTATTTTTAAATGTCAGTGGAGTTTTAACTGTTTATTTGACCTTTTAGTTTATGAATTTTGAAATAAAAGACAAAATCTGATGTTTAAGAAAGAGACTGGCTTTTGTTTCAGTCTCTAATCTCTGTCAGCTAATAATCAGAAAATTAAGATGTCAAAAAGAGAGTATTATTGTTCATATTAATATAATTAACCAAATCTAATATAATTACTACAACCAAAGTGACTTTATTTGGTTCTTTGATTTTTTTTATATTTTTTTCAATCTTACATTGAAAGATTGGTTAGAACCGTCAATTTAGCCTTCTTTGTTTTTTTAAGACGGCTATCCCTCCAAGTTAGGGACACTCATGCCGGGCAAAGCCTTAGATCCCTACAAAGTACTCCCTTCACACGAATCGGTTACTACATGGATTTCATCGTTGCCATTGTCTTATACCATATGGCAACGTGGAGCCTAATTTGTGGCCATATGGAAAGGCTTCAAATGGCCGACCTGTTTGCAACCTTTTGTCAAAAAAGTCGTTTCAAAAAAGAGATTTGGTGTCGTCAATGGTCAGGGAAGCTTTCCGAAGATACTCTACAAGGCCCTGCCCAGAGCAAGAAGAATCCCATCCCTATAAAGTTATATGGATCGTAGAAATCCATCATGGAAGTCCAACTAAATCAGACGGTTGGTAAGGAATCCGAAGTGATTCGAAACTTTTTTTAATTTCAAAAATGGACCCCACCTCAATTGGAACGTTGAAACCAATCGATAGGGTAAAAAGAGGGAAAGCGAAGCACTCTCTCTCTCTCTCTTCTGAGTCTATTAGACCGTTGCAAAATCAAATTTTTAATTGCACAAACTACAAAAACCCCAAAGAAGAAACTGCAGAAGCTATTATCAATCGATCAATGCTCTGTCCCAAACCGAAACAGAGCAAGCAAAATACCCAAGTCTCAAATCCATCAACAATGGCAGAGACAAACGGCCCTCTGCGACAAACCCAGCAGCCAAATCCCACGCTCCAATCTCTCTTCCAAGCCCTCGACCCCGTATCTCTAATCCTCTCTCAGAATTCGAACCCCAACAAACCCATTCCTCTCAGCCTCATCACAGAGAGCTTTATCATGGAGAGAGGCCCCAGATACAGAGCATACGCAGAACTGAGGGAATCAAAGCTGAGAGGGAAGCAAGCAAGGCAACAAGAACCGGAAGAGTATGAACCAAAAATGACCCCTCCGAAGAAACAGGTCAAATTTCAAACGAATTTGGTCTCTAGGCCTAAAGGGTCCTCCTCCGTTCTTGCGCAGTCGGTGCCGGATTTCTCGGCGGCATTGCGGAAAGAGAACCGGAAGCCAGTGACGACGCTTCCTTCGCTGCTCGAGATGACGCCGCCGTCAAAGAACTGGTCGAGAGTTAACGGAGTTCTGTCGAATGCGAGAGGGAGCAAGTCAGCAAATGCAGGGGAGAAAAGGGGTGGATTGATGGCGAGGAAGAGCTATGCAAGCGTTGAGGAATTGAAGGGGCTCTCTTCGGCCACAGCGAACGCGATTAATGGTGAAAACAGGAGAGGGAGGAGCAGCAGAGGGGGGGCGAAGACTGTTTTGGGGTACAGACAGTTTTGAATGTCATGGCGGCGGCGGCAGCGGTGGAGCTGGGTTTTATACAGAATTTGTTAACCATGGTCCATGGTACTTGTCTTTTGATTGAAATTGGATTTGTTTCACGAGCTTTTTAGAGTAATGTCCCACTGCTTTCTCCAGAGGTTGAAGAAGAATTTGTTTTCAATTTTTTTTTTTTTTTTTTTTTTGTTTACCCTATTGCTTCTCTGGAGGTAACTAGGAGAATATGATTGTAAAATAGTGGAGATTTGAGAAGAACATGGATATTCTTTTCTATTTTTTCTTACTCAAAAGTTTGGAAGGATTTTGATTGCACTAGTTTCTCCATTCTATTTATTTATTGTTGATGACAAGAAAGTGTGACAATTGAGAAACAACAGAGTGGAATAATCCAGCTTTTTTCATCACTTGCAATAAACATCCATCAATTTGTACAAAATAAGCCATCAAGTTCTGGTGAGTGGTGAGTCACATTACCAATGAAAAAGAACTCAAAAATAGCAGGAATATAAGAAATTCACAGCCTGCACTCCAAAAGGTCCATCACAATTTCCTCTACTAGAATTTGAAGTATTTCCCCATCAATCTCAACGCCAGTCTCAAATGCTTCAATATCAAAATCTGTCCATTTCCCCAATGAATAACTCATCTCCCAATCTATTATCTCATCAGGAACCATCCCAGCCAAATCTCTCCACCTTCTAACCTCCTCTGCAACATCTACAATCAACCTCTTTGTACTCATGCATGATGGGAGTCTTGACCACATCTTGAATCCAGCATCACAGTATCGAACATATTTTGATTCTAAACATTCTACGACAAAGTCAAAAAGAAATCTCCTAAGCTGATTTCCATCTATGCTGTCCTCTAAACCAATGAAGTCCTTGGAATTTGTCCATGCAGCATGAGCAAAAGATTCCAGTTCATCAAGGAGACAAGGACTCACGAGAAAACCCTTCATTCCATCTACATAATGTGATGTTGCAGTTCCAAACAACAGTTCTGCATTCAAGATTACCTCCTTCGCATGGGTGAGCTTACTTCCACTCAATCCGGCCCCAGTAACATTGATAATGTCTAACATTTTAGAGACGTTTCTGACAAAATCAATCACCACCTCACCAACACTCCTCCCTTTATCCAATGAGGTTGCAGAATCCAAAAGATCAGCATTGGGTCCCAACGGTTGCAACCGATCATAGCAGTAATCCATGGAATCAGGGCACAACCTATGTCCTGGAACTGCAAGCAAGGATTGGAGACAGAAATAAGAACACTTCAAAACAGGCAGAAACTTGAAAATCATATTTTTTTGGAAAAAAGTGTTTTAATCAGTAATTTCAAGCCCTTTTACCTGGGCTTTCATCCAGACTACTAGACGAGAACGAAGCTTCAAGAACAGATCCAGGGCTAAGATGATGACCTTCACGCACACTTGCAGCAAACCTTTCCATCTCTGCTTTAGTCTGAAGAGAGCAAAAACAGAAGCTACACTCGTTAGGAATAAATCAACGCACTCAACAATAGACCAAAATTCAATCAATAGCAGTCATATTAGAAAGCCAGTCACTAAACATTAACAATCATACAAAAACAGATATGTTAAATCTCCCAAACCACAATGATACTGCTCTACCCACGTGTCCCCATGCAAAATATTGATTTTGCAGACATTATTTTTAGAATTATGACTACTAATTTTCTCATTGGCTGCAAGTAAAATCTTTATCACTTCTTTTGATTGAAAAAGTACATATCTGATCCTCATCAGATGCAAGGGTACATTTTACACGAAATCTACCCAAATGGATTATACATAATGAAAGATTGCATGATGTAGGGAGCGTATATAGATGCAATACAACCAAAGATGACTAATCTTCATCCATCACTTGTAATAAGAAAGTTAGAACAACTTGATCAGTTTGAGTGGAATATCATTTATCTTATGGCAATCAATATAAACCACTATAATTAGCGAAGTAATGCTGTCACGTTCAGAAAGGACCGCCTTTTTGTATATAACCTATTATTTTTAGAAGTCATATTAGGATAGTGAAATCTGTCAGTACAATCACAAAATACTCATATGTTTTCTGCCATAATCATCAAGTACTCTTCAGTAGTATTACCAATTATATCCCAGATGCATTCATTCTTACCAAAATGTTTCAGACAGGAGAGTTTTCAACAAAGAAAATTTTGGCATAGGCATACAAGATAGGAAAGAAGTGTTCTCATGATATCTCCACATACATTGACCTAAAAGCCAAATATGAAAGCAAGAATTCCAGCTAAAATAACAGTGAGTCTTTTTTTTTTTTCTTCTTGGGCAGGAGGATAGAATAGCTAAATCAGAAAAGAATGGCTGGGTAAAAGTGACACAAGTTGAACTGCAGAAGCTAAAGTCAGGAAAGATGGTAGCATGACAGAAGAAAAGACAACTTACCTTGAAAGCTATTTCCTTGTTGAACATATTACCATCCTGAGAGAAATGCTGCTCTGCAGTCAAAGCAGATATTAACTCTTGGAGAATCATAGCAGTGGGTCGCTTGGCTGGAGTACCCACTGTCAACTCATCATCTTCTTGACAAGTCAGTTCCTTCAACTTTTGTTCCAGAAGGGCCCCTAAAGCATCTCTTCGCAATGGTAATGGCCTTTGAAAAGACATCTTTCCATCTTCATCCCTCCTACTTTCCTCAATTTGGGTGGGAATTCCAGTCTTGTGCCTTATAGGAGAATTAAATGTAAAAGAAATAACATCAGTTTCCTTATTTCCATCTGCTCTTTTTCCATCTCCCTGGCTGGCTAATCTACTTTTGACACAATTTCCGTTCATGGAGTGAGCATTCCCCATGCCTTTTCCAGTCAAAGTATCAGACCGAACATTTCTTTGTTTTGCAAATGTCGAATTGGCCAAACCTGTACTTTCAGCTTGCCCACTCAAATTTATCGTCCTCCTTTTTCGTACTGAAGTCCTTAACTGTGGTAAGGAATCATCTCGTCCATTACAAGCCTTCCTCTCCGTGTCAAACTTAGAACTGTCCACCTTGTTAGACACCCTCGGCCTGATTCGACCGCTTAGACTTCGGTTCAAAGCAACAAAATCTTTGTTCCCACCAGCGGCATTTCCAGATGTTGAGACTCTTCGGCTCTGCAGATTATTTAGTTTAGACCTAGGTGGGATTCTATCCCCGCCTGACAAAATATGGTCCTGAGGTTGCGTTCGGTGCTTGAAAGCAATGGAAGATGATTCATCCTTTTGAGGCTTGCGTGTTTGGCTCGACAAATGCGATTGTCCATGACCTTCTGTAATTGGTTCATTATGGATTCGTAGATTGTCCTTTTCTTGAGCAACAAGAGAAGCCTCCTGGTCGTTACTTCTCTGAAAAAGTGCATCTCTTTCTTGCTCATGCGAGGATCCTGGTGACCTTGATTTACTCCATTCTGAATCCTGAGAAGAGGCATCGACAAAATTTGAAGCAAAAAGAGCAGATGGTTGTTCCTCAGTATCTGGTCTGAATTTTACCAAATTACCACAATTTCTACAAGAAGTCTGCCCCATCAAAGGCTTCGTTGAACACACATTATAACAGGATTCTTTCAGCATATCCGGTGATATACACCCGGTCTCCTCCATCACAATCTCATCCTTCGGACAATAATGCCTAGAACTCGAATAAGTAAGAGCGGATTTAGCTCTGCTTGTAGCTTGCAACCCGGGTTCCAAAATCCTAGTAGCAGCGCCAATTAACCGAGAGCTGCGAGACACATTCTTCCCGGAGGAAATCCTTGGACTCTTCACGGGAGAAACAAACTTAGGGTGATTATGATGGTGCTTTCTTGACCGTGACAAAACACTCTTAATGTGGAATGCTTCAGCTCCAAACCTACTCACTGCCCGTCTGTCAAGCGGGCCAGTCTTTTGCAGCTTCTGAGGCCTTGATTCCTGCTTTGTGCCTCCTTTCTCCAAATTCAACTCGTCCTTATCAAACCCACTATGACTACCCACAAACTTCCCATCCCCATTATCAAAATTACCAGAGAATGAAGGTTTCTTAGGCTTATCTCGATGCACAGCTGGCATAGATTCAAGACCCATTAGCCGAGCAACCAAACCCGGAGCTCGCATTTCATGCTTCTTATCTAAATCTACCCTACGATTCCCATTTTTCTTCACATTTGGAAAACCACCACTGTTCTCATCAGCAATCTATGATTCAAATGCAACCAGAAAACCCAATCACCAAAAATGAAAAGGAACAAAATTTCATACCCACTAAGACTAAGAGAACAAGATGAACAGCAAGAATTCAGATTTCCAGAAAGCAAAATGCATACCAAATGGAGCTTGGAAGTGGGCATTTTCTCATCTCCTTTGAACTTCTTAGAAGCTTGTTTTGCACGAACTAATACACCCAAAAGAAAAACAAAAGAAAACAAGAAAGAAAAAAAAAATCAAACTTTTTTGTCAAATGGGAAAACTTTTATTTATTTCTATGTCGAACAGAGAGAGAGAGATTGAGAGAGACTGAGGAAAAGGAAGCAATGTAGAGTGACTGACTTGGAGGAAGGAACTTCTTGGAGAAAAGCTTCTTCTTGGCGAACTTCCGGTTCCAATCGAAAAGCTGAAAGAAAATCCCAGCACAACCACCAGGCCTATGCACTCGTTTCTCTGCAGTAATCGCCAAACACGACGACTCTTTCCCCGTGTTCTCATTCATTTCCGCAACAACTAATAGACCCTGAAAAACACTCCCCAAAACCCAACGCACCCTCAACCTCTCATAAACACACACAAAAATCCACAAAACCCCCCCAAATTTCTCAATCCCAGCCCTGCATTGCTACGAAAGAAAAAATATTTACAAAAAAACCTCAAATACATATCCGTCTCTTTCACTCTCTCTGTGAAGAAACAGCGTCAAATTCCCAAATAAGACTCCGAAACCCAGAGCTTTAACCAGCGAGAGCACAAACCCAAAACCAGGAAACTCCGTACAGAAATAATAACGCTAAACGTAAGCAACACACACATATAAAGCTGAAGCCTGAAAGCAACAGTTCGGAGCCCAGCAAAACGACGACGCACGCACGCTCCACAATGCACGGTCAGAGAGCAAAAGAGAAAGGAAGAAAAACAGAGAGCGCTCACTGTTACTAGTCTGTATCTCTTTCTACATCACTGCACGCAACAACAGCAACAACAACCTGAGCCCAAAAGAGCTCCGGCCCAGCAAAAGCCGAGAGGGAGAGAGAGTTGACGATGATTAGACGGAAAGCGGTGAAGGCGAAAAGAAAGAGCGGAGGAGAATGGAATCATATGATGTCGACGTGTCTTCGCTGAGCCCCAGACATTGAAGCAGCTCGAGGAGGCTCTGTTTCTCTGCCATTCGCCCTCAGAGAGTGTGCGAGAGTGAGAGGGTGTGCGTAGGATAAGCAGCAGCGGGGACAGTGAGCGTACTCCACGCGCACTCGACCATTGGTCAACACTCTAAACAGTAAACAGGGGAACTAATTACACAGCTGGACAAGTATTATTATTTTAATCCAAGGTTAATAATAGGGACACAAGACGGATGTAACAGAGAAACCAGACAGAAAACCGAGTTCTCGCCTCTCGGTGTGGTTGATGATGCCTACGCCGTCGAGTCTACGTCTCCCCTGCTATCTTGCGCTGTAGGAGCGTCTCTGTTTCGCAAACTTTTCGAACAGTGATCTTTAGGGTTACGAGGCATACGCGCAGCGAGTGAGATAAAGATACGCACTCGCTACAGCTGCCCTGGCGTTCGATAATGTTACTTTCTTTTCTTTTTTGTATTTTTAAATAAATAAATTGTGTCCAACATCTATGCTCAGTTCTACCACCGACATTTCTTTGGGTTTTAATGGGGTTTGTGCATTTTATCGAACAACATTCACTGACTTCCACATATGTGGGTAGGAAAATAACTTAAGAGTTTTTATAAAGTGAAAATGAGGGTCTATTTAAATGGTGAAAAATCCATCAAAACTTACCTAACTCACTCCTTTAATATAAATGCTATCATTTGCAGCCAGCGACGGCTAACACTCTAGGCGGTGGCCGAATCACCCATTGAAAAGTGATGGATATCTATCTTATTTTTTAAAAATGTGATTGGTCAATTTAAGATGGGGGTTGGGGTTGTCCGACCACCTTTAAATGAATGGCTGACCATCTCCTTAATATTGAGAGGGTGATCGCACTATCGTTCAAACACTTTTTTGAGCTATCAGGGGTTAGTTACAATCGCTCTCTAAGCCGTTCGTGGTGCAACTATAACGCCTCATAATTAGTTCCAATCAACTTCATATTTATATGAGCATTTAAACATCTTGCTAAATCCTTATATTCCTTACATAACAATCCTTGTGTTGTTGGAAAACATTCTTTTGCAACCACCGATCCACCCAAGTACTCGTCAATTCGGTTGAGGGAGGTGGAGTAATTATGGCTACCACTAAGAGTACAATAGCACATTTTAAAAATAATTATGGGAAATCAATTAAATTGGTCTTATTAATTACATATCAAGAGCTGTAATTGACTATATCCTTTTCTTCTTTCTTTTTTTGTATGCGATTCGTAGCAGACAAAAAAAGAAAAAGTAAAAAAAGAAAAAGGTAAACAACAAAAGGTAGGAGTTATTAAAGGACACACGTGAGTTTGGATCTAACAACCGAGGTAAATTAAATGGTGTCTTTTTTTACTTTCACGAGTTTAGTAATAAGGCATGCATGCACCAAAGTGTCGACTTTTCAATTTGGTTGGGGGACAGTAAAGACAAATTGAATTTTGACCGAAGACTGTAGTTTTGTCTTCCTTAAAGCAAACAACAAGGAAGTAATAGATTATTAAACGGAGGTGAAACCACTAAAGGTGGTGGTTTTATAGCTTAAAGAAATTTTGAAGTGGTTAGGTAAGTATTATGGTGTGAGTTTGGATTTTTGTAATGGAGAATCTCTATTATAATTAGTATAAATCACTTTAGTTTTTATTAATGCCTTGGTGGAGCGGACGGTTAAGCTATAGCTTGGCTAGTCTTGAGAGTGTGATTGCAATTTTTGTTGTCTAGGTCTCTCCTGAACAGTCCTCCGCAAATTTGTGCTATTATAATCACGCTCAGATAAAATAACAAAAATTGGTCTTTCCCCTCTAACCTTTTTTGCTAAAAAAAAAAAAAAAAATGGAGGTGACAAAGATCCTCAATATTATATTTGTAACTAAAAACGTTAACAAATAATTCAAAATACAAAACGTTATGAATACCAACCGGCCGCAGTCAGCCGTGGAAGATGGCACGGATGATCTATATGTATGAAATGGAGGTGGAGGAGAGCCAACAACTAGAAAGATGGGGAAGCATTTGTGGGTGCCATTTCAAGAAAGCAGTAAAAAAACACATGATGTAGTAGGTCTGCGTACATTTGGTGAATTGTAGCATAGGATAGGAGGATGAGGAGGGCCCATGTGTAAAAGTAAATAGCAGTGTATGAATGACAGGGCTTAGAAAATTAGAATGCTGTAACGCACTGACTCAGCCCTATGACTCATGCATGTGTTCAATGTCCAAAACCGGGACTTTTAGCCTCTTTCATCTGTCATCTCAGAAAGGTTGAAATCAGACTTCTTCACTTGAAAAAGTTTATTTTTAATTTTTTAATTATTATTATTATTTTTTAATTTATTTTTTCAGTTTTGAGAGGAAAAGTAGATAGATACTAATAAAATAATGGGTTAAATATTTAGAGCCTGTTTGATATTGCGTTTGAGAAATAGAGCTTTTAAGTTAAAAAAAATTTTTTGGCAGAAGTTACATTTTTAAGCTTTTATCAGAAGTGTATTTTGGTCATTTTTATGCTTTTTGGACCCTTAAAATCGCTTTTAATTTTTTTACTAAACGAATACTTTTTTCTTCAAATGAACTTTTTGAGTGTTGAAAGCACTTTTAGGTCTCTCAAACGCAATCCCAAACAGGCCCTTAATACCCTTTAGAGTTTTATTTTATTTTTTTTTTCTCCTTAAGATTTAATTTTTATCACAGGAGTTGCCTATAATTTTGATAAAAATCAAATTGGTCATTTCGTCCATTGACCGTTAGTTGATTTAACGAAAGTCCACATTACTGACACGTAGACCAATCAAAATTCGACATTGGTATAAGTGGCCATTTCATCAGTGATGACATGGCCACCGAATTAATTTTTTTTTTGTTTTTAAATATATTTTTTCAAAGTAGTCTTCCTACTAAAAGAATGTGCATTCAGTTTGATTCTTTAAAATTATGATTTAAAAACACTTTTTTTTTTCTTTTACATTTTTAAAATACCATCTTTTAAAAATACACTCTCAATTCTCAAACGAGATAATTTCTATGATCTTGTCTAAAAACAAGCTTTTAGCTTGGGAAATCCAGGACCAAATAAACTCGATCCTATTAATCTTGGAACTTTAAGTTTTCTTGGGCCTAACTAAAAATCAACAGCAGCAAAATTAATTGACTATGGCTTTCCTTGGGGCTAGGGAGTAATCCAAAAATGGGTCAAATTGGTTGGCAGGGAGTACTGGATTGTGGTCAGATTTTCAATGGGCAACCGTGAAGTTGTGGTCAGTCTGAATAGAAGCCATTTGCTCTCAATGGGTCCAGAAACCAAACCCTCACCCCCAAATAATTGCACAACCCAACCCACCAACTTTGACATACAGTACTGACTACTCTGTACAAGACATCTGAATACTTCAAATTCACGTGACTGAAAAAAATAACTCTTGTAACTGAAAACATAAATGTAAAATGCATATATATATGACAATAAATGTAGTTTTAGCGTTTGGTTTGGAGAATCTAACATTTTTTTACTATTTGGGAATTTGAATTCTAAAAAATTTGACTAAACCTATGGTTCGAGTAATTAAAAATTAAAAATTAATTTTTACGACAATATTGTCCTAATGGTATAGCAGTTGTATAATAATATACTAAATAACATTACTCTAAAAAAAAATTATATATAAACCGTAGTTTTTCATATCAATGAGAGTTGAGTTCCCTAGCTAGAATATATATATATTCTAAAGCATGGTTGTCAGGCTAAATGTTATCATGTGTGAACGACAGAAGTTGTGAACAAACTTTGCATATTCAATTTTAAATTGACTTTGAGTAGGAGATAAAAAGTATGCAAAAGTTTTTTAGTCTTGGAAACATGGTTAAAGAAATCAAAAATCTTACAGTAGAGATTGCTTTGTTGGGGTAGGTTAGCTAATACAAATAGCAAATTAGTCATGAAAGTAATTTTCATCAAGTCTAATTTGAGGAGCAATTTTATTGTAAATACAACTTAAAGCACTTGTTACAATTAATATGTAACGACCTAACAATTAATATGTATAATATGTAACGACCTAAAACGTAGTGGCCTAAAGA
>NC_081545.1:29206740-29250294 GCF_901000735.1 Corylus avellana | reverse complement strand
TTATTTCTATGTCGAACAGAGAGAGAGAGATTGAGAGAGACTGAGGAAAAGGAAGCAATGTAGAGTGACTGACTTGGAGGAAGGAACTTCTTGGAGAAAAGCTTCTTCTTGGCGAACTTCCGGTTCCAATCGAAAAGCTGAAAGAAAATCCCAGCACAACCACCAGGCCTATGCACTCGTTTCTCTGCAGTAATCGCCAAACACGACGACGCTTTCCCCGTGTTCTCATTCATTTCCGCAACAACTAATAGACCCTGAAAAACACTCCCCAAAACCCAACGCACCCTCAACCTCTCATAAACACACACAAAAATCCACAAAACCCCCCCAAATTTCTCAATCCCAGCCCTGCATTGCTACGAAAGAAAAAATATTTACAAAAAAACCTCAAATACATATCCGTCTCTTTCACTCTCTCTGTGAAGAAACAGCGTCAAATTCCCAAATAAGACTCCGAAACCCAGAGCTTTAACCAGCGAGAGCACAAACCCAAAACCAGGAAACTCCGTACAGAAATAATAACGCTAAACGTAAGCAACACACACATATAAAGCTGAAGCCTGAAAGCAACAGTTCGGAGCCCAGCAAAACGACGACGCACGCACGCTCCACAATGCACGGTCAGAGAGCAAAAGAGAAAGGAAGGAAAACAGAGAGCGCTCACTGTTACTAGTCTGTATCTCTTTCTACATCACTGCACGCAACAACAGCAACAACAACCTGAGCCCAAAAGAGCTCCGGCCCAGCAAAAGCCGAGAGGGAGAGAGAGTTGACGATGATTAGACGGACAGCGGTGAAGGCGAAAAGAAAGAGCGGAGGAGAATGGAATCATATGATGTCGACGTGTCTTCGCTGAGCCCCAGACATTGAAGCAGCTCGAGGAGGCTCTGTTTCTCTGCCATTCGCCCTCAGAGAGTGTGCGAGAGTGAGAGGGTGTGCGTAGGATAAGCAGCAGCGGGGACAGTGAGCGTACTCCACGCGCACTCGACCATTGGTCAACACTCTAAACAGTAAACAGGGGAACTAATTACACAGCTGGACAAGTATTATTATTTTAATCCAAGGTTAATAATAGGGACACAAGACGGATGTAACAGAGAAACCAGACAGAAAACCGAGTTCTCGCCTCTCGGTGTGGTTGATGATGCCTACGCCGTCGAGTCTACGTCTCCCCTGCTATCTTGCGCTGTAGGAGCGTCTCTGTTTCGCAAACTTTTCGAACAGTGATCTTTAGGGTTACGAGGCATACGCGCAGCGAGTGAGATAAAGATACGCACTCGCTACAGCTGCCCTGGCGTTCGATAATGTTACTTTCTTTTCTTTTTTGTATTTTTAAATAAATAAATTGTGTCCAACATCTATGCTCAGTTCTACCACCGACATTTCTTTGGGTTTTAATGGGGTTTGTGCATTTTATCGAACAACATTCACTGACTTCCACATATGTGGGTAGGAAAATAACTTAAGAGTTTTTATAAAGTGAAAATGAGGGTCTATTTAAATGGTGAAAAATCCATCAAAACTTACCTAACTCACTCCTTTAATATAAATGCTATCATTTGCAGCCAGCGACGGCTAACACTCTAGGCGGTGGCCGAATCACCCATTGAAAAGTGATGGATATCTATCTTATTTTTTAAAAATGTGATTGGTCAATTTAAGATGGGGGTTGGGGTTGTCCGACCACCTTTAAATGAATGGCTGACCATCTCCTTAATATTGAGAGGGTGATCGCACTATCGTTCAAACACTTTTTTGAGCTATCAGGGGTTAGTTACAATCGCTCTCTAAGCCGTTCGTGGTGCAACTATAACGCCTCATAATTAGTTCCAATCAACTTCATATTTATATGAGCATTTAAACATCTTGCTAAATCCTTATATTCCTTACATAACAATCCTTGTGTTGTTGGAAAACATTCTTTTGCAACCACCGATCCACCCAAGTACTCGTCAATTCGGTTGAGGGAGGTGGAGTAATTATGGCTACCACTAAGAGTACAATAGCACATTTTAAAAATAATTATGGGAAATCAATTAAATTGGTCTTATTAATTACATATCAAGAGCTGTAATTGACTATATCCTTTTCTTCTTTCTTTTTTTGTATGCGATTCGTAGCAGACAAAAAAAGAAAAAGTAAAAAAAGAAAAAGGTAAACAACAAAAGGTAGGAGTTATTAAAGGACACACGTGAGTTTGGATCTAACAACCGAGGTAAATTAAATGGTGTCTTTTTTTACTTTCACGAGTTTAGTAATAAGGCATGCATGCACCAAAGTGTCGACTTTTCAATTTGGTTGGGGGACAGTAAAGACAAATTGAATTTTGACCGAAGACTGTAGTTTTGTCTTCCTTAAAGCAAACAACAAGGAAGTAATAGATTATTAAACGGAGGTGAAACCACTAAAGGTGGTGGTTTTATAGCTTAAAGAAATTTTGAAGTGGTTAGGTAAGTATTATGGTGTGAGTTTGGATTTTTGTAATGGAGAATCTCTATTATAATTAGTATAAATCACTTTAGTTTTTATTAATGCCTTGGTGGAGCGGACGGTTAAGCTATAGCTTGGCTAGTCTTGAGAGTGTGATTGCAATTTTTGTTGTCTAGGTCTCTCCTGAACAGTCCTCCGCAAATTTGTGCTATTATAATCACGCTCAGATAAAATAACAAAAATTGGTCTTTCCCCTCTAACCTTTTTTGCTAAAAAAAAAAAAAAAAATGGAGGTGACAAAGATCCTCAATATTATATTTGTAACTAAAAACGTTAACAAATAATTCAAAATACAAAACGTTATGAATACCAACCGGCCGCAGTCAGCCGTGGAAGATGGCACGGATGATCTATATGTATGAAATGGAGGTGGAGGAGAGCCAACAACTAGAAAGATGGGGAAGCATTTGTGGGTGCCATTTCAAGAAAGCAGTAAAAAAACACATGATGTAGTAGGTCTGCGTACATTTGGTGAATTGTAGCATAGGATAGGAGGATGAGGAGGGCCCATGTGTAAAAGTAAATAGCAGTGTATGAATGACAGGGCTTAGAAAATTAGAATGCTGTAACGCACTGACTCAGCCCTATGACTCATGCATGTGTTCAATGTCCAAAACCGGGACTTTTAGCCTCTTTCATCTGTCATCTCAGAAAGGTTGAAATCAGACTTCTTCACTTGAAAAAGTTTATTTTTAATTTTTTAATTATTATTATTATTTTTTAATTTATTTTTTCAGTTTTGAGAGGAAAAGTAGATAGATACTAATAAAATAATGGGTTAAATATTTAGAGCCTGTTTGATATTGCGTTTGAGAAATAGAGCTTTTAAGTTAAAAAAAATTTTTTGGCAGAAGTTACATTTTTAAGCTTTTATCAGAAGTGTATTTTGGTCATTTTTATGCTTTTTGGACCCTTAAAATCGCTTTTAATTTTTTTACTAAACGAATACTTTTTTCTTCAAATGAACTTTTTGAGTGTTGAAAGCACTTTTAGGTCTCTCAAACGCAATCCCAAACAGGCCCTTAATACCCTTTAGAGTTTTATTTTATTTTTTTTTTCTCCTTAAGATTTAATTTTTATCACAGGAGTTGCCTATAATTTTGATAAAAATCAAATTGGTCATTTCGTCCATTGACCGTTAGTTGATTTAACGAAAGTCCACATTACTGACACGTAGACCAATCAAAATTCGACATTGGTATAAGTGGCCATTTCATCAGTGATGACATGGCCACCGAATTAATTTTTTTTTTGTTTTTAAATATATTTTTTCAAAGTAGTCTTCCTACTAAAAGAATGTGCATTCAGTTTGATTCTTTAAAATTATGATTTAAAAACACTTTTTTTTTTCTTTTACATTTTTAAAATACCATCTTTTAAAAATACACTCTCAATTCTCAAACGAGATAATTTCTATGATCTTGTCTAAAAACAAGCTTTTAGCTTGGGAAATCAAGGACCAAATAAACTCGATCCTATTAATCTTGGAACTTTAAGTTTTCTTGGGCCTAACTAAAAATCAACAGCAGCAAAATTAATTGACTATGGCTTTCCTTGGGGCTAGGGAGTAATCCAAAAATGGGTCAAATTGGTTGGCAGGGAGTACTGGATTGTGGTCAGATTTTCAATGGGCAACCGTGAAGTTGTGGTCAGTCTGAATAGAAGCCATTTGCTCTCAATGGGTCCAGAAACCAAACCCTCACCCCCAAATAATTGCACAACCCAACCCACCAACTTTGACATACAGTACTGACTACTCTGTACAAGACATCTGAATACTTCAAATTCACGTGACTGAAAAAAATAACTCTTGTAACTGAAAACATAAATGTAAAATGCATATATATATGACAATAAATGTAGTTTTAGCGTTTGGTTTGGAGAATCTAACATTTTTTTACTATTTGGGAATTTGAATTCTAAAAAATTTGACTAAACCTATGGTTCGAGTAATTAAAAATTAAAAATTAATTTTTACGACAATATTGTCCTAATGGTATAGCAGTTGTATAATAATATACTAAATAACATTACTCTAAAAAAAAATTATATATAAACCGTAGTTTTTCATATCAATGAGAGTTGAGTTCCCTAGCTAGAATATATATATATTCTAAAGCATGGTTGTCAGGCTAAATGTTATCATGTGTGAACGACAGAAGTTGTGAACAAACTTTGCATATTCAATTTTAAATTGACTTTGAGTAGGAGATAAAAAGTATGCAAAAGTTTTTTAGTCTTGGAAACATAGTTAAAGAAATCAAAAATCTTACAGTAGAGATTGCTTTGTTAGGGTAGGTTAGCTAATACAAATAGCAAATTAGTCATGAAAGTAATTTTCATCAAGTCTAATTTGAGGAGCAATTTTATTGTAAATACAACTTAAAGCACTTGTTACAATTAATATGTAACGACCTAACAATTAATATGTATAATATGTAACGACCTAAAACGTAGTGGCCTAAAGAAAGTGCTAGCTACATGTATCTACGTTATAACTTTAAAAGCATTAGTTAAGTTGTAATTATAGTTTCTTAGATTCACCTATAAAGCTCAATCTCATATAATAAGGAAACAGATGTAGGACTTAATAATCTTAATAATTGCCTTAATAATCTTCACACTTTATGTGAGTTATTTATCTTCTCAACGTGGGACTGTGGTGTTACAATTTCTCCTCCCTTTAATCCCTAACATTCTCATTAGGTCCACATCATGTGGTACTACCACATGACGTTTTATAGGTGGATTTGATGCCATTTGTAACAACCCAAGAAAAGTGCTAGTTACATATTTGCTATAATTTAACTCCGTCAATTTACCCTCAATTTAAATTAAATATTCTACGTGTTAGGCCTCACCTATTAAAAGAGAGTTTCTGCCCACACGTGAGGGGGAGTGTTAAAGTATTGATTAAACAATTAAATTTACCTCTTCTTATATATAAGCTTAAGCTTTTAGGATAATTAATTGGTGATTTAACCAAAATGACTAGCGAAGTTGCAATTCGAGCTTTTAGAATCGCTTATAAAGTTTAATTTCACCTAGTAAAAAACAAATGTAAAACTTAATAATCTACCAACTCTATATAAATAGTTCATCTTTTTAACATGAGACTAGAGTACTGTTACTTTGTTTTAATCGAGTAAAGACACAAAAAAAAAAAAAAAAAAAAAAAGCACCAATATTTCTCTTGCCCTAGATTTTTGGAATATTAATTTCAGATCCTCACATGCATGCAAGAGCTACTGAGCTAGTAACAATCTCGTCCAAGCACATCAATTACTTGTATAAAGTAAGGGAACAAAAGTCAGAGTATATTCAGCATGCGTAAGGAAACACAAATAAGGAGACAACCATGAAAGCAATGGCTGCATATCATCTTGTACTCCAGAGACCAGAGTACGTATAATGTGGCTTGGATTATATCACCCCTAGAGGGCCTGCCGCCAGCCACTGCCCTCCTTTACTTAGATCTTCAGAATGCAATCTCGATAATCTTATATTATGCTCTTTCCATATATATCAGATCTAATATTAGCTACATTACATTAATTTGGTTGTCAAGAAAAAGCAGAAATTAATATAAGTGAAATTCTTTTGAGCCATCTTTCTTCAGACTTTTCAATAGTACTAGGGTCTGTTTTGTTTTCAAAGGAGGAAAGGAAAAAAATACAACAAAATAAAACAAACGAATGGTGGACAACCTTACAAAAGCCCTAAAACATTCAAAAAACCTAAAATTATAACGGGATTAATGGATGAAACAACTAGACTTTCAATAGTACTAGCTAGTTGGATGATCATGCATGAGTGCAGGCAGTGGCAGTAGTACTAGAGCAATCCCATTTTTTTTTTTTTCTTGGAAACATTGTTTTTCTTGATTTGAGTAGGAAGAAGCTTTCCATGGAAGAGAGTGTCATCTGCTGCTGATGATGGGTTTTCTTTGAAGTTCTCAAAAATGAAGAAATTAATGTACGATTCCGATATCCTGAATTATGAACGCCATGGAGATCTAGAGAGGGTCTTGATATATCTAGGGCTAGTATTATTGCTGAGATTTCTGGAGCACAGCTCATGAATGGCAGAAAGTCACAGTTGTCAGGGAAAAAAACCAAGTCTCTTTTAAAACAAAGCCTTTGACTTTATGGTC
The DNA here is from genome assembly GCF_901000735.1 of Corylus avellana. Lineage (NCBI taxonomy): Eukaryota > Viridiplantae > Streptophyta > Magnoliopsida > Fagales > Betulaceae > Corylus > Corylus avellana. The sequence continues at coordinate 29,243,651 of NC_081545.1, read as the reverse complement.
ATTAAGAGGCGGTAAAACCAGACCTAACGAGCAGGACTTTTATTAGAATTGTAAGAACTGATACGAAAATTGCATCAAATTTTAAATTATTGAAAAATAATTAAAGCAAGTGTTGAACAAAATTAAGGGACTTGTGAAGCCGTTACATCACACTATTGATGTAGCGTGGTGCAGTGGGTCGCAAAATTAATAAACATAAAAATCATAATTCTTCCCAAAATAAAAGAATTGAGGGGTAAATTAAGAGAAAACCCAACCTTTTTATTGAAAACTGATGAAAAATACATATAAACAGCAGCCAATTAAAGCTGTCTTTAGTGAGTTTACATATATAGAAAAAAGAAGTCCAACTCCTACAGAAAAGCGAAGTAAACCGACTTTTTTGAAACTTGGTTGAATGAGTCAAAGTCTCGTTTGTGATTAAGCCCTCGGTCGACCGAGATTCGACCAACCCATCAACCGAACGCCTCGAGTTGTTATATGAAGTAACACCGCGGTCGAACGAGATGATGTATTGTTCAAACGAGACATGCGAGGCAGCACCTCACCTTTGAGTGCTCTATTGCTTGATATTTATAACTCTGTTGTACATTCCTTGAAACCTGAGAATTCTTACTTATTGATAGAACATAAAACCTAGAAGATGAACTTCGTTCCTTTCAAGTATATATGATTTGCCTAACTCTTCTAGTTAAACTTGATCATATTTTGAGTTTTCAAAAACCTTATGATAATTAATAAGTGTGGACTAATTAGTTTTCACAAATTAAAAAATCACACCTGTCAATAAAGGGAATATATATTAGCTTTGTTCCCCTACTCTTATTTTTTTTCTTATTTTTTTTTCAACTTTGTTCCCCTACTTGTGTTGATAATATTGCTCCTAGAGTATAAGGGGAAGTTAGAATTTAAAAAATAAGCTAGTGCAGTGGCACAAAAACCCTTTTATCATTATGAATAATTAATAACTTTTTTTAAAAAATAAAATAAAAAAATTGAGATTATATATTTTCATCTTCATGCATTTATTATATATAGCATTTAGACCTTGTGACTCTTTGAGCTTCTGAAAGACTTGGACAAACCTAGCCCTAATGAGCAGGAAGCATTACGTACAGAAGATCCTTCTATTTCTGTATATTATATTGTTGAGAAAATAGTTGCGTGGAATATGGAATGTTGTAATGGAAGTCCTTTTCAATTCCCCCAACTCTGCCATTTATACGATACTTAATTTCTTTCTTTTATTAATATTATTTTCATGGCTTTTGTGGTAGAGCAAGCAGTGGCTCTTTCCAACGACAGATCGACAATTATGGGGCTCTAGCTCTTGGCCACAGCTATCCATCTAATTAGAAGGTCCAAATTGGTTCAGTGGGTAATTAGACTGATCAGTCAAATGCCGAGAGATCATGATCTCTCGGCATTTGACAACTTACATTCATTGTATTATAAATGGAGCAAATTAATGTGGGGGTTACTTACCATTTATTATATTAATGGTTGTATTATTATGTGATCCATTATCATGCATATAGCTGGATTATTCTATCCTTTTCCTTTTTTCCTTTTTTTTTTTTTTTTTTTTTTTTTTTAAAGAGCAATTTTCTCGTTTTCTTTTCCTAATAGTTGTTATATGTGCATGTGATCGGAAACAGATCCTCTTCATTTCAAAATCCCTCAATTTCTTCCATTTAGTGCATTTTGAAGGGTAGTGTTGTCTAAAAAGTTTAATGATGGTAATACATTAAATGCAATATCCTTCAAAATACACTAAATTAAGGAAATAGAGAAATTTTGAAATGGAGAGGATCATTTTCCGCATGTGATCAGTTACACACAAAGGTAACCTAAAAAAGATCGTATATTTTGAGACTTGATGCTGTCTTCGATCTACAATAACTCCACACGATGGAGGATCACGTCACATCAATTTTGATAAATGAAAGGTGAATACTTGATCGGTATATAGTTTATATATAAAATTGATTCATCCCATGTACAATTAGTTCTCTCTCTTCGTAACAAGGGAAAATGATTGTGAAAGGAAAGAATGTGCTCTCTTCGGGCATCTGTGTGTACGTAGTTGAAACAAGTACTTGCCCTAATTTGGCAAGACTCATGAGTCATGAGAGAAAAAAGCAAAACCTGGATAGAAAATGAGTACATAGGAAGGGAGCTGGAATCAATCATGCACAGCAAGAAAGCTGTTTTTTTTTTTTTTTTTTTTAAAAAGGAAATATAATACGGGAAATATAAGATGGGACAACCCTGAAGCAAGAGGGACCTGCATGTTGTCCTAAGCAGGTCACATGATTAAGTCTCTCCCAACCACCCATCCTTTCATGTGTCTGTCTCTTTGAATCTAGGCTTATTAATACATTTCTCTTCTCTTTGGAAAATCATTAAACATTATTATATATTATGATATATGTATATTGTATATATTCCTAAAGAGAAATGCTATTTAGTTTAGTAAATTGTCATACGGCTGAGATGGCATAACAGAAAAATTAATTCTTTTCACAAATCTTTGTTAATTCAAAAGCTAATTTTTAGTGTCACGTCATCTCAGTTGCGTACTAAATAACATTACTTAGCCTTAACAAAAATAGGTTTTACAAGTTCCATGTTAAACTTGATAATTAATATTTGGGGGATTTATCTTGAAATATATGTGGGTCTATAACATGATGAAAAAACAAACATAAAAATTAAGCCCTAGCTAATGGCAACTAGATATGAAAAGGGTGGCATTATTTTGCAGCATGTGAGAGAGGGTAATTAAAAATTTCTAATGAGAAATAGTAGAAAAGAAAGTCGTTATTATTAATACATCAATCAATTCATACAAAGTACAACCAAAAAACAAATCAATTCATAATCTCTCCAAATCAAATCTGAATAACATTTCAAACAGTACTCCTCCATCCTCTCTCACATACAACCAACCACCTAATCTTCGTCTTTTTTGCTCTTTCTGTAAAGATAAGGGCAACAAAATCAAAGTACGTGCACCATGTGTGAGCAAAGACCAAAAGCTTATAAAGAAGAACAGCATGGGACAGCCATGAAAGCAACGGTACCTGTCATTTTGTGCTCCAAACCATGTGCTCTTGAATTATGCCATTTCTTGTCCCTAGCTTCCATTATCTCTCTTCTCGATACCCCAATTCTAGATATATATTTTAATTTCTTAATCACAATCGGAATATCAAGAAACAAATTAATATATACTAAAAAAATTGAAATTATCAGCAAAAGTCAATCAATTAATGAATCCGATCGATCACTTCTTCCTGTTCTTATCTCTGCCACTGGATGAGAAAATTGAGCCTAGCCCAAATAGATTATTCGCTGGAGGAACATTCAACACAGGACTAATCCGAACACCATTAATATTCCCGTATGATCCATGAATCCCCTTCTTCAATGGCGGCCTTGGATATCCCCCCGCCGCCGCCGCCGCCGCCGACGCGGAAGATTGTGATGCTTTCATTGATGCATGCTTCTGAGAACTCTGCCTCGAATTTACTGCAGACCCAGTTGAATTGCTCCGCGACAGAAGCGGCGGCAGAGGGCATAAGCTCCTCCCATATCCACTCCCGCAGCTGCTGCTCCGCGTGAACCGCCAAAATGACTTGGAGTTTTCTTTGGGGCTCTCTTGCTTTGAAGTACTCTTGTTTCCGCTTGTTGTTGTTGTTGTAGTAGTACGTGGCAGTGGCAACGGCGGATGATGATGAGAGCCGCATTGATCCATTGGCTTTGTGGTGGCGATCGCGACCGCCTTTTTCTTGATTTGGGTCGGGAGGATTTTCCCATCGGAGAAAAGCTCGTCGGCGGAGGAAGATTCTTGATCGAACCCCTCACGAACACAGAAGTCAAAATCTATGGAGTTTGACCGAAGAGGGTGGTGTTCGACAGGGACGACGTCGGATTGACAGAAATCATGAGAAAACGAAATTCTTGGACTCGTCGTACCCATACTCGAACTTTCCGAGTAGAGATCAACAACCATTTCTCGAACCAAATAATTCAAAGTTTGAAACCCAATTGTTTGAATTTAAAAGGGTATCAGAAAAACCAGCAAAAAAAAAGTTTTTACTGACAAGTTTGACGTTTTATCTGCAACAAAAAGAAGCATTAAAGATTCAAACCTAACAAAGCCAACAAATTGAAAGTCTCAGCAGTCAAAAAGAAAACCATAAACAACTTTGAATTCAAGAAAACGATTGATATCTAAGGGAATTCATTCCCAAACGCTTTGAGAAAAACATTAAAAGTCTTGGAAATTTACGGTTGCCAAAGGGGTGGGAGGTAAAAACGGTGAAATGGGTTTCATGGAGAGTAGGAGATTTGGTAAACCAACAAAAGGAAACTGCTGATTTGGAGGAGATTCAAAGAAGAAGATAAAACGTGCGGAGAGTTTTAAGCACCAAAAGCCGGCCTCTACCGAGGACCTGAGATATGGAGTTTTACGGGGAAAGTTTATTATTGTGCTTGCTGCCTTCAGAGAGGTGGACATGTTTGCAGTGACGTGGAAGGAGATTATTGACAACGACAAATTTTGATCAAAATAAAAAAAAAATTAACAAAATTAATTAACAAAATTTGTATTAAGCCGTAATTAAGCACGCTTGTGATTCCCTATTTGTTTGCTGCCCTTCCACTTTTGGAATTCCTGAGACGTTGTTTTAATAATTAAGTCGGATTAAAAAATAGACTAGGGCCTGCAAAATTTGATACATATACATATACACATAAAATAATATATAAGGATCAAGTAGAATTTCTCTTTATTTTATAGATATAATAATTATTTTTTATTTGAAAAATAATTTCCTTTTAAAATATGAGATCCAACCCAGGTTGCCAATTTAATCAAATTAATCTCTAAACCTTAAATGAGTAGTGATAATCATAACACCAACGTGAGTGAACAGTTACTTACGCTGGTGTATTATAATATTATTATATTATTAAAAAAAATTTGAGCAGTAATATTAAAAAAATAATATTATAAAATACACCAATGTGAGTGACTGTTCACTCAAACAGGTGTTATGATTATCACTACTCAACCTTAAACATTCACCTCTCCAATTCTTTTAAAAATTGGTACAAGAAAAAAAAAAAAAAAAAAAGTCTCAATTATTCCATTTTTAAAACCAAGCTGAAAACCTAACCAATTGTGTGTCTCACACAATGCGTTAAATACATAATTGGAGATGGCCAAATCATCTCAAGGAGCGGTGAAGTCAGGGCCGGCTCAATGTATTCGGGGGCTTTAAGCGAAATTTTGAAGTTGGATTTTATTTATTTTTAATATTTAAATATTAATTAAATAATATTATTATATTTTTATAATATTATTTTTATTCTCATTGTTGTTTCATAACTTTTAATATGAGAAAAAAATTTGGGCCTTATTTTTTTTTTTTAAAAAAATAGGCCTTAAGTTAAAATAAAATTATAATTTTTTTTGGGCCTTATTAAAAATTTTTTTGGGTCTTATTAACTAGGGCCCTAAGCAACCGCCATAGTGGCCTAGCTATTGAGCCGGCCCTGGGTGAAGTTACTCTCAAAATCCTAACTTTATTTTCCCATACGAGCAAATTAAATTGTCTACCTCACTAACAACAGAGACGGAATAGTCACCCTTTGTCATCTTTTTAATTTTTAATTTTTTTAAATGTCATGTTGAGGTAGCATGTTATACATGTGTGACAACATTTTATTGATCCAACATGATTTTTTATACACATAAACTAAATTATGTTAAGTTTTTAGACCGTAGAGGGGCCGGAAGTACAAATTGATAAACTTAAAAGTACAAATATTAGTTTTGTCACTTTCTAAAACCCAAATATATTTTTATTGAAGAGGGAAATCATATGTACCATTTATACATATAACTTTTTTTTTAAAAAAATAAAATAAAATAGAACCCCACATAGGAAGTTGTGTTATGTATGTATATATATATATAGGATTTGTATTGGTTTATTCCATCAATCGTAATGAAAAGGACCTCATCAATGTTGACCGACAAGGCTACAATATTTCTTGAGTCATAGCAAACCGAGCATTGAAATTGAGCAAGAATTGGTTGTATGACAAGTGGGTACGTGGCAATTTTACGTAATCATTACGCGAAATACCCAATAATATCCCATAAATAAGCTTGATCACCTATCACTGTAAAACACTTCATCAGCATCGTTCTAATAATGGCCTTGTACAGTACCCTATTCAAAATGCCAAATATTGGTCCAGTCTCTAACGGATAGGTGAAAATATTATTATTATTATTATTATTATTTTTCGTGAGCAAGAGACAGGTAGGAGAGATGAATTATAACTATTATATTTAGGCATAATCATATTAGTACTCACTCATACATAAAAAGTCTAGACGGTAGAAAATACAAGTGTTCTCTCTAAGTCTGATTGAGTTATAGTCTACTCTAGTTTCACCAGAACATCAATAAAAACCAAAATGGTTTACATTGATTAAACATGAAAATTTTCATTGCGGGATTCAAATCCATACTTTTGTGTGTACTTAATTAAATATCGTGAATTTTTTTTAGATGTTATTTCCTGACTCAGATACACATACCATACCATGTAATATCCTATTTCTTACTAAAATAAGGCTTTTTTTGGATACTTGGAAATGCACGTAATGTGTTATTAGTAATGAAATGCAGTTCTTTTGGTGAAAGAATAGTGAATAACTAAAAAAAAAAAAAAAACGTACATTATTTAATATTTATTGGTAGTGATATGGATATGGTAGATAGATTTGTTGTCTAATATTTATGTATGTATACTTGACGTATGTTATACATGACATCTATGTGCCTGCTGCGTTAGTATATATGCAAGATACGAGTGCTCAAACTAAATTAAATATAAAAGTCAAAACACCCACAATTTGTTCACTTCTCTGCCCACGTTTGAGGCTTTGGATTCAATTCCTGAACTCGATTATATTTATTTTGGATTTCTAGGCATACCCCAAGTCCCAAGAAATTCTGGCATGCATTCTAATAAATCTTTTCTATTAAAATTATCCAACTCAAAAGGTTGAATTTTTATTTGAACAAGTTTAACTAAGCTTTTCTAGCCGTGAATCATTTTCATTAAGTCTAAGAGTCGAATTCAATATTAGATGCAAACAATTTCTTGAAATCATGTTTACAGCAAAGTCGAGTCTTATTCAATCCGTGTGAAAAGAATATTTTGCACAAATTTAAAATTTACTTATAAAAAACGAGTAAGCAAAGTGACTCTGTCTTAAAAGAACTCATAAGAGAAAGTATATTCCTACTTTAAAGTTCCTTTACGGGTAAGGGTCTGCAAAGTATCGAATCCATACATAGAATTAGTTGCAATATATACCTGCCTTCTTGTACTTCCGAGCATCTTTAAACTTGCCAAATTATTATATATATCTTCTCTTTTGATAACTTGAAAGCTAAGATCGAGTGCCATGTGCTTTGTGGTGGTTTAGATGAACCCACAAGAAAAGCTTCAAGGCAATACTGTTTACCATCCGGATGAGTTGTTGGGCTGTCAGCGTCAAGTTTTGAGTGACGATGCAAACATAAAGTTCTAGAGTTTACTTTTGCTCACGCGAGACTTAAATCGCTTCCTTAATAGAATTTAATTAAACATTCTCTACACGTGATCGAGAGATAATGTTTAATTTTATAAACATTCGACTTTGCACTTTCATGGATAAGAAATAGATAATATTATAGTTAGGATTTAAAGTTGATGCATTTAACGGTGTACATAATTTTACATTATTTAAATTTTTTTAAAGAATTGTTAATATTGATTTCATTTACACTGTTAGATGTACTAATTTTAAATTCTGACTACAAAATAAATACTATCATTTTCATTTGAGATGTATATATATATATACTTTGTCTTAGATTCCTCTTGAAGTAGATTATCAGGTTCACAAAGCTCTTCTAGCCCTTCCTCAACTTGACTCATCCATTTAAAACGTATGGCTTTTGCACCACTCTTCGAGAAGACAGTACAACACTACCCCTTTATTTAATTTTTTTTTTTTAATCTTATGACACAATTGTAACCATTTAAAGTGTTGGATTCTATGATCAAGACTGCGAAATTGTGGAGGAATCTTCAGTTGTGGAGGAATCTTGAGGTGATCTCACAGGTGAATGCATGACAGGGTTTGGTGGAACTTGTAAGGATCGAAGGCTACCTTCTAACATTTCTATCGCCTTACTCATTGATGGCCGATCTGAAGGACAGGTTTGAGTGCACCATAAACTCACAATTATCATCTTTTTTATTATGTCTTCTTCCTCATCTGTTATATTCTCCAAAGTTACAAAAGTTTCACCTTGTTCAAGTTTCTTATAAATCCCATGTGGAAAATATGTTTCGCTGGTTTGAGAGAGCCCACTATCAAATTTCTTTCTTGCTCCAACCATTTCAAGAACCAACATTCCGTAGCTGTAGACGTCAGACTTGTGAGAGACCCCACCAAAGTACCGATTAAATACTTCTGGTGCAATGTATCCTGCAGTCCCTCTCATGCCTGTCATTGACACAATACTCTCTTTTGTTTTGCATAGTTTAGCAAGGCCAAAATCAGAGATTTTTGGGTGCAAATCTTTATCTAAAAGTATATTGTGTGGTTTTATGTCAAAATGTAGGATCCTTGTGTTACAACCACGGTGCAAGTATTCTAGCCCTCGAGCAATGCCAATCGTAATCTGGAACATTGTCTTGCTATCCAACTGACAATTAGTGATTGGAGATCCTTTATCACCTATGAACCTATCAAGAGATCCATTATGCATGAATTCATAGATTAGAGCTCTTTTAGACCTCTCGTAACAGAAACCTAGAAGATAGACTATATTAACATGCGATGTTCTACTAATGCTAGCCACTTCGTTGATAAATTCTTCTCCATTACCTTTGGACGCACTTAGGATTTTCACTGCCACTATACGCCCATCAGGTAGCTTCCCTTTGTATACAGTACCAAATCCTCCTTGTCCTACTTTTTCTTTGAAAGAGTTGGTTATTTTCTTCAAATTTGAATAAGTATATCGCTTTGGGGCCATCAATCCATAACTCTTTATGATTTGCTCAGTCTTGAAGTGATCATTCTTTACATCTCTGTTCCACCAAATCATTGAATTACTTGAAAAGTGTCCTCTCTTAAAGCTATAGATAATCACGAAAGAGATCACTGCTATCACTGCAATCCCTATGGAAATGCCTGCACACGAAGAATGTTTTGGGTCACGTACTTCATTCGGGCAGAAAAAAAAGAAGGAAAAATTAACAAACAATATATTGTAGACATGACACATTCTTTTAAAGCTTACAAAAAGATAAATGTATTTTCCTTTGTTAAATATATTGGATAATATATTAAAAACGGAAGAAAGAGAGAGAAGAGAGAGAGTGAAAGCACACAATGGACTACATTGCATTGAGTCTAAATAACAATAATGAATACAGAGACTTCTATTTATAGAGAGGCAAGTAACCTATTAGATTAAGGAAATGTAAACCTAGTAGAATAAGAAAAGGTAAACCTAATAGACTAATAATACCTAAAGAAGTAAATAACAAGTAATATTCTTAACATCCTTATAATATGATAGATAATAATAACTTTTATCTTATATTGATCATCATACCAATTGCACTTTTGCGCAGCCACTTAGTGAACCCCGAAGATTGTGCTGCAATAAGAACACAGAACAATGTTACAACTAAGAAAACAATTAATATTGTGGAAGAGAGGGGAAGCATAGAAGCAATAACAATAACAATATTAATAGCCTACAGAATCCTCGAGGAGAATTTGCATGTGTATGTGATGTTGGGTTGAAGACCTTTGTGAATTGGTAATTGCCTATTCCATGAGGCCAAGAATAGAGAATTAACTCAGCAAACCAGATCACGTACAGCTTGTTAAAGGTGGCAAAATCACACAAAGGGTAGGCTCTCGCAAAGTGAGGTAGGGCATAAATTTGTTTTACTCGATGTATGGGAAAGCTGGAACCAACCAGAGCTAGCTTTCTTATTCGATCTTCTTCTTCCTTTTTTTTTTTTTTTTTTTTTTTTTTTTTAAAATTTAATTAAATTTAATTTTTTATATATATTTTATTTATTTATAGATGAGTACGAACGAGTACAGACAAACATCACAGTTTACAAAAACAAAAAATTACGAAGGCTAAAAAAAAAAAATCAAATATTAATTGATAGCAACCCAACCATAACTCTATAGGGGATTCTCAAGGCGGAGAACGAAATTAGAAATGTTGTCCGTAAAACTGGTTGTAGCGGTTTATGCATGGTAGACGGTGTGGGTATCAACAAATTAAGGAAACTCATTTTAACTTAGCTCCTGATCAGCTTATGAGGGAGCTTGGGAGACTAAGAGCTACTTGTTCAATAGCGGAGGAAACATCATTTGGGGTGGTGAGACAAAGAACTACCAAGATTAGAGATTTTTAAGGTTTAGATCTGGGTGTAGAATTTCTAGTGGACCAAAAGAGATTTACAAAGAAGAGTGAGAGGTGTTGGATGAAGGAGATTTCCTGAAAGAGAGTAAAAGGAGCGGCGGAGTGTGCAACCAAGTGTGCCACAACAGCGCATGGGGGTACACGTGCACGGAAGGAGGCCAATGAATGGTTGAGCGGCAGCCAACGATTGAGGAGTAGCTAGCCATGTATGGGTGGTAGAGGTTGTGAGTTTTTAGTAGATATAACCTTTAATAACCCAAACAAAGAGATTAGAAAAACTAAAGAAGAAGATTAAAAAAAAAAAAAAGCAACAAAGAGGAGGTGGTGAAGAGAAAAATATGAGGGTCGTGGGTGGGGGTGGTACGTTGATGAATTTTAACAATACGTGGCCAGTTTGGCTTAAGCATGGGGAATGAGACAAACGTGGCATGACATAAAAAAGAGGGACAATTAAGGATTGCATGGCATGGTGTGTCCATTAGGTATAAAGTGTTGTCACTGCCAAAAAGAATTGAAATGCCGCCCCCCTCTGATCTCAAAATGATTAATCACAATTGAGTGCGTTTGAAATCATTTATGTAGTCCAATTTTATTTAATACATATAGCAACACTAGAAGGTGAGGCCTAGATTGTCCATAGAATAGCTGAAAATAGTGAACTTTAGGGTGGAATTGGTGAATTCATTGTCCACATTATAGAGGTCAGAATGCGCGCGAGGGTCACATATATACTATATTAGGCATGTTATAAATCTCATACGTACTTTTCTTATTTAATTTAATGGGTCCATGGGATATGATTCTCATTAGTTTTTGGATATTTTTTTTCTTTAGCAAGACTTATCCAAATGCTGATAAATATTAGAAGGTCAAGTTAAACTGGGTGAGATGAGCATCTCGTATCGAAATAATGAAACGATGTTAGTGAGAAAGAAGGAGAAAATAGATAGATAATAGTAAACAAATTTTCACTAAAAACTCAATTCTTATATAATTTTTGTATAACTAGGCTTACATGGAGTGTCTATGAATTTTATGTGCCTTAGCTTTTTTAATAAAGATTGATTCAATAATTTAATTATGAGCACTCTACGACAATCCAAAAGTTATATATATAAAAGTTGAGTTTGTAGTATAAGTAGTTCCTGGTTCAAAATAATATTAAGGGAAGTGATGAAGTAGAAGACTTTGACTTGGAATGTAGCTACATATATGGTGAGACGCATTAATTAATTCTCCGTATGTAGGACGTTTAATTTACTTCAATGTGATAAGCTATATATTGTTTGACTAATTAAACAAAGGAATCTTTTTAACTTTCAAGAGTATATATATATATATATATATATATATATATATATATATAGGGCCCTGGAGGAATGAATATTGGTTGTCTAGCCTTGTTTTTGGACTCAAAAAGGTCTGTAATCGGTTCAACTCATGCCCAGTCAAACATACCCAACCGGAAGGGTGCGCTTTAAACAGATTGAAAGATTGCATAACATAATTGAGGTGCCTTGAATGGCAGGGAAGGCGTCTCCAATAGCCTTTGCTTTGGACAAGCCCGCGGAAGACCTAGTTGACCGATGAATAGACAAAAATGGGTTTCTATGTGCACATCAATGTGGTAATTTAACAGGATCGAAATCCTAATCATCCATTAATGTCATATTGAAAATCCAAGAACCAGTCCATCGTTGACCAGAATAGATTTTTCTGATGCCAAGCCTCATGGGCTTGTCTCCTATATATTGATCCTCCCTCAAAACAATTACTAATCAACGAAAAATTACCCCAATACTGCATGTTTCTAATATAATATTTATCATGTTCATGTATAGGATGGATGACGCATATATGCCCGAAAGCAAGTTCGGAGTTTTCCTAAATGATTTATCCTAAACCAGAGTCAAAGAAAACTATGTTAGCTATGGATCGAGGAGCCTTTTTTCTCCATTAAAGTGGTGACGCTTAAGCAAAAGGAGATACCGATCTGCATGCTAGCAACCGAGCATCTAAACAAACATGTAAGAAATGAAGCAAGAAAAACAGCAAAAGACTTACCTGTTGCTGTTAACGCACAAGTGGATGGGAAAGTTCCATTTGCACAATGGCAAGCGAATTCGCTCGTGCTTGTGTTGTGCCCACACTGTCCACCGGTCGCTTTACATCCATCACACAAACTGTTATTTGCGTTCCACCCCAATATGAAGCCGCCATCAATAGCTTCTTCCAGTGCACTTAAATTGCCGCTCCGAGGTTGAGATTGCAGAACTGGAACTTTAACGTTGTAGGCGCATGACCCAAATGAGCTACCAATCAAGTTTGCAATGGTATTGTTAGTATAGTAGTTTTTTGCATCGCTTCCGTTTATGGAGCAATCAAACTGAGTAGTATCGGTCAGCGGAATTGTAGCAGAAGAAGTAGGGCAATCATAGTAGAGCGTCAGGTTCACCGTAGTTGAAGCATAACCAAAGATGGTGGAATTGATGGTTGTATTAACGATCGTAGCAGGACAAAGGGTGTTCCAGTAATCCTCTCTAGCAACCTGGAGAGTCCGCGACACGTTTTCGACTTGAAGGACTCTATAATTCATGAAGGTGATTTTGATGAGTGGGACACCATCGCTGCAGTTTAACTCAAAAGCAGGGTGGCCACAATAGCTTGGCCTATTGGATCCCCAGAAAGGATAACTGAGGCCCTCAATGCCCGCACAATCAAATGGTTTGCTGCAGTTTAGGTATTGCTCATCATCTGCGTACGAAGACGATGGGAAGTTGATCAAGCACAAACAGGCTGTTATCACCAACGACGACAGAGCACTGGTTGGAAAGAGATTGGGATGCATGTTGAAAGAGTATCCAGAGAGAGAGAGAGAGAGAGAGTGATTGCAAGTGATGAGATTAGAAATGGGAGAAGGGGAAGATGAAATGGCTTTTAAACAATTCTTATGAATTGCATCATAATGGAGCTGGTGGGCTTCGACGAAGTTAGGGTCGGGGGTGAAATTTTTCAAAGAGATGCTTCTATTTGGAACTTTACAACCGACGGTCAGTTCACAATTAGGTGACGAAGTCCAATATAACGACCGCTCCCTAATTGTTGAAGTGTGTAGAGATGGGGATTCATTTTCAGAGAGAAAGAGAGACTGGAAGTAATGAGATACAAAAGGGGAAGGTGGAGATGATATGGGTTTCAATTCTTTTGTAGCGTCCACCAATGTTTGGGGGTCAATTCACAATTAGGCGACCTAGGCCAGTGTATGCCAATACGACCTAATCTCTCATTGTTCTCTGGTGGGGAGGAGACTAGTACTTTAATCCTAAAATTTCACTAATGACCTCTAATGAAGACTAATGGCCAACTCCATTTATATTAATTTAGGCCGAGAATATACATTTCTTCAAGTGTTTATAAAATGGCTTAATTTGTCTTCAAGAGGTAGCTCAATCGGCTGGGACCACGCCTAATGAAGCGAAGGTTACTAGTTTGAATTATCCTCCTCCCCTCTTGTGCTGACATGTCAAAAAAAAAAAAGGCTTAACCCATTATAGACCCAATAATAAAATCATCCTACAACACTTTCAAACTGACGTTTTTAGTGTTGGCTTGACTTCGCACCCCGTGAATGTGGGCCTCCAAGGCGAAATTCATCATCTTATTCTTCAATCCATCTTTAATCCATGTTTTTTTTTTTTTTTTGGCATTAAATTAAAACTATTATTCACATTAACTTTTCACACCAACTTCATTATAGTGATTTTTTTATACATTTTGTCGGTAACCAAACAGAGCATGTAGGTTAGTTTTCACTTTTTTTTCGGGTTTTTTTATTTTATTTTATTTTTTTCGTAGATTTGAAATAGAATTCCCCATCGATGCAAGTCATTTTAGCTAATGATAATAAAGTACAAATTTTTTTCTCTAAAAAAAAAAAAAAAAAATCGGTTGGTTTGCTTGTTTGTTGGGGAATTTGCTAATTAACTTAGTAAATGATGTGGCTTTGGTTAAATATTAGAAGATCATCGGTAACAAATATTGTTTTATTGGGTAAATAACGTAATAGTGTCAACCTTGAATAGTTTTTTTTTCTTTTTCTTTTTCTTCATATGACGCAATTCTTTTCCCCTACAAACCAAATAGCATAGCATTTATGTGGACTTGGGACAGTTGATAGGTTTTCATAAGTTATTGTAGAGCTAATATTATTTATAGTTAATCATAAATGGAAAGTGCTTGCAAAGTCTCAAAATGAGCATTATTAGAAGTTAGCAGGATCAACAAAAAGGACAAGATGAGAAGGAGTTTACCGAGAGGGTTTGGTCATGTGTAATAGATACTTGTGGTGCTTCAAAGCTGTATGAGGTTGATGACAAAGGCAATGTCAGGGTAGGGGAAAGGTGAGATGAGATATTGGTTTGAGGTGCGGGGAAGAGATTTGATGCCCTATGGCCCAATATAGGTATGGGCCATGGAATAAATAGAGCAAGGTGACAAAGATTGATTAGTGTAACTTTCCATCGGGTTAGAAGCGTGTTCGTTGAGATGACTTGAATTTAAAATTGAAACGCTGTTCAATGGTTTTGATTCTATATAATCTGTTGTTATATGCGTAAGATTTATCCTGTAGGAACAATTGACAATAATTTTATCATTCTCATTGAGTTTGAATGAGCAATCCATTGTTTTCTCAACTAGCCTTTTGATGGAGAAGTTTTGTTTCCATTGTTGTAGTTATGGAGGACAGTACTTTTGGCACCTTTTAAGCTCATCACCGTGTTCTTGCATGAAGCAAGTCATGCGGTAGCTTGCAAACTTACTTGTGGCCAGGTAATAAGCTCTTTGTATAACTTTTTGTGCTTTCATGACATGATCGGATAGCTTGAATGAAACCTTATGTACTTCTTAAATAAGAAATTATCTGTTCTCACAAATTTTAATATGCATTATAGTATAGTAACCTTGGATTATATTGCTCTGCTGATCATGTATTATCTTACATGCAACTTTTGAGTTTGAATTGGAATTGATGTAGAAATATACTTGGTACATAAATTATTGTTAGTTGACCATTGGGCTTTGGCTTTGGAGTGATCTAAGAGTATAGTTTATCAGTGTCTTTTGACTCCTAGTATGACATATCTTGAAATTTGTCTACAGCTAAAAATTGTAGATAACCATTATAATGTCTACTTGCCATAGTCTAAGCAAAATTCAAATGGCGAATTTGGTTCACTTGTTCATAATTTTGAGCCACATAATAAGGATGGAGCTACTGTTTCCCTGACTACAATGTTGTACTATGCTGCCTGTTTCTTAGTCAGGAGGAAAATTTAATTAGAAATAAATCTATAAATAGATAGATCTTTAATTTTTTGGGTCTTTAAGATCAAAGCCTCAGCCTATCTATGAAGTTTTTGAAGCAAGAAAAAAAAACCAATTCCCATCCTTATTAGAGAAATCACTTATCTCCTGCATTTGTCAAGAATGCCAATGCTCCTCAGGCTTCTCTTCTCGCATTGTGTTTAAAACCCGGAGTCTGTAAAAACTTTCCTCTGGAAGCAACATTCCAACATGTGGTGTCAGCTAACTGCAGAATGCTTCTAATTAGGGCCCTCAAAATTCAGAAAACTTGTATTTGTGAAGGATCTCATGCAGCATAGGCTATGCCACAATGCGTTGCATTTTTTTCAGTTCTCTGGTGGTCATTTTAGAGCTGCCTAGGATGAAGTAATTAGCTGTTCTAAATTATTGATAATGAATTATTATTTAGAGATGAACATACTTATTTATAGATATTTAACATAACTTTCATACTACCTTTTCTTTTTGGTAAGTAATTTCATATTTCGCTTTTTACGGTAACAATGGGTTCAAGATATTATTGTTCCTGTCCATATTGTCTCATCTCTACTCATAGGTTTTCTGACACCAAATTTCTACAGTAAAGATGGCTTATCTTGGATTGAATCTTGAATATCTTCATCCATGAAGTTCATGCTGCCTGTTTTTGAAAACATTGACGTGGGATTCTGACTATCTATGCTCTAATTTTACACTGATTAGTGCCTTGTCATGAAGACTGTTCAGGTTGAGATGCAAATGACTGACTTTAGGGCCACGTTTTATTTAAACTCGAGATGCTATTGCATTACATTTGATATTTAATTCCTTGCTTTGAGCAATGGTTTATGCTCAATCATATGTAATATGATTTAATTTAATGTGCAGGTGGAGGGGATCAAGGTTCACGCAAATGAGGGTGGGGTGACACAAACCCGTAGTGGGGTGTATTGGATTATCTTGCCTGCTGGATGTAATATGCTTTTTTCCCTGAAAATTTCATTTTTCATTGCAGGCATCCTTATTGTTCAATATGCTATATTGCATGGACATTTATATGAGGCAATTATAGGACAAGAAACAAAGTGTTGGAGTGATAAGTACGCAAGCACACATTTGTATCTCCTACTCTGGCTCCGTCCATTATTGAGAACCTCACTTTGTCCACTTTATACTCAAAAGTGGACTTCTTTACATGTTTGAATTCTGCTTGACATGTCCAATTGTTTTTCACTACATCTGATGTAACTTAAAGGGCTATGGTTACTTTAGGGAAAGAAATAGCAAGAGAAGACTATAAAGGGAGGGAGCAAGAGAGATGTCAAAACCCAACAGCTAGTGCTAAGGGAGCAAAAGAGAATGAAAGGAAAGAGAAGAAGGGGCTGGAAAAACAGAGCAAACAAGCTCAAAAATAATTTTTGAACACAAAATTCATGAACTTCCTCAGAGCCATAACTTGATCCCTCATATAGGTTTATTTTCCAACCCTTGACAGAAACACACTTAATACCCATTTATCGTAGAACCTACAATTACAAGTAATACCCCAAAACTACACATAAAATTAGATTCCAACCCACATGGAAAATTTCAAACAAGATCTCATTAAAACATATTCCCTGAATAAAAGCTCCTTTCCTAAGTCTTCTGAGTTCTCCTTCTCCAAAACTTCTTTCTTCCTTTAAAATTCCTTATCTTTTGGCAAGAAGAGATAGGGTGTAACACTAAAGTACTGTAACAAAAACTTTACAACTTAACAACCCTTCACTTATATTAACATGTAAGGACCATAGCCCACTTGTTGAAGTGCTTGCACTGCTGAGTTTTCATGCAAATATATAATAATATTTTTTTAATATATATATATATATATAGGTAATTAAATTAATATATATAAAAACCGGTTATCGAACCGGCTGGTAACTGGGGTCCCGGTTCCGGTTTTCGAAAACCAAGAACCGAGTACTCTAGTTCCAGTCCCCATATATATACTTTAGGTAATTAAATTAATATATATAAAAACCGGTTACTGGACCGGCTGGTAACTGGGGTCCCGGTTCCGGTTTTCGAAAACCGAGAACCGGGTACTCTGGTTTCAGTCCTCGGTTTTGGCCAAAAATCCGAAAACCGAACCGGGTTGACACCCCTAATGTATCCCATGGGGGGTGGTTCGACCGTATCCCTCACTTTTTTTTTTTTTTTTTTTTTAGTTTTTGGTTTTTTCTTTTAATTTCTTTTTTATTTTGTATATAAAATTTTGTTTTAAGTTTTTGTTTTTTATTTTTTACATAAGCTTTATTTATCTATTTATGTTTAATTATGTTTATATTTACACTGTATCCCCGAAGTCATTTATGTTTATACTTTACCCTCAAAAGCATTTTCAAAAGTTTTGGTTGAAAAAATGTCACATGCCACATACGTGACTTGGTTTCCATCCAAATAAACGGATTTAATGGACGGATGATATTTTTTACCAACATCAGATACATTATGGGGGTCTTTCATTGCTTTTTAAACATTCAAAAAGCAAAAAACAAATGTGTGGATACTTCATGAGATAAAGTATATTTTCGCCAAATTAAAAATTAAAAACTTAAAAAATTAATTAATTAAAAAAAAGGGTGGAATATTTTAACGGAATAGAGGAAAAACAAAAAGGGGGATTGGAGTGTTTTTTAGAAGTGATTGAGAAAATTTTGAAGAACTGGAACACTAAATATGTTTCACAAAGTTTTTTTTTCCTCAGCAAATACATGAGCAACAAAACCGAACAACATAGAGAAAAAAAACAAGGCGGAAAACAGAAAAAGAAAAGAAAGGGAAGCGGGATTAAGGAGACAGGAAATGAGAATGCGTCCAATAGATAGAGAGGAAGCAGCTCATACAACAAGATTAGGCATAGACTAATTATTGGTGCTGCTCAAAATCTGGCGAGCAACTTCACAAAGCTCTTCTAACCCTTCCTCAACTTCACTCCATCCAATATTCCAAACATATTGCTTTTCCACTGCTCTTCGAGTGAACAGCTAGCTCAGCACAACCCGTTAATTTCAAATTTTGAGTCTTGTCATACAATTGTAACCGTTTAAAGTGTTGCAGTCTGCTGTGATTGTGAAGTTGTGGAAGAATTTTGAGGCGATCTTACAGGTGAATGCATAGAAGGCTTTGGTGGAACTTGTAAGGATTGAAGGCTACCTTCTAACATCTCTATCACCTTACCCATTGATGGCCGATCTAATGGATTGGTTTGAGTGCACCATAAACTCACAATTATCATCTTTTTTATTGTGTCTTCTTCCTCATCTGTTATATCCCCCAAAGTTTCAAAATTCTCACATTGTTCAAGTTTCTTATAAATCCCATGTGGAAAATATGTTTCGCTGGTTTGAGAGAGCCCACTATCAAATTTCGTTTTTCCTCCGACCATTTCAAGAACCAACATTCCATAGCTGTAGACGTCAGACTTGTGAGAGACCCCACCAAAGTATCGATTAAATACTTCTGGTGCAATGTATCCTGCAGTCCCTCTCATGCCCGTCATTGACACAATACTCTCTTTTGTTTTGCATAGTTTAGCAAGGCCAAAATCAGAGATTTTTGGGCGCAAATCTTCATCCAAAAGTATATTGTGTGGTTTTATATCAAAATGTAGGATCCTTGTGTTGCAACCACGGTGCAAGTATTCTAGTCCTCGAGCAATGCCAACTGCAATTTGGAACATCGTCTTACTATCCAAGTGACAATTTGTAATTGGAGATCCTTTATCATAAATGAGCTTATCAAGAGATCCATTTGGCATGAATTCATAGATTAGAGCTTTTTTAGTCTTCTCGTAACAGAAACCTAAAAGAGTGACTATATTAACATGTGATGTTCTACAAATGCTAGCCACTTCGTTGATAAATTCTTCTCCATTACCTTTAGACTTGCTTAGAATTTTTACTGCCACCGTACGCCCATCGGGTAGCTTCCCTTTGTATACAACACCATATCCTCCTTGTCCAATTTTTTCTTTGAAAGAGCTGGTTAGTGTCTTCAAATTTGAATAAGTAAATCGCTTTGGGGCTATGAATCCATAAGTACTTTTTATGATTTCCTCGGTTTTGAAGTGATCGTTCTTTGCATCTCTTTTCCACCTGACCATTGAATTACTTGAAAAGTGTCCTCTCTTAATGATACAGCAGATAATCACGAAAGAGATCATTGCAATCCCTGCCACAACTGTTGAAATGCATGCACACAAAGAATGTTTTAGGCCAAAGGAAGAAAAATTAACAATCAATATACTGCATGTAGAAATGACTCATTCTTTTTAAACTCACAAAAAGATAAATGTCTTTTCAATATATGATAGATTAGAATATCTTTTATCTTATATTGAACATTGATCATACCAATTGCAGTTATCAGCCGCCAATTGCGCTTCGGAGAATGTTCTGCAACAAGATCACAAAACAATGTTACGACTAAAAAAATAATGTGAAAGAGAGGGGAAGCATAGAAGCAATAACATAGCATACAAAATCGTCAAGGAGAGTTTGCATGTGCATGAGATGTGGGTGGAAGACCATAGTAAATTGGTAAAGTGAGAATAGCCTATTCCGTGAGGCTAAGAATAGAGAATCAACTCAGCAAACCAGATCATGTACAGCTTGTTAAAGGGGGCAAAATCCCATAGGGTAGGCTCACAAAAGGCATAAATTTATTTTAGGGGAAACTTCACTTACCCCCCTTATACTTTCGCGCTTTTTGCAGACACCCCCCCATTGTTCAAAACCTCTCACTTTGGTGTATCAAACTTTCGTTTCCTTTCAAATACCCCCTTACCGTTAACTTTTGACCTTTCTACCCCTAAATTATTTTTTTAAAAAAATTATTTTTTAATAAAAAATAAGGGCACGATTGTAATTTTCCACCCTTTTCCGTTAGGATTTAACAGAAAATCCTAACGGAAGGGGCAAAGTGAAAGGAAACGAAAGTTTGATACATCAAAGTGAGATGTTTTGAATAATAGGGAAGTGTCTGCAAAAAGCGCGAAAGTATATGGGGGGTAAGTGAAGTTCCCCCTTTATTTTACTTGATGTATTGGAAAGCTGGAACCAATAAGATCTACCTTAAAAGTGACTTTGGCATAATGACCTGGCTTTTAAACACGGGACAAGGATCTCTCCATTTTTTAAGCGAAATTACAGTCAAGATTTTATTTCATTGATACAAATTGAGTTTGAGGCATAAATTAGAGAAATTGATACATAGTAATGTTGTATACACTCTTACTTTTCACGCTCATTTCACATCTTCTTATAAAGTGTGAAAGTAAGAGTTTATGTAGCATTACACATCCATACATCCTCAAGTTCGTGGCAAACTTAGCTCGCATGGGCAATAAGGCAAAACGTGTAACTCCAAGGGGTTGGCTTAGTAGTTGAGGCTTGTGGTCTTATGAAGTATCACCCTATAGATTCGTAATCCCCAATCCGGATTATGGATTGGGCATGGCCTAGGGCTAGCCACCCTCCCAGCCAGATGGGGGTGGCCAGGACAGCCCTATGGCCAAAGGAGTGGTCTAATTTTTTTTTAAAAAAATTAAAATTAAAATTATAAGGGCAATTTAATATTTTTCATTATTTTTGTTAGAGAAAACAGAAATGGTTAACGGATGGATCACATTAAAAAATTTTGAAACATTAGAGATTAAATTGAAAATGACCAGAAACTTTAAGAGGTAAAGTGTAATTTCAAATGAAGATTCTAAAAGAAATATTATGAAAAGAACTTTTGTGACGTCCCACATCGCCTGGGTATGGAGATGAGGATGTGCTTAAATGTATACTACACCCTTAATGACAACAACGCGTTTTAAAGCCGTGATAGTCATGATCCCATCAGAACTCTGCAGTTAAGCGTGCTTCTGCTGGAGTAGTACCAGGATGGGTGACCTCTTGGAAAGTCTGGTTTGGGGGAGCCAAAAGCGGACAATATTGTGTGTCATTGAGGTGGGGTGTTACAAATGGTATCAGAGCCATAGCCCAGCCTGAGATGGAGGGAGCATGCACAAGCCCATGAAGGTCGCTAGCGGGCGCTCGTTGTGGCGGACGCCAAGAATGGGCTAATCCCATGAGAGTCGCCAGCGAGGATGTTGGGTCCTAAGAGGGGGTGATTGTAACATCCCACATTGCCTAGGTATGAAGATGAGAATGCGCTTAAATGTATACTACATCCTTAATGACAACAACGCGTTTTAAAGCCGTGATGATCATGATCCCATTAGAACTTCGCAATTAAGCGTGCTTTTGCTGGAGTAATACCAGTATGGGTGACCTCCTGGGAAGTCTAGTTTGGGGGAGCCAAAAGCGGACAATATTGTGTGTCATTGAAGTGGGGTGTTACAACTTTATTCCATACATATGAGATTAGCAAAATTGTTTATCTCTCATACAGTTAGAGATATTGAGTGGCTCATAAAAAAAATTATTAATCTTGTAAAAGAAATTTAAGTTTGGTAATTCATAATTCCAAAGCTCTAATTAGCCAATCACAAATGAGTCTCCCTACATGACAACTGTGTCAACTGAGCTACGAAAAACCTTTACCCAAAAAAGAAAAGAAAAAAACAAACAAACAAACAAACAAAAACAAACTTAAAGAACTTTCACTCCCACGCGCAATTGGGCAATTATTGATTAATGGTCGGTAGGGTCAGCAATTTAACTCGTGACCCATAATTTTAGGATTAGGGTTTAGGTTAATCAAGTTCGGATCATGATCGTGTCAACTTGCAAGCTCGCAAGTTGACCCGTTTATTTATTTATTTTCTTTTTGATATTTTTGTTAACTTATAAAAATTAAAATTACTTCGATGTCAGGTCGGATCAACCCGAAATGACATGTTTATCTAAATGGGCTACGCGTATCGTGTTATTTGTTAAGAAAATATGTCGTGTTTGGGTGTTCGACACGTTTATAAACATGTCGAGTTCGGGTTGGCATAAATGAGTATGCAGGTCAACTAGGTTGACATGAACCCAACACACCAACCCATTTTATCAGCCCTAATCGGGGCTGGCTGGGGTAAAAGTAAAAAGTAAGGGACATACATTACATGCCTGATTTACTTGAAGGCGCTTGGGGGGCTTTGGCAGGAGATATTTGTAACCCGTTTGATTGATTTGGGTAGTAGCAAGTTGTTTGAGTCGTAATCTGGTCGTAACCGCAAACCCCCTTAGACCCGGTGCAGGCAATACAAGCTGGATCTTCCTTCCACTTCACATCGAATCCTTCTTTGATGACGTCTTCAATTCTTGACAAATTGCCTATATCTTTATAACGAGTTGCAAGAACAGGAACAACCACGCTTTTTGCACAAACCACAGGGACGTCAGGTTCTATGTAAACGCCTTTATCAGCGGTGCCATTAACGGTGCAAGAGAATATGGGTGGATAATTGGTTGAATCTGGGCAACCATAGACTAACTTAATGTCAACGTAGCCAAGGCCATATTCAAAAAGCTCTGAATCGAGGGAGGTGTCGACGAAGACTGGTGAACAAACTCCATCCAAGAAGTCCTCCCTGAGAATTTTGAGGCTTTTGGCGCTAGGATCGAAACCCAAAACGCGGTATTTCAGCTTCATAATTTTGATGCTAGTGATATTGTGCACACAATTGAGCTTTAAATCTGGATTGCCGCAGCCATCCGGTCGTCCATCACCCCAGAATGGATAACCCACGTCGGTGATATTGTCCCCGCAGTTAAACCGGTTGTTACAACTTGAATACCAATCATAGGAGCATAAAGACACCGGAACCTGGACGGAAACCAACAATATAAGGAAGACAAGAAGAAGAAAACCAGAGTGAAAGGAAAGCCAGGAATCCATTTCTAGGTAGTAATGGATGAAATGAAGTATATATATATGAGATTGTCTCAAGGAAACTAGGGAAAACAGAATTATGTGACATAAATTGATGGAAAAATCATATTAAGGGAAGTGAGTGATGAAGCAGAACACAAATCCTAGCTCGAATATTAAACGAAGCAAGCTCGGCTCGACTCGGCTAAGCTCGTGAACAGCTCGTATAAGCTCGAGTGTGTGTGTGTATATATATATATATATAAACTAAGTAATACATAATTAATTGTAAATCTCATAATTATTAAAACCTAAAAATTGCATTTATATTTAAGCGTTAGAGAATGAAAAATTCTAGACCCTTCATGATCAAAGAGAGAGAGCACTCATTAAAAAGACCTTGATTCAATTAGAACATATCCAAATGAAAGGAAGAAGAATCAAGCAGAAACTATTGAGGGAGATTGCGAAAGGTATAAACTATTGAAGAATCAAACAGACCCAAACACTATCACTACCTGTCTGGTGAGTGAGAGTGAGAGAGTGGGAAATGAGAGTTTAAGTGGAAGATCTGTTGTGACTGGTGAGAGGGATTGAGAGAGAAACGTTAAAAAAATATTTTTTTGTAAGTGGCGTTGTCCCAATGCAGTTTGAATGCAACATGTTAACTTATCCCACATTGTTAAGAAAACATCAATCTCTAAGTTTGCTTATCTATAAAAGGATGCATATCCTCTCTTTTTGAAACCAAATGCCTTGCTGTATTGACTCAAGCTCCATACTCGACTAGTCAGGTTAAGCAAATGCTCATATGCAAACTAACTTCTTAAGCCGTTTTAAGAGTACTTGAAGTTAAAAAAAAATTTAAAACAAAAACATTAAATATAAGAGCCAGCTCGAGAGCTGGCTCGCCTCGACTTATTATTAGCTCGAGCTCGATTTTTTTGGCTCGCCCTTAAGCTCGACTCGAGCTCGAGCTCGAGTAAAATTTAAACGAGCCAAACCTGAACAAGGGAAGCTCGCTCAAGCTCGGCTCGTTTACACCCCTACTTGCAGAGACATCAGACATATATATGCCAATCAAATCCAAAAGGCAACTCAAATGACTCAAATCTCCTTCTTGCTTTGAGTTTGTTCTTCTATTATGAGTGTATTTGGGAATGTGTTTGAGAGGTCTAAAAATATTTTTAACACTCAAAAAATTCGTTTAAAAAAAAAAAAGTATCCGTTTGGTAAAAAAATTAAAGCATTTTAAAGGGTCTAAAAAGCCTAAAAATGGCCAAAACGCATTTTTGGTAAAAGTTTAAAAATAAAGTTTTTACCAAAAGTTATTTTTGACTTAAAATCTCAATTTCTCAAACACAATCTCAAACAAGCTCATGTGAGTGATATTTATAGAAGTACTAGATATACAAATTTAGTTTGTTCTTCTAGTTTCCGCCGCTGTCAATGGTTTTGCAGATTTTGAAGTCCAAAAAATTGTTGAAGAAGGAGATAAGTTTTATTCATACATTGAATTTAACAAAGGAGAAATTCTTGGTGAAGTTCATATTGAGACATGTAATTAAATTTTTATTTTTAGATTTAGATTTAGATTTTTTTTTAATTAATTGTTTTGATATTTATATTGTTATTCTTGATAATTGTTTTTATATTTAATTATTTATGAATACATATAGTTTTTGTTTCATTATTTTAATTGTATAAAATATATAATTGTAGTTATCTAAAATTATAGAGAAAAATAATGATTCTATTGAGCTCCAATCAAATTCTAAACGAGCTTATGTTGAAGTAGATTTAGCATAATTAAATTCATATGTTTTAGAACATAATTAAATTTTGTTGAATTATTCACTTATTCCGTTAATTATATTTTTTAATATTTTTAATTAATTTTTGTTTAACTTTATTTTTTTTATTCTAAAAAAAAAAAAAAAAAAAAAAAAAAAAATTGCCCCTGAAATGAACATCCTGGCTCTGCCACTGGGATAAGATATTGTTTTGAGTAATTAAACAAAGAAATCTTTTAACTTTCAAGATTGGTTGTCTAGCCTTGTTTTTAGACTCAAAAAGTACGTTAGAAGGTCTGTAATCAGTTCAACTCATGCCCAGTCAAACATACCCAACCTTGCGACTCACTCCAAAAAACAGACTAAAAAGATCAATTTGAACTTGTTGTAGCCTTCTTGTTATGGGTGTGGCCGCTTTCCATATAACCATTTTATCAGGTGTACTCAAATTCGGATTGGGTGAATGCTGGCTGCACAGGGCATGTTGTGTAGTGAGGTGAGACCCTTAGCCACTCAGCACTTGCTCTAGTCATCTATATTCGGATTGGGTGAGCGTTAGCTGCACGAGGCATGACTTAAAGTAATGTTATATACCATCATTTTATCCTCTCAACGTTAACGTGACTTTTAAGATTATCATCCACATCAACTTTGAAAGGATAAAATAATAGTATATTATAGTACTCTTGACTCAAGTTGACCTAACCGATCAACTTTTAGTAAGGAGGGTTGAAAGTAGCTAGAAAGAACTTGACCCCGGCATGACTTCCATGTTTTACCTTAATATCATAAATCAAGAACAATTGTGGTTGCTTGATCTATGTTTAGTGGCCGCCATCTACTTTCATGGTTAGAGGATAAGCTTTTTATTTCTATTCTAATCTCTTATTGTTCTTTGGGTGGGGAGGAGACTAGTATTTCAGCCCTAAAATTTCATAAATGACCTCTAATGAGTTTAATGACCAACTCCATTTATATTTAAAGTGAGAGTATATGCTTCTTCAAGTGTTTACGTAATGACCCAATCCATTATGGACCCAATAATAAAATGATCATATTATTCCCATCAACTTTTCACACCAGCTTCATTCTAGTTGATGTAACGTATTTTAAGTAGCTAATATATATATATATATAATTGACATAAAAAGCTATTTAAAGTATGATACATCAGCTTATGTTAAAGTTAGTATAAAAATTGTGTAAAGACTAGATTAATATAAGACCAAAAAAGAAACGTGAATTAAAGATGGTTTTTGAATCGGTTTGTATAGCCTTTTAAACACAAAACCCCATTGGTTGGCGTCAGTTCTAGAGCCAATAGACAAAGGTTTTGCAAGTCTCTAATTAACCAATCACAAATGAGTCTCCCCATTAGACAACTAAGGGCCCGTTTGGGAGTTTGATTTCAATAAATGCGATTTTAAAAATTACGTTTTTAAAATCGCACAAGCGTTTGGTAAAACATACTAAAAAGTATTTTTTTTATCAATTGAGTGTTTGGATAACATTAACATATAATTGCGGTTTCATGACCAAATTACCAATAAGGATGAACAAGACAGAGAGGATGAAGAAAAAAAAAAAAAAAAAAGAGAAAAGAAGGGTTTTAATATATTTTAGGTGGGTATTCTTGGTATTTTTTTCATTCCCGTTCTAAAAAAGGTAACTATTGCGTCAAATATCTTTTTAATAGAAATCGTGATTTTGTTTTAAATTCGTACTTTTTCAAATAAGCACCCTCTAATCAGCTTATGGAAATCACAGATTTTTTTGCGATTTTAAAATTTACGTTTTTAAAATCGCAATCTCAAACACCCTAAAGTTACGATTTGGATTAAAATCGCAGATTATTTTTTAAAAAATGCACTCCCAAACGCACCCTAAGCTACGGAAGACCTTTACAATACGTTGAAAAAGCTCGCTTTTTATTACGCGCAATTCGACCATGGCATTCCCGGAACATTCTGACAAGGAAGCCAAGTCCAACTAAAAACAATCACTTTCTTGACACTTTCTTACCTGCCAAACATCCCCACCTCAAACCAAAACTCTTATTTTCTAGCTTGTCTGCTGAATCTAGCCCGGAAATCGCTTCGTTGGCTTAGTTGAAGCAGAGAGATAAGAGGGGTAGATAATGCCGAATTGGGAGCTCAAGAACTGTTGCAAGCACGACCAGGTCGTGTTCTTGGTTACTATCGGTGTCTTCACCGTTGTAATCCTCGCGGTACGCTTCGTTTTGTTCTTACTCTTTCTTCTTGGTTTAGGCTTTGTTTGGTTCCCAGTAAAGGAAAAGGGAAAGTCAAATTGGGTTTTCATGTTTGGTTTTCTTTTTGTTTTTTGAAGAATAAGCAGCTCTAGTCAACTGAGCCAAAATTTTCATTGGGCTCGATTTAGGGGAAATTTTAAGGCTCTAGATACTGATTTTCTTATACATTTTGTAGGTAACCAAACAGAACATGTAGGTTAGATTTCACTTTTTTTCCGGGAATTTTTATTTTTTTTTTCGTAGATTTGAAATAGAATTCCCCATCGATGCAAGTCATTTTAGCTAATGATAATAAAGTACAAATTTTTTTCTTAAAAAAAAAAAAAAAAAAAAAAAGAAAAAATTCGGTTGGTTTGCTTGTTTGTTGGGGAATTTGCTAATTAACTTAGTAAATGATGTGGCTTTGGTTAAATATTAAAAGATCATCGGTAACAAATATTGTTTTATTGGGTAAATAACGTAATAGTGTTCAACCTTGAATAGGTTTTTTTCCATATCGGTAACAATTATTGTTTTGTTGGGTAAATAACGTGTTCAACCTTGAATAGGTTTTTTTTTTTCTTTTTTTTTTCATATGACGCTATCTCGAGCAATTCTTTTCCCCTACAAACCAAATAGCATTTATGTGGACTTGGGAAAGTTGATAGATTTTCATAAGTTATTGTAGAGATATCGAACTAGTATTATTTATGATTAATCATAAATGGAAAGTGCTTGACAAAATCTCAAAATGAGCATTATTAGAAGTTAGCAGGATCAACAAAAAGGACAAGATGAGAAGAAGTTTACTGATAGGTTTTGGTCATGTGTAATAGATACTTGTGGTGCTTCAAAGCTGTATGAGGTTGATGACAAAGGCAATGTCAGGGTAGGGGAAAGGTGAGATGAGATATTACTTTGAGGTGCAGGGAAGAGATATGATTAGAAGCGCGTTCGTTGAGATGACTTGAATTTAAAATTGAAACGCTGTTCAACGGATTTGATTGTATATAATTTATTGGTATATGCGTCAGATTTATCCTGCAGGAACAATTGACAATAATTTTATCATTCTCATTGAGTTTGAATGAGCCGTCCCTTGTTTTCTCAACTAGCCTTTTGATGGAGAAGTGTTGTTTCCATTGTTGTAGTTATGGAGGACAGTATTTTTGACACCTTTTAAGCTCATCACCGTGTTCTTGCATGAAGCAAGTCATGCAGTAGCTTGCAAACTTACGTGTGGCCAGGTAATAAGCTCTTTGTATAACTTTTTGTGCTTTGATGACATGGTCGGATAGCTTGAACGAAACCTTATGTACTTCTTAAATAAGAAATTATCTATTCTCACAAATGTTAATATGCATTATAGTATAGTTACCTTGGATTATATTGCTCTGCCGATCATGTATTATCTTACATGCAACTTTTGAGTTTGAATTGGAATTGATATAGAAATATACTTGGTACATAAATTATTGTTAGTTGACCATTGAGCTTTGGCTTTGGAGTGATCTAAGAGTATAGTTTATCAGTGTCTTTTGACTCCTAGTGTGACATATCTTGAATTTGTCTACAGCTAAAAATTGTAGATAACCATTATAATTTCTACTTGCCATGGTCTAAGCACAATTCAAATGGCGAATTTGGTTCACTTGTTCATAATTTTAAGCCACATAATAAGGATGGAGCTACTGTTTCCCTGACTACAATGTTGTACTATGTTGCCTGTTTCTTAGTCAGGAGGAAAATTTAATTAGAAATAAATCTATAAATAGATAGATCTATTTTTTTGGGGTCTTTAAGATCAAAGCCTCGGCCTATCCATGAAGTTTTTGAAGCAAGAAAAAAAAATAAAAATTCTCATCCTTATTAGAGAAATCATTTCTCTCCTGCATTTGTCAAGAATCTCAATGCTCCTCAGGCTTCTCTTCTGTCATTGTGTTTAAAACCCAGAGTCTGTAAAAACTTTCCTGTGGAAGCAACATTTCAACATGGGGTGTCAGCTAACAGCAGAATGCTTCTAATTAGGGCCCTCAAAATCCAGAAAACTTGCATTTGTGAAGGATCTCATGCGGCATAGGCTATGCCACATGTTATGTGCCACAATGCAAGTTGCATTTTTTCAGTTCTCTGTTGGTCATTTTAGAGCTGCCTAGGATGAAGTAATTAGCTGTTCTAAATTATAGATAATGAACATACTTATTTATAGATATTTAACATAACTTTCATACTACCTTTTCTTTTGATAAGTAATTTCATATTTCTCTTTCTACAGTAACGATGGGTTCAAGATATTATTGTTCTTGTCCATATTGTCTCATCTCTACTTTTAGGTTTTATGACACCAAATTTCTACAGTAAAGATGCCTCATCTTGGATTGAATCTTGAATATCTTCATCCATGAAGTTCATGCTGCCTGTTTTTGAAAACATTGACTTGGGATTCTGACTATCTATGCTCTAATTTTACACTGATTAGTGCCTTGTCATGATGACTGTTCAGGTTGAGATGCAAATGACTGACTTTAGGGCCACGTTTTATTTAAACTCGAGATGCTATTGCATTACATTTGATATATAATTCCTTGCTTTCTGCACTGGTTTATGCTCAATCCTATGTAATATGATTTAATTTAATGTGCAGGTGGAGGGGATCCAGGTTCACGCAAATGAGGGTGGGGAAACACGAACCCGTGGTGGGGTGTATTGGATTATCTTGCCTGCTGGATGTAATATGCTTTTCTCCCTGAAAATTTCATTTTTCATTGCAAGCATCCTTATTGTTCAATATGCTATATTGCATGGACATTTATATGAGGCAATTATAGGACAAGAAACAAAGTGTTGGAGTGATAAGTACGCAAGCACACATTTGTATCTCCTCCTCTGCCTCCGTCCATTATTGAGAACCTCACTTTGTCCACTTTATACTCAAAAGTGGACTTCTTTACATGTTTGAATTCTGCTTGACATGCCCAATTGTTTTTCACTACATCTGATGTAACTTAAAGGGCTATGGTTACTTTAGAGAAAGAAATAGCAAGAGAAGACCAAAGGGAGGGAGGAAGAGAGATGTCAACCCAACAGCTAGGGCTAAGGGAGCAAAAGAGAATGTAAGGAAAGAGAAGAAGGGGCTGGAAAAACAGAGCAAACAAGCTCAAAAATAATTTTTGAACACAAAATTCATGACCTTCCTCAGAGCCATAACTTGAGCCCTCATATAGGTTTATTTTCCAACCCTTGACAGAAACACACTTAATACCCATTTATCGTAGAACCTATAATTACAAGAAATACCCCAAAACTACACATAAAATTAGATTCCAACCCACGTGGAAAATTTCAAACAAGATCTCATTAAAACATGTTCCCTGAATAAAAAGCTCCTTTCCTATGTCCTGAGTTCTCCTTCTCCAAAACTTCTTTCTTCCTTTAAAATTCCATATCTTTTGGCAAGAAGAGAGGGTGTAGCACTAAAGTACTGTAACAAAAACTTTAAAACTTAACAACCCTTCACGTATATTAACATGCAAGGACCATCACCCATTTGTGGAGGTGCTTGCAGTGCTGAGTTTTCATGTACTGAAAATTGTTAAAGAAACATCACAACGACTCAAGTATTAGATTTTATTATTAACCTAATGGACCCCTTCTGCCTCCGAATTTATGTTGTACCCTCTCTCTATTGTGTGATCTTCAATTTGATACAAGGCTTCTTATTGACAGCCATAATCTGAATATTTTTTGTCATCCAGATCTTGGTTCTTCATTTTGGGGAATGGTCTTGATACTTGCATCTACAGATATCCTAAGTGCAAGAATTGCCGCTGCTTGTTTTGGAGTTGCTCTGTTGGTTGTGCTCTTTGTTGCTAAAAATGTAAGAGTTATAAAAGCAGATACAATCTCTAGTTATATTTACTATGCCATTCACAAATTCTATTGTTTGTTGGTTCATTCTTCTACTTTTCCTTAAATAGATCACTAAAGATTTTAAATTATGCACTCTTACTTGCTATTGCTGTTGTTCAACCAGTGGACACTTCGTGGACTTTGTATTGGTTAGTACTTTCATGATCTAATAATTTTTAGTTCAATGATATCCACACTTTCATGCTCAGATTATTCATCTTTACCAACTGAATGTCTCAGGTTTCATTATTTTCCTCGCTATAGTATGGATTCTGCAAGAAACAACAAAAGTCCGTATTCTTCGCTACGTGATTCTCTTCATTGGTATACTCTTATCCTGTCATGTGTTTACTTTCTAATAAATAAATTTGCTTTTAAATACCACATCAATATTTAATTTCTTGGGTGGGGGACAAGAGTGGCTTACGTTTAATATGGCAAACTGCAGGTGTGATGAACAGTTTGTTTTCAGTTTACGGTATCTTCATTGACTCTTTTTTGTGAACTCAAATGCTATGACTTGAATTCAAATTTCAAATGACATCTAATATAAATCTTATTGACAGATATTTATGATGATCTAATATCTCGAAGAGTCCACTCCAGCGATGCTGAGAAGTTTGCAGAAGTTTGTCCCTGCCCTTGTAATGGGGTTGCATGGGGTGTAATTTGGTGAGCTAGCTTCATAGCATGACAAGAGCATGATTACCCACACAGAAAAAGGGGAAATCATTATCTGTTAGGGATCATTGTCTAGTTTGTAAATGTATTCATGATTAATTGTTAATGTTCTGTTCTCAGTTTCTTATTTTTATGATTTTTACTTGCAGGGGAATGATATCATTTGTATTTCTTTGTGGAGCCATGTATCTTGGACTTGTTATCTTATCTTGATCGAGGTACAACCTGCTTCTCCGTGCAATTTGATTCTTAAATATTTATTTATATATATATATATATATATATATATATATATATATGCTTAGGCGCAATAGAAACATGATGATTGATCAATTCTCAAGGTTTTATTTGCTTTTTCTTTTTTTTTCTTTTTTTTTCAGGTTGAGAGACCTGGGTCAAACTATTCTTGAGATTGCATAGAACAGCAGTGCTGGCCAATTTTTTTGTATTTCTTAAACGATTGTGTATACTGTTCATAGACATTACTTAATGATTCGTTTGATAGTAGTGAGAGCGTGGCCTTCCCACTCTTGCTTCCATCCATGGCTTTATTCTTTTTACCCTTTTCTTATCAAGGGTTAACTATCACATACATATATTACACTTCCTTTTAGGAAAATTTGTTCTTATGTATTGATCTGTCACTCCTTTGAGATCCAAAAGTGATGGAAAATATTCACATTTAGTTCAACTGTCTTAAATTCAAACTAATTGCCAACATACGTAGAAGATAATTTTGTATTTCTGAGTAAAACTGTAAAATAGTCAGGTTTATTTAGAGGTGAATGAGGCCAGTGAAAAGTGAAAATACAGCAAGTGCAAAATCAAGAGGTAATACATATTGATTTACAACAATTACGGCGAGCCACGTATGAAATATATGAAGAAATATAGTTAACAAAAAATTTATCTTTTATTATGACAAACAAATTAAAAACTGTTTTTAAAGTCAAAGACTTGCTACTCATGATCGATCAACTCGAAGGAACAAATTAAAATTCTTCATAAAGATAAATAAAAGGGTAAATTGAACTTTCGGAATAAAATCTCTTTGAGAATATTTTGGTCTACCAAATTTTTTCGTCAATATTTGTAGAAAAAAGACGGGGTATTGTTATGGTTTATCATGAAAAAAAGCCTTTTTAAAAAATATTCATTGTTAGGAAAATCAAAGAATTCTATGGCAGACGAATTATATGGGGATAAACCCTAAAAAAAATATAAAATAAAATAAAATAAAATAATTAAAATAATTAAAAAAAGAAAAACATTTTACCCTCTTAACTATCCATCAATTTGTACTTTGAACCCTAATATTTAAAAAGTGACACTTGACCTCCTCAAACTTCCAAATTGTTGCAATTTAACCATTCTGACTTTTTTTTTTTTTTTATTAAAAAAAAAAATTAAATTAAATTAAGGGGTGTCTGGTCTGGGGTGGCTTCGCTAGGGCCAACTAGGGTGGCCGGCCACCCCTTAATTTTTATTTATTTATTTATTTTTAACTTGGGATGGGGGCATTTTAGGAAAACAAAAGTCAAAACGGTCGAATTGCAACAATTTGGAAGTTTGGGAGAGTCAAGTGTCACTTTTTAAACATTAGAGGTCAAAGTACAAATGGGTAGATAGTTGGGAGGTAAAATATATTTTCCCCAAAAAAAAAAAAAAAATCTTGACCCATGCATGCAGGATGGATGAACATTCCGCACTTTTTTACATCATTTTCTGGTTTGATTCGCCACATAAATATAAACTTCTCGTGCAATTTGATGCCCAATGCCCACAAATAAAGTTCTCAGCCTAATGGCCTATTGATGGCTAGCTGCACCCAAAATTGTGTGGGGAATAAAGCTAATGCCTTTGATGGATTTCCATGTCTCAAGGGTCAAAGGAATGGAATGTCTGTCACGAATATCAAAGAATTAATGCACATGTCTATCTAATTAATTTCAAGGATATTCTATTATTTTGTGTATTAATTAGAATCTTTGATGACTGTAAAAAAATGTATCATATATGTATCCACAGTTATATGGTAATCTATTGATACGATCTTTGGTTCAAAGACCTGACATATATAATGCACTTTGTCATCACTTAGAATACATTCTGCCGATTCTGGAGTGCAAAAAGAAGATTAACTTTATTTCAAACAATCTGTCTCATGTTCTCATATTGGCTAAACCCTTCAACGTGACCAATCCACGTGTTGGCTTCTAGACCCTCTTGAAGAAAAGAAAACTTGTGTATGAAACATGTAATTGGGTTAACACAGAATTATTACTTCAAAGCTTGCTAATTAGTATGCTATAATCCTGGTTAGCTTTTTTAAATTGATGTTATCTTTATGTGAAGGATCGTGAGGCACACTAAAAGGGAAGTAAACCCAGCAGTGCATTGTCTAGCGAATGCGACAAATCCAACAATCTTTGATGCAAATATGGATAAAAGATTATTATGCTTTTATTCACGTTATTGTCATTGTTGAGAGTGTTGCATTATTATGAATTTAATCAAAGCTTGAAAGTTTACCTCAAAAAAAGTCTACGAGATATGTTTTGACTTCAAAAATGGTGGGGATTAATGTGCCTTTTAAAACTACCATTGGATCAATCATCTATCACAAATCTAATGGTTTTGACACAAGGAGGACATAGGTCTTCTTTCTAACATTACTCTGCTGGCAAACCATAGGTATCTTTTAAGTCTGAACTTGAACACAAGACCTCGAGGTATAACACCAAGGAGGCTTCCATTCGAGTTGCCTAGTCAACTTTATAAGATATTTGTGGGATGTTTGTGTGGTATGTAATATTACTCAATTTATGGCAAACCTAACATACTCAATTTCATTTGAACTCCCACTGTTCCACAAATTCTCCTGATTGGAAATTACTTTTCATAGAATCGGATCAGATTTAAGAGCCTTTCAAAGATTATACAATGGTAAACATCATATCTTTAATTACAATTCCATTCATTGAAAGAAGATAGTGATCATGATCAGGACCTTATCCAGAACAAAGAAAAGTTAGTGAGGAAGGAATTTGTGGGCCTTGACATTTATATGCCCACTTGC
Organism: Corylus avellana; assembly: GCF_901000735.1. Taxonomy (NCBI): domain Eukaryota; kingdom Viridiplantae; phylum Streptophyta; class Magnoliopsida; order Fagales; family Betulaceae; genus Corylus; species Corylus avellana. The sequence goes on along the minus strand of NC_081545.1, from coordinate 29,208,203 downwards.
TAATTAAGTCAAACAACAAGCTTCGAGTTTAGCTTCTTAAAAGCTTGCATGGCCTGGTCTAGTTGCCCAGTGATGGATAAATGACTGTGATGGGATTAGGGTTTGTTCTGCCATCTTCGACTTGCTTAGCCTCTTCACATTTAAACGTCTTTTTCCTTCCTTTTTTTAAAAAAAAATCAAAAAAAAAATAAAATCAAAAATCAACTATTAAATTTGTAAAACTTATATGAGCGGTTGCTGGTTTTTGCTGGTTTTTTAAAAAGTTATTTGAAAAGAAGGAGAAATGTTCTCTTGTAAGATAGCTCTAGTGTTTCTCTTCTCTTTGTACTGCTTCTCAATTCCTGGTATGGAAACTTTTGTATGTGTGCTAGGGCGATCAGCCCTTTAGATCAAAATTCTTCTTTGTGGCTTTCCCTATGACAACATTGTTCTTTCTAGGATTCATGGCCTTTATTTTACTAGGGAATAAATCCTTATACAGGCGGCTACTAAGATACTGATAGATGAGAAGATATATATTGTTGGGTCATTTTCCTATAATCCTTGCAAAACTGGAAAGGAGAGTTATAGAAACAATAAAGATTGACTTCACACGGATAAACTATTAGACATTCCCTCTAATAATTATAAAAGTATATATCAACAGATTCCAAATTTCCAATGATCCCTTCGGATATTGGAAAATTAGTCCATCCAAGATAACCAATCTTTATTCCCTCAAAAATGTCGGCCTGACGTGTAGGAAAATAAACAAACTTCCTCATATGAAAATAAACAGTAATTACGTATGAACAAGAATTAGTTGGTGGAAGGAACAATTAAAGCGTCCCGCCGATAGTTGGGTAAGAGCTTACTTTGATATACTTAAGTCAGTATTTTCTCTAAAAATGAGAGTAGGGTTAAGAAAGAAAAGTGTTTGGCTAAAAGAATGAGCATACCTCTTAATCACCTAACTGCCTTCACTTTTAAGGGGTGTTTTGCCGCTTATATAATTGGTTGAGAGAGAGACTTGACGACTAACAGAATTTGATTATGTCGCCTCCACTTTCTTAAACACACTTTCGTCATTTCTTGATTCGAATGGAATATCAGTAGTTCAGATGGTATGGTCGACTATGATATTATAAATGTTGCTTCTCTTAATTTATGCCCTTTGCACCTGTTTATCTTAATTGAATTGGGTTTGGTCGACCTAATTAAGTTAGGTCTTGCCGACTTAGATAAGGTTATGCTAGGTCGACTTGATACAAATAATGTTCAGCCAACTTGTAAGCCAATGGGTGAAGTAATTCTACAAGTCTCTCTTGTGTCACTCTTGTGTCCTTAAAAAAATGAGATAACATTTTTTTTTTTTTTTTTTTTTGAAAAGGAATGGTATTATTTCATCAATAGAAAGAAACATCTAGAGCAAAACTCTAACAGAAAAGAGCAAACTGCTCTACTATTACAATAGTGTGGATGCA